>NC_137075.1:78582790-79182790 GCF_951640355.1 Cnephaeus nilssonii
CCTTAAACTTACACAATATTATGTGTCAATTATATCTCAATAAAGCTTTAGGGAAAAAGATTTACTGAAAATTATTTTTACCTAAGCTTGGTTATCTCTTAGGGTTGTTGTATTTAATGAAATGGTACATGTAAAAAAAAAAAAAAAGCTAAAACAAAAACAATAAAATGTATTAAAATGTCCCTAACATAATAAACACTCAGTAAATTTAGTATTAATAATTATTTTAAAATTTTATAATAAATTAAAATTTGATTGATGACAACAATCAAATATTATTATTCTTTGTCTTATAGTACTTAGAATGTTTGCTGAAATAAATCAGAATCCAGTATTCCATTCTCTTACCTTGTTCTATTATTTTTTAGTTTCTCTTTTAACTTGATTTTAATAATTGCCTCAAAAGCAAACTTCATTCCCAAATACAACACAGTTAAATATAAGATTAATCATTTTTATAAGTCATTTTGAGCAGAAAAGTGAGAGGGAATAGAAAGCTTCAACTACTTTTTTTAAAAGTTAAAGTAATTTATACATATGAAGGTATCTTTCCCTTTAAGTTCACCAATTGGTATATCTGTCTATTTAAGACTACAACCCTGCTGGAAATCTGCTAGAAATATAAATTGCTAAATGTGGTAAATTTTTCTTCCCTTAAATTATGAGATTACTTTTTAAAAATGTATCTATATTTCTAATAACATCTACCTGAAAATGATTTCTAAATTTCTACTTAGTTACATACTTTGTTCCTAAGAAGTAAAAATACATGAGGGGAGTGGCTGGGACAGTGATTTGTCTGGACAAAGGAAGCTTCAGGATAAATCTAATGCATCTTCTTGGCCGAGGAGATAAAATGAGCCAGGAGTAATCAATAGTGACATAAATCAGGAATAGACCACACGTCAAAGTAAATTTAAAATTTTGTATGTTTGGGGAGTAGTGGTGGGCAGCTGATTCAGAAATGTAGGTAATAAAGCAATGGCTTGTCTAATTAATAGGAACTCTCTAAATTCAATTTATATAACCACCTAGAATAATTACAGTTCTCAGGAGAACTTAAAGAGTAAAAACATTATAAAATTGAAGGCAGAATGGTTTTTAATGCATACTGGAAGAAGCTTTGGTTTCTTAATGATTCATAATCATTACCTAAAATAACATAGTTTGTCAAAGAATTTTTTTCATCTTTCAAGTAAATGTAGAGCTATAATACATCCCTGAGGTTTTAAAAAAAAAATGCTCTTGGCTTTCTTCCAATAATAAGCTCATAGAGTCTTAGAGAGAAGAGCAACAATTTTAGCCTCAAACCTCCCCAACTAAAATCCCTCACTTTGTGTATGAAAATCAAGAATTAATTCTCACCTCATCTTTAAGTCTGGGAGAGTATCAACAACAAAAAACACATTGACAAAAAATCCTGCTAATGGATACAAACAGAGAGATTTTTTCAGAGTAGATAAACACCACTCTAATGTGTTTTCTTAAAATAGAAAAATATATCAAAGGTTATTATAAAAAAATTAAATTTGCTAATGATATATAAAGAGCTTGAGATATTAACCATATTCCTTTTACAAAAATAGAACTCCACCTCTATTGAGTTAGTCATGGTGAGTCATCATTCACATTGGCCTAGTTTCTGGAGGCCCCCAAACCACCCCTTTAAATTGAAAAGATGACAGAGAGAGATGGACATGAGAGAGAGAAAAACAGTATGGGGATAGGATAGAAATAGAGAATGCTACAGGAATTCTGTATCACCATAGAACTCCAATCACTGAATACATTAAGTAAAACTTGCCTCTATCAGAGAGACAGCTAAAAACAGACTATTAAAATTATGATTTTATATAAAACTTTATAAAAACAGGAGGTTACACTGTAGCTTTATAATACAGGTGGCCAGAATTGTTCGTTTCATTGGAAGAGAAGGAAACCTCTTAATTTCTCTCCCTCTTCTCACATTGACACATATTACCTGACAAGTGTCTTTGAAGATACATAAGGGACATGTGGGATACAGGTGGGAGAGTGATCTTACAATGCCCAGCCTTTAGCAATACAACAAGAGGTTTGGTAGATCAGGTTACTGTGATGGCAACACAGTTTGGAGTCAAGTCCTAGCACAAAGACTAAATAACAAAATTTAGGCTAATTTGCAGGCACTTTCTACATCCTGTCTGTCCCTTAAGGTACATCTTAGGTACCACCAGTTCCACACAAAACGATGATGCCTGCCTCAGCTCATTCAGCCTCTGCTGCTTTAATGATATAATTCAATCATGTCTATTATTGCTCACGCACTTGTAGGGCATGTTCCTTACACTTTTGTAGCCACAGTGGCTTCCTCTTCATTATTTCTCAGATTTAACAGGACAGGAGCAATCCCACCGGGGCTTTGCACTAGCTGTGCCCTCATCTGGAATGCACTTCCACAGGATATGCACAAGGTAACTCTCATTGCCTTCAAGTCTTTCCTCAATCACCACCTTCTCAATGAACATACCTGGCTCTCTTCCCTAACCCCCACACCCCCAAATGCTCTGATCCCGCTCTACTTACCTTTTTTCCATCTGTTCATTATTATTATCATCTGCTAATATGCTATTCATTTCCTTATTTACTATATCTGTTATTTATTGCCCGTCTCCCTTTTTTAGAATACAAGCTCCATAAGAGCAGGAATCCTTTTTAGTTCACTTTTGTATTTCAAGAGCCCGTAACAGTACCTGACACATAGTAGGTGCTCAACAAACGTTTGCTGAATGGACAAATGAGTATATGTCTTTAAGCCTCACAACAACCCATTAGATAAGAAACAAAACCTTAGAAAGGTCAAGAACTGGTCCAAGGTGACACAACCAGGAAGCAAGGAAGCAGAATTATTACTACCCGGTACTTGGGCACCTACATTATAATACCCACTACTTTGAACTTAAGAGTAACATTAGTTCTATGCATGCCTCATTTTCCCCACTAGTACTATGTCTTGTGTTCAATAAGTGTTCAGTAAACATAGGAGAAAAGGGAAGAAGAAGGGACAAGTTATAAACATTACCCATTATCAATAGTTCTAATTTTCAGAAAATAAGTGAGGAAGAGGAAGAACCGTAGTGCAAATGAATAGCCCATTTTTTAGCACCACCATGCTTAAGAAATTTTAGTATGTAGAAGAAGAACCCATCTGTCATAATAAGAACCTACCCAGACCTAGTTCCCTTAAGTCTTTTAAGAAAAATCGCTTCTTATTCCAGTCTGTGGGTACTAGCTAGAAACTGACTTTAAATTAATAAAATAACACTTTTAATGTTAGACAGTCTAAAATGATCAATACCCTGTATTTACCCAACCTTTCTTTCTGTGTGTCATTTTTCGGCTTAAGTATGAAGTATTATCACACTGAAAAAAGTATGTATTAGAAATTATTGTGAAGCTGGGTTTTTTTTAAATATTTTCTTTTTGTTCCCTTCTCTTACTACTTGAAGAATTAGGAACAATTTGAAATTATATTTAAAGACTCGCCTACTTCTAGCCCTGGCTGGGTTGTTGTTTTTTTCCAGTGTTTAGAGCATTGGCCTGTGGACTGAATGGTCACAGTCCCTTCTAAGAGCACATACCTTGGTTACAGGTTTGATCCCTGGGCCTGGTCTGGGCACGTGCAGGAGGTAGCCAATCAAGGTGTCTTTCTCATGTTGATGTTTCTCTCTGTCCCCCTCCAACCCTCCCTTCCATTCTCTCTAAAAAAATATATCCTCCAGTGAGGATTAAAATATATAGTAGTTATATGTAGAAATACATAGTACCCCTGGCAATTGACTCTATGCCAAATTGCTATATGAGATGTTACAAAGAACAAACACATTTGATAAAATACTCAGGAGAATATTCACATTTCAAATGTGTGTACCTTGCCATTTGAGCAGTGAAAATAGACAAAAAGCTAAACCCATTAGATTTTGGATTTGATATTCCTTGAAGACAGGGTCTTTCTCGTGTTCACCTTTGTATTTTCAGAGCTGACCCAGTGCCTGACACAGAACAAACATTCAATAAATGTTTATGGAATCAGATCAATATGCCTCAGGTCTCAACCAGAGATCTCCCTGCTCCAATTAAGCTATATATGAAGCATAACAATCTTTTTATCTAATTGGCTCTGTGACTTTGTTAACTGGCCCAAAGTCTTGTTCCTACAAATTTCTTGGATATAACTAATTGTGCTTCTCTATTTTCTCTTAACTAAATTAATGCCATCAAATCACTACATAAATTTGCATAATCTTCTAAATCCTTCTTTCCCTATTTCTTAAAAGTAGAAACTATAGGTGTAAGTATACATCACACTAAATAGAGTAAGTTTCCAAAATTACTGTCATTTGTAGAAGGAATCTGGTGAATAAACACCAAAGCAAGAAATGGAATCCTTATAGGTAGTATGTGTATACTCTTTCCTGGTAGGCTTTTAAAGGGTTATAAATACCATGAAAGGTCACACATGATAATAAATAGGTGAAGGAAGTAAAAGTAAAGGTACAATTATTTCCTGTTCTCCTAAGTTCTCAAGAGCCATATGTTATTCTTCTTTCTATCCCTATGTTGAACACGTAGCAGGCCCTCAATTTATGTTGAAGTGTAAGTAAATTGGGGTGGGGGGAATGTTATTCCAAAATCACTCATAAAGGTTAGCTGTTTATGAACGTATCAACAGATTTATAACAATTAGTGCCTAGTAATCATACTAGATTCCTTTTTCAGTGAACACTTATTTGATCTCAGGTACAATGAAAGCATTTTATGTTCATTACCTCAGTTAATCTTAAATGTGACTTTAATGAGAGAAAGGTATCATAACTCCCACTTGATAAATGAGAAAACTGTGGTTTAAAAATAAGCAATTTTCCCAAAGCCACCCACATAGTAAGTAGCAAAGCCAGGATTTGAATCCAAGTGTGCCTGATGTTCATATTCTTAACAACCATACCTGGAATAATTGGTTAGTTGGGGGAATATTACTGAAAGGAGAACACAACTAACAAGAAGGTCAAAAATTTTCTTGAGTATCCAAATCCCTTCATGTTATTCCTTATGACACATTAAAAAAAAATCCGCCTCATCTTAGGGTCATTGCTTTATTTTATTAGAAAGAACAACCCTGATGTGAGGAGTAATTAACTTCAGGGGAAAGCTTTTTATTAGAATACCAAAAGAATTAAGTTTGTTGTACCACTGAGGTGCCTGGTCTTTCTTTTTGATGAGAAAAAAAAACACTATTTTCCCACGAAAAAACCTATTCCTTATGAACCCTGGATTCTGTTCTGGAAACCTACAGGCTAGAAAACACTTCTAACGGGATTTGAGAACACAGAGAAGCTCTGGAACTGAAGGGTTTGATTAGAGAGGAGAGAACCACGACTCAACAGAGGGTCATGCCAATATCCTGTCCTTGTGTCGTGGGCCAAATAAATGCTGAGACTCCCAAATAACAGTCTTCTCAGCTTTTATGGCTCTCCATCCCAGCGAGTGATTGATTTACTGCAACTGTAAGGGAAAAGGTCCAGACAAAGGTAAAAATAGCAGAGCCCACACGGTACAGGGAGGCAATTTTCTTTCAACTCAATCACTCAGAAAGAGTCCTGGAAGATCTAGAAGCAATTCGTGTTGGCAGTAACGTAGTTCATTTTCTAGAAATGCAAGAAATTTGGGTTTGAGGATTTGCAGCAATGAAATAGGAATACAAACTAACAAAGATTTGAGCTTGCACTACAGTTTAAAATGTTTAACTGCCATGAGAGGATAGATTAGAGTACAATGACTCTATGTTTCGCCATAGGAGGAGATCTGCTTCACTCCCATCACATAGCTTTACAATGTTTTATAGCTTTTTGTTGTTGTTGTTCTGCATTGAATTTCCAAATATTTCTGTCTTTTTTTAAATTTATTTTTATTGTTGGCGCTATTACAGATGTCCCCATTTCCCCCTCTTTTGTCCACCTCCATCCAGCACACCCTTCCCTCTGGCCATCACCACACTGCTGTCTGTGTCTATGGGTTACGCATATATGTTTTGGGGCTACTCCCTTCACCTTCTTTCATCCAGTATCCCCCCAATCCCCCTCTGGCAGACAATTGTCAGTCTGTTCCATGTATCCATGCCTCTGTTTCTGTTTTGTTCATTGGTTTATTTTGTTCATTGGATTCCACATATAAGTGAAATCATATGGTATTTGTCTTTCTCTGGCTAGCTTGACATTGAGCTCTGCATCTCCTTGCAAAACCAGGAATCACACCCTCCTGACTCAAATTTATCCTTAGAGGGGGACAAAAGGGGAAAAACTTACTTTTCACATTGTCTCAAATACAGTGCTTGCCAAAAATATCAGTTCATTCACACAAGTGCTTATAATCAGTGATGCAATATCAACTGAAATCATATACTCCTTTATTCTAACAGTGAATTCTGACCAGAAGACTGAAAGTATTCTGTGAATACTTCATCTGCATCAAAATCCAGCATAAACCAGGCATAAAATCCTTTCTAATTGTACATGTAAAATCCTGCTTAATACTTGCTCTGACTACTTACTGGAAATGAGATGAGGGAAGAATCTGCTCAGTGTGACTGCCTGAAAATGGACCAAGCATTCTGATGTGGTGCTCTCTCATTGACCCATTTTCACAAATTCATTTAACTACTTGGACATTATCCTCTTAATTCGTAAAACCCAAAGCATACCCTACATTATTCTTAATACCTTAACATTCCTATGTCTCTTTTCTTCTAACATGTAATTGCTTTTCCACTGAAATTCTTTGTAAAAGACTGAACTGGAATCTGATTACTACAAGAAGCATCATATTAACAGTCAAGGATCATTTCCTAATCTTTCTATCAAAAGAAGGGAATACATTTCAACAAGAGACAGGCCATTTAACCTTCCTATTCCTCTACCTACTAAGAGATCACAGTGTAGTGCCATGGCAGGAAGCAAGGCTTTGACATCAGACTAACCTATATTCTAATCCTTACTAGATATGTGATTTGGGGTAAGTTAATCATTCCCTTTGTCTCATTTTCCTCACCTGAGAAATATCCTATATAATAAAGTAATATACAAATTGACTCTCATGCCCTCACAAGATGGCTGCCTACCTCCAGGCTGGCAGGGGGGTTAGTGAGGGACGACCAAATGACTGAACAGCAGGCTGCATGGGGTGACCAGGTCAGCAGGGGGTTAGTGAGGGATGACCAAATGCCTGAACAGCAGGCTGTGTGGGGCGACCAGGCCAGCAGGGGGGTTAGTGAGGGATGACCAAATGCCTGAACAGCAGGCTGCGTGGGGTGACCAGGCCAGTTGGGGGGGGGCAGTTAGGGGTGACCAGGCTGGCAGGGGGGTAGTTAGGGGTGACCAGGCCAGCAAAGGGGGGCAGTTGGGGGCAACCAAACCGGCAGGAGGAGCAGAAGTAACCAGGCCAGTGGGGGGGTTGCAGTTGGGGGCGACCAGGCCAGCAGGGAGGGGGTAGTTGGGGGTGACCTGGCCGGCACACAGAGGCAGTGAGGGGCAATCAGGCCGGCAGAGGGGGGCAGTTAGGAGTGACCAGGCAAGCAGGCAGGTGAGCGATTAGGAGCCAGCAGTCCAGGATTGTAAGAGGGATGTCCAACTACCGATTTAGGCACAATCCCTGGGATCAGGCCTAAACCGGCAGTTAGACATCCCCCAAGGGGTCCCAGATTGGAGAGGGTGCAGGCTGGGCTGAGGGGACACTACCACCACCACCACCACCACCCCCCCACCCTGTGCACAAATCTCATGCACCGGGCCTCTAGTTATTAATAATGTGAAATTGTGAACAAAATTAAATGAGTATATGTTCATGAAAGATTAGTGTACTTTAAAGTGATTGACACATAGGTACAGTTACACGGCCTGGTTCTGTGTCCTATTAAGAGGAAGGCATTTCTACAATGTCAGGGTAAAGAAGATTCTATTAAAAATGGCTCAGCTCTAGCCGGTTTGGCTCAGTGAATAGAGCATTGGCCTGCGGACCAAAGGGTCCGTAGTTCTATTCCAGTCCAGGGCATATACCTCAGTTGCAGGCTCCTCCCCTGCCTGGGGCCTGGTCAGAGCGCATGCAGGAGGCAACCAATTGATGTGTTTCTCTCACATCGATGTTTCTCTCTGTCATTCCCTCTCTCTCCCACTCTCCCTAAAAATCATAGGAAAAATATCCTCCAGTGAGGATTAACAAAACAAAACAAAACAAAAAAGGCTCAAAAGCCAGAAGAATCCATAAAAAAGAGATCTGTTTGACTATATAAAAATTTAAAATTCCTGTATGGCAAATAATAGATAAATAAGTCAATAAACTACTAAAACAAGGCTGAAAAACTAACCACTATTTGGAAAAAAATACGTTAAAAAAGATAAAAATCTATAAAAACAGAAACCACACACTAATAAAAACAATGGATAGACATTAATAGGTAATTTGCAAAACATACACAAATGGTCAATAAACATAATAACCCCACTAATCATTGAGCATTAGAAATAAAAACAAAAAAAAATTCAACTATCCAACAGGCAATGATTGTTTAAAATTAACAAAATCAACATTGGCAAGAGATGGAAGAAATGGGCACACTCAAAATACATTAGTGGAGTGCTAAGTTGTTACTACCTCTCCGATTTGGCTCTGTACACCTAAACAAAAAATGTGAATGTCCTTTCTGTCAACAATCCCACTTCCAGGAATTTGCTCCCAAATAGCAACTGTCCACCCACCGAAAGATTTGTGCAAATCATGTTTATCATGATATTGTCTATACTGTAAATATTGGAAGCAATTTAAATGTCTATTAATATGGGATCACTTAAATAAAGTAAGGTATAGCCACATAAGGCAGCACCATATAGCCATTTAAAAGCAAGGTATATTCTTATAGTCACTGCCACAGAAAATACATCCCCAAAAGACATTGTGAGCATAGGAATAGGTTAGAGAAAACATGCATAATATAGTCTCATACATGCATATACAGGCACATATTTACACACATATATACATACACACACATGTATATACATACACACATACATACATGCATGTATACAGAGAAATGTCAGAAAGCATATTCACCCAAATACCACTAGGTAATGGAGCTTCAGGTGATTGTAACTTCTAATTTGTATTTTCTGTATTGTCTCATTTTTCTTCACAAGTTGAATTATTTTTATAACCAGAAAAAAATAAAGCTATTTTTTATTAGAAAACAAATATTATAGCTACTCCCCTAGAGATGATATTTTAATAATAATATAACTGCTCTATGCTACTTTTATGTTTTATAAAGTTAGAAAAGCATTCTAAGATCCACAGGGATAAAAGAAAGAACATAAAAGGACATTCTAGACTGCCGTGAGATTGCCTAACCAAGTCTCATGTCTTACTAGCTGGGAGTAATGACTCCTGGTCTTAATAGCAAGTTACTTAACCTCTCTGTGCTCAATTTCCTCTCCTTTGTAAAATGAGGGTAATTGTATAACTTAACTCATAAGGTTATTATGAGGATGAAATAAGTCAAATTATGGAAAGCACTTAGCTTTACACCTGACATCCTAGAAAAAATACCAGCTGTTCATTGTAAAATGAGATAGTGTATAGAATTATCTCTGCCCATCACAGAAGTAAATAAACCTTTACTATTGTTATCATCTACCTGCTCATCACATGACACCTAAGGGCACTGTGAGAAGACAAGTCATTTTCTCTGTCTCAGAATAAAAAGGGTCAAATAGTGTACTGAACATGATTGAATTTAAATATAGCATCTCCAAACCAAGGACACAGAGAGAGGTCAACAAAGGCTTAGGAAGGCATACCAGCCAGAGTCCCAGGATATCTGAGGTTGTCCAAGTTGGCAAGGTGATATCAATTACTTTGACAAATCAATAAACTACTATATAAAACTATTACTTATACAGTGCATGACAATTTTCAGAGAGCTCGCCCATTTCCATAAAAGGGTTGGCAATGTTTCTGATCACTGTTCCAATTCCGTGGGCAATTGAAGCCTGGTCCTTGACCACATTTTAGGACACTGACTCCCACTTGGATAAAGATACAGGGGAGCTGGAGGCCTGGGAAGAATGGTGGAGCGGACGGGGGAAGAGAAGGCAGATTATACGGAGAGGACGAGCCAGGACACTGATGTGTGTGGGAAGCAGCAACAGGTCAGAAGCCCCCTCTAGCGAACTCTGACTGGAAAAGGAAAAACAGAACCTCACAAGTTAAAGCAGGGATGGAGGGATGGGGGTTAATTTGTTCATTCATTCATTTATTCCAATGTGCCAGTGTGCCAAGTGCTGGCCATACAATGAGGTGCAGAAACTCTCATGTAGCTTACAAGGTGGTGCCTGTGTGCTCACCTATCTAATATGGTGACCCCAGTTCTGAGATGACCCCTCAGAAATCTTCAAGCCTCCAGAAAAACTATTAAACCTCTGAACTTATTGTTCTATGTTTCTGAGACAATCTTCAAAAAGAACTTATTCAGGGTATGTTTCCAGCGAGAAATAAAAATTACAGTCTTGAAAACAAGACTCATTAAATCATAAAATCCGAAATAGCAGTAAGTTGTTCAAAGCTGTTAACTGTTTTAAAATAATTTGTTTTCTTTCTCTTTCCTAACTACTTATAATAACTTATCTCATTAGGAACTCGGTTCAGGATTTACACAATAAGAAAGAAAAATACTGTCTGAATATACAATTTAAAAATATAGAAAGAGATACATTAGCCAAGCTCCCTAAATCAGAGATTATGCATTCATTTATAAATTTATGAAACATTCTCATTACACACACAAAAATTGTGCAAACTGCAAAAGAGCTGTTTATTTCCATAAAGCAATTAAGTGCGTTAATTAATTTGTCATTCCTACACTCTGCCTGCATGCTTTTGTGTGGCTCCCTATCTTTAGCTATCTCAAAGCGCTTTCCCAAGCATTTATTTTACTTTTAGCCTTTGCTGTGGAGCTGCAAACCATCTCCCACGGTAGACTAGAGAAGCTAACATTGGTTCAGAAACAGAAAGTGGTGAAATGTGGCCCAGTGTGTCCCGTAATTAAACACGGTTGCAGGGACAGAGGGCTTTGCATTCATTCTCTTGCGAACAAAAATCATTAATCCAAAGCAAATCAAAAATAGGGGTTTCAAAACCTATCCCTTCTCACAAAAAAAAAAAGGAAGGTAAGTTAAACTTGTTCTTTAAAATATAGGAAAGTATGATTGTGTTGTCACGACTTTGTGAATAGACTCTCAAAACCCTAACTGAATGCTTAGTGTCTGATGGTAACAAGAAGAAAATGCTTGGAAATTGAGTGTGACCGACAAAGATTTGGAGATGACCCAGCCTGGTCTGATCAAGTTTTGAGTCATCATCATTTGGGACAACCTCGACTAAGCAGCACAACTTCTCATGTCCGTGAAGTGTACATCTCTGGACACATAGAGACCAGAGAACCATCCTGGGGAAAGCCGAATGCCAGAGAATCACACTGAAACAGCCCTCTGCCCATCCCAATGGCTGTTCTCAAGGCCCTGAATGAGTCAGGCTGACCTGTCTGTATCTATCAGACTGATTTCAGAATGGACAAGGACAGGTCCTTTCACTTACCAACCTTCTAGACCCACATATGATGAATAAAATATATATTAAATTGCCCCATTTTAACAGGGACAGACACATAGGAGCTGGATTTTGAGTATTCTAAGAATAACAACAATCATTTTTTGTCATTAAAAGCTTCAAATATGCTCATCATGTGTTCTTTTATTTGATCTCATGGCAACTCTGTGACAGACTCTGTGATAGGAATATATGATTATATCTATAACCAGGGCTCTTTTTCTGGGTTATTCCAGGATGCAATGATCCAGAAGATAAACATTCTGGTTTCCACCTTATGTAAGTACATTGAGGTATCCAAGTTATACTTCTTCCAAATTCAACTATGTAAGGAAGTTGATATCCCTGAGGTACAGAGAGAGGAAAAAGGATTTTACTTGATTTTGTATCCTTAGGCCTAGATATCTCTATTTATATCTATACCTATGTTAATACAGTTAGATAGATAGCCAGGCAGAGATATATCCAGGCACTGAAGACACACATACATTTCTATTTCACAGTAAATATATGTCAATATGAAATATGTCGAATAAGTGTTTGACTGGTTGACTAATAGATTAATGAAAGCCTAAAAATTCTTTCTTTTCAGTTAAGCAAAATGTAATAAGAAAAACAAACAAACCACATTCTCAACACATTAAGGATTGGCTGGCATGGGTCTCTGAGGACCCCATGTTGTTGGTTAACTGAAATTTAGACCTATCACCAGGAATATGGGAGAGAATATCATATTCACACTGAAACAGCCCCCCCCCCCGCCCATCCCACTGGCTGTTTACCAAATTATTCTGTGTTTACCAAAAGACATATGCCTCCCTAGCTCACTTCAAAACTAATTAAAGCTCATATTCATTTTAACTTGAAAATGAACCACAAAAATTTTAAAACAAACTAATGTATGGCATTAAACATATGGGCTTTCTGTTATAAACTGTAGCTTGCATATTTAACTGTTCTTCTAAATGTTTCCTCCTCCTCTTTGAAAATTCTCCAAGAGTACACTGTTTTATTTTTTCCCCTTGAGTACCATAATGAATATTCTTCAACAACAGATTTGTGTCAGCCTAAAATATATATTTATATATAATAAGTTGGGTAATGTTATATAGAGATATAGGTATAGATATAAATAAGATAGATGTGTATTCATTCTGCATTTCACAGGTACAAGTTAGAGAAATTAAAGTATTAAGCAAGCCCTTTCCACTGCTCCTAACAGATACCTCTGTTGTCTTTAAACCACTGAATTCCCAATGAGTAGCCATTCTCTTTTGTGCCTGTAGGACAGGGATGGTCAGTCCACAGTCTGGACCATGTGACCACAATGTAGCCTCAAGTCAACCTGTGTAGACATAATTCTGGAATCTGAAATTAGATTTCCAATTATGGATTTTCAGAGACTACAAATAATAGCTTACTACTTTAGTGCTGACACAATATTAGAGAAGAAAGAAATGCCCACCTTAAAAAACAAAATCTGGAACAATGAGAGAAAAGACTTCACAGGTACTGGCATTTTTGTTGTTGTTAATGCATAGACCAGAGAAATAGACAAGCTTTCTTCTTGCCTCCATAGAGTTGCACAAGCTTTAAAATTACAAAGACTACATACTGATCAATACTGGATGAATGTTTCCTGAATGTGTCCTGAAATACCATACAGTAAACATTTCAAAATGTTTCAGGCAGGAAATAATGCTAGTTGTTAGTACAGAATTAAGAAAGGGGAAGAGGGGCAAGAAAAGCTTGCATGCAAGGACGGCAAGAAGGGTAGGCTTGCATCAGCTACCCTACCCTTTAATTCTAGGACATTAAAGGAATTCAATGCTAAGGAGCTTGATAAACTAGGAGTGCATCTTCATAGGTGTTCTGATCAATTTATAAAGCTTACATGTGGTAAGTACTATGTTGGATGCAATTAAAGAAGTTGACAGTATTTCATAGCCAAATGATGATTTTTTTTTTTTAGGGCAGATGGTTAACTACCTTTTCAGGTGATTTAAAGTCCTCCACCCCCTTCCCTCCAAAAAAATACACTAATGTTTTAAAGAAATGTTAAAGACAACAAATAGTAAAAAAAAAAAAAAAAGCAGAGCCCTGCTGACTTACTATTCTGGGTTGCCATAACCATATACCATAGACTGGGTGGCTCAGACAACAACAGTTTATTTTCTCTCAGTTCTGGAGGCTAGAAGTGGGGTTCCAGCATGATTGGATTTTGGTGAGAGCCTTCTTCCTGGCTTGCAGAAGGTCACCTTCTTTTATATATTTTTGTATCATTATTATTATTGATTTCAGAGAGGAGAAACATCAATGATAAGAATCACTGATGAGCTGCCTCCCGCACGTCCCCTTCTGGAGGCCAAGCCCGCAACAGGACACGTGCCCTGACCAGGAATCTAATGGTGGAAGGTCACCTTCTTGCTATATCCTCCCATGGTAGAGAGAGAACCCTGTCCCTTCCACTTCTAAAAGGGCAACAATTCTATCCGATCAGGGTTCCACTCTAATGACTTCATTTAGCCTTAATCATCTCCCTAAATGCCCTTTCTCCATCGTAGTTGCATGGAAGTTAGGGCTTGAACATGTGTATTTGGGGAAACACAATTCATTCCACAGCACCTGCTTCTTGGGCTTCGTGTCTGTGTTGATGGAAGACACGTGGAATACACAAGTCCTCAACTCCTGCTCAGCCTGCCCTCTACTTCAAGCCGAATGACATTCAGACTAGATTATAATGAGCATTGTTGAGAGAGGACATAAACCCAACAGGAGACAAGCTGATTTAGAAAAAATAAAACATTAATAGCTCTAAAAGAGTTGGTGTGTTCTGATTCCATCAGATTTCATCCCAAGTCACTGGAGGACCTGCCAAAGAAATAATTGTGTCCCTGACACCTATGTTAAAGGAGGATAGAGTTGGCAAAATATCAGTTAATGAGGCAAACCCAATTGTAATTTTCAAGTAAGAATAACAAAATTGGTGAATTGCAATAGGAAACCGGTAAACTTAGGCATTTTCTTTGGATAAGATTTAGAATGATAAGCATCTAGAAACAAGAGGAATGATCTTTAAGATCTAGTATGTGACCTTAAGAAAGAAGTCATGTCATTTCTTGTTTGATAGAGTTACCACACTGTGCAGAGTTACCCACACTTTGGTGAGATACTGGACAAGGTCTTCAATGATGGCCTGAAAGGAAGGTGTTTGCACCGGACACTGATTCAGTTAGGTGGATTCTTAATTAATTTGCAAGACCTCCCAAAAGGACCATGTCTGGCAATTAATTTCCAGCTGAATAGAGGTGTCTAAAAACAATAAAAATATTTACCATTTACAACATGCTAGGCACAGTTCTGAGTCCTTTACATGAATCAATTAGTTTAGTTCTCACAACAACCCTATGACATGGTAATAATACCCCATTTTAGAGATGAGAAATTTGAGGTTTAAAGAGGTAACCGCTTTTGTCCCCATGATTCCATCAAGTCTGCTCAAGGCCATCAGTGACCCCCAGACTGCAAAATCCAATACTGATTCCCAGGTCTCAGCCTGCTTGACCTATGGCACTTGTCACAGCTGCTCACTCCTCTCCTTGTAACACTTTCCTCACCTGGCCCACAAGACACTGTACTCCTAGGTTTCTTTCTATCTCACTACGTGCTCCTTCTCAATCTCTGCTGGTTTCACCTGGTCTAACTGACTACTAAACATGGGAATGTCCCAGGGCTTAGTTCTTAGACCTCTACCTCATCTACACCCAATACTGAGGGTTCAACCAATCGCAACCGGCCTTTTTTTAATGTATCTTATTTATTTTTTAATGTATTTTATTGTTGAAAGTATTACAGATGTCCCCATTTTTCCCCCATTGACCCCCTCCTTGCTACCCCTATCCCCCTGTCCCAGGCCTTCACCACACTATTGTCTGTGTCCATGGGTTATGCATATATGCATATAAATTCTTTGGTTAATCTCTCCCCACTCACCCACCCACCCACACCTTCTCAACCATACTTTAAATATCAGCTCTATACCAACAAATCTCAAATGGGTGTTTCCAGCAGAATCTCTCCCCTAAAATCCAGACTTCTCTGTCCAATTGCCTATTAGACATTTGCACTTATATGTCTAACAAGCATCTCAAACTTAACATAATTTATCAAAATGTAACTCCTAATTCTATCCACATCCTCCCCCTCCCAAGAAACCCTCTTCTTTCCCTACAATCATCTCTATCTCTAGGATGCATAAGCCAAAAATGAATAAATAACTTGCAATCATCCATAATTTCTCTATTCCTTTAATGCCCCACATCTGATATGTCAGTAAATAATGTTTGTTCTATCTTCAAACTATAATTAGGACCTTACCAGTGCCCATGATCTGTGTTGCTACTGCTTTGGTCCAAGCCATAATCATTTTTCACTAAGATTATTCAAGAGCTTCCCTGAATTATCTCTTCTCTCCCTTGTCATCCTAGTTTATTTTCAACACATTGCCCAGAGTGACCCTGTTGACATGCCAGGTCACATCATTTTCTCCTCAGAACCCTCTACAGTCCCATCCACAGAATAACATGGTCTCCAGGCCCTGAATGACCAGGTCCTATTATTTTCTGAACTCATCCCACATCCACATTTTTCCCTTTTTCACACTATTCCAGAAACTCTGGTTACTCAACTTCTAACGGGACACAGCCTTTAATCGTGATCCTTTTCAAGCTTACTTTTTACCACTAATTATGATGACCTTTATTAGTCAGTCTTCCCCTGCTTTAAACTTATGTAGGCGAAGTTCTATCTGACAACAGAAAATTTCCTCACACCACAATAGTGAGACATGCTCACCCAGTAGGCCCTTACTCTATAAACCTAGTTACTTGAGACTCCAGCCAAAGATTTCAAAGGCAGTGGTTTCATGACAATGTTCACAAGATACAGCTTCACAGGAATCCCAGTGATTTTCGCTGCAAAGCAGCTTTCACCAAAGGCACATGTGTTCCCATCCTACACAGAGTGCCTCAGCGAAGTGTTCCAGCTGCCAGTATTTCAGCCAAACACAAACTGGAAAACACCCTTAACAGCTTTATCAACACAATCCAAGCATCACTGTGCTGAATTCACTGTGGGCTATCAAACGCTGTTTATTAAGGCAGAAGAGGCATTTTAGCCCTGATTGCTTTAAATTTAGCCCACAACACTTAGTGTGGTTTTCCTCTCACTCTTTTATTGTGGACCATATCTAGCCTTAAGAGTGTAACGGAATCCTAACTTTAAGAAATTGAAGATATTTACGTACAGCTTCAATCATGATGTTGATAAATTTCAAACCATCCTTTAACTCCAAAGTATAAACCTACATAAAAACATTAGACCACCCTGACTCAATCTAGTTAATGACAGCGTGTGTGATCATTTTTACAGTGTTAGTCTATATAGGAAGGAAATTGGGTAAGATGTTCTGCTAGAGATGGGTTTGAGGAGTGACATAGTAGAAAAGAAAGCTTGGCTCTAATGAATACAGAGGGGAAGAATGCCAGAGAGAATGATGGAGCAGAGGTTTTATAGCAGCACAGGACTTCCAAAGATCAGGGACCACACAGCATAGCTGAGAGGCCACACAAACAGTGGAGTAGACTTACTTACAGGTGCAATAGACAGGTAGTATAGCAATGGACCACTAATGGGTATAGCAAGGATGGGATACTCCCCACTAACCAAGAGAAAATGGTAAATAATAGTAGGAATTTTTATATCAAGGGCTCTATAAATCTGTGTAATAAATGAAGGAAAGAGAAGTAAGAGTCAGCAGAAGTGACAGAACCAGGTAAAGAGGCAGAGAGGCTCAGCCAAAGATGGAAGGTTGACCACATGTTATTTGCCTCTGCTTCCTCTCAAAACTCCACAAAATAACAGTAAATAGATTTTTTAAAACCATAGAGACACATGGACAAGAGAATAGAAAAACATAAAACAAATTTGTGAAAGCTGAAAAGCATAGGACAAATAGTAACTAACTTAAACCAGTAGAGGGAAAGCCAAGAATCAACCTGATTTGCACTACAGAACCTCCAAAAATCACAGGACTTGCCACCACCAGGTACTTGTGGAAGGGTAGGAGCAAAGGTGGAGCTGAGACTATAAGATTGGTTGAAAGTCTATTTAAGAAGCAGATAGATATCCATCTCCCAGATGCCCTCCGAATTCCACGGAGCCGTGCAATTTCCCTTTTCACGCCTCAGCAGAAGACTGGAGAGCGCCTCTGGACTGAGGGAGCAGCAGAAAGTAGGGGTACCATACTGAAATCAGGGGGTATATATGAAAGTTTACACCATGAATGTCCAACCCCCAGCTCCATTTCCCCATTCAGCTCCCAGGAAGCTGGAAGCAAGGCTTATATTCTCTAGCCTGAAATATGGAAACATTTCTCTCTGGGGAGACTGGCAGCCCCAAAGAAATGACATAAAAGTTGTGAGGCTGAACATTCCCCACAAAATAACCCAATCAGATCTCCCTACAGTAAAGCCATAGTCACAAGTCCAACTATAAAAAGACAGCCAGGATTCTCATACAACTTCATAAAACTCCCAACGTGAGAAACAGAGACCAAAACCAACATAACAAACCAAAAATCAGTTTAAAGGAAACAGAGACTATGTGGGGATATGAAAACTGGACATACTGGATATGAAAAGTGTACGTTTTCAGAGAGAACATAGAGTTTGAACTCGTGAGAAAAAACAGAATGTTATAAGAAAGAACACAAAAGAAAACCTCTAAAGCTCTTGGAAACTGATGTAGGGTAAGAAAAATAAAAACTCGAAGGGGGATTAGAAACTGAGCTTAAGGAAAACTTCCAGACTATAGAGTGAAAAAAAGGAAAAAAATCATAGAACATTGTAAAACGGAGATAAGAAAATTGAGCCAAGAGCTCCAACTTCCAAATAATATAAGTTTCAATAAAGAAAAGAAAAGGAGAAATGTATCAATAAATAACTCAAGAAAATTTCCCAGGAGTGAAGAATAGGTATTTCCAAGTGATGAGACATGCCCTTTGAGAATCTGAAAAGTGGGTGAAAACAGACCTATAGAAAAAAGACATCACCCATAGTATTTCATAACACTGCTTACCAACAGACGATTCTAAAGCTTTCCAAAAAGGAAGGAGAGAGAAAAACCTATTATTTACAAGAATCAAGACTTGAATATATTTGACTAAAGCAAAAGCAATAAAAGCAAAATTAAACATGTGGGACTACATCAAATTAAAAAAAGCTTCTGCACACCAAAGGAAACCATTAACCAAATTAAAAGGCAACCTACTGAATGTAAGAAAATATTTACAATTCATATATCTGATAAGACATAACACCAAAAATATATAATGAACTCATACAACTCAAAAGCAAAAAAAAAAAAACAATCCAATTAAAAAATAGGCAGAAGATCTGAATAGAAATCTTTCCAAAGAAGACATTATAGATGGACAACAGATACATTAAAAGTTGCTCACCATCATTAACCATCAGGAAAACACAAATCAATACCACAATGAGGTATCATCTCACACCTGTTAGACTGCTGTTATCAATATGTCAACAAGCAAGTGTTGGTGAGGATGTGGAGAAAGGGAACCCTTGTGCAATGTTGGTGGGAATGAAATTGATTCAGCCACTAGAGAAAAACATTATGAAGCATCCTCAAAAAATTAAAAATATAAATACCATATAATCCAGCAATTCCACTTCTGAGTATTTAGCTGAAGAAAAGAAAAACACTACCTTGAAAAGATATATACACCCTCATATTCATTGCAGCATTATTTACAATAGCCAAAATATAGAAACAACCTAAGTGACTATCCAAGATGAATTAAGAAAATATGGTATATTTATACAATAGAGTATTATTCAGCCATAAAAAAGAATAAAATTTTGCCATTTGTGACAACACAGATGAAACAAATAAGACAGAGAAAGAAAAATATGATCTTACCTATGTGTGAAATTTTAAAATATAACAAACAAACAAAAAAAACACACAAGCTCATTGGTACAGAGAACAAATTTTAAAATATAACAAACAAACAAAAAAACACAAGCTCATTGGTACAGAGAACAAAAAACAAAAAAAATGGGGCCAGAGATGGGAGTGGGGATGGGAAATGGGTGATGGGGGTCAAATGGTATAAATTTCCAGTTATAAAATAAATAAGTCATGGGAATGTTACTTACAGCATGGTAACTAGAGTTAACAATAGTGTTCTGTATATTTGAAAGTATGTAGATCTTAAAAGTTCTCATCACACTAAAAAAATTTTTTGCAACTATTTAAGTTTATGGATGTTGACTAGATTTATTGTAGTGACCATTTTGCAATGTATACAAATATCAAATCGCTATGCTATATACATGAAACTAATGTAATGTTATATGTCTATTATATTTCATTTTAAAAAGTTAATGTTTTTAGATTTTAAAAATACAAGAATAATTCCATTCAAAACTCAAAAACAAAGGAAGAATGCCTCAAATTCTGTCATAAGATCACTTCTAACTTAAATCTCTGCTCAGATCAACTATCGATTAAGTTTAAGAATAAATGAAAGACATTTAAAGACATGTGCAATCTCAGAAAAAATTATCTTTTATGCATCCTTTCTCTGGAGGCTACTGTAAGGATTGTTTCTTCAACACAGGCATAGAAAACAGGAGAAAAGCAAAGGGATTCCTGAAGATCATGACTGAAGGGAGTTAGGCTGAGAACTGTGGGTCAGGCTTAGAGTGATTAATCCAGACTAGAGATAGTCAGAAGCCTCCAAGAAAATGCCTCCAAAGTTGAGAACATGCCAGGCAGGCGTGGCTCAGTGGTTGAGCGTTGACCTATGAGTCAGATCAACAGTTCAATTCCCGGTCAAGGGATATGCCTGGATTGCAGGCTCAATCCCAAGTAGGGGGCATGCAGGAGGCAGGTGATCAATGATTCTCTCATCATTGATGTTTCTGTCTCTCTCTCCCTCTCCCTTCCTCTCTGAAATCAATAAAAATATAGTTTGTTTAAAAAAGAAATTATAAAAACAGGTGAGAAGTTGATCACTACCTAATATGAACAATTTTCTATGAGAGTTATACAATAGAAAAGAGGTTGAAAATGAAATAAAGAGAAGTATGTGTGAAACTAAGAAGAAAATTTTAATCACAATAATTATCCTAGGGAAAACCAAATGTTGCTCAGAAAAATAATGGTAGTATATAGGTAACTCATGTATAAATAGTGTCTGCATAGTCCTGATAATGAAAACAGAGTATTGATCATCAAGATTATGATCTAAATATATTGAGAAGATAGAAAATTGGCAAATGTAGATATGTGCACATAGTGGTAGTTAGGGACAGGAAGGGGACAGGAAAGAGAACTATATTTTCATCTTCCAAAGACAGAAGTCAACAGATAATGACAAAAACCAAAAATCCTCTCAATACTCATGTTATTTAGGTTAACTAAAAAGATAAATATCACCAAAAAGGTGAAAATATTTTAAAGTAGTCTCTGATAAATGGAAAAAGACATGGAAAACTGTGAACCATTTTTTAAATAAACCTTTTAGCATTATTTTGCTCTTTAAACTATGTGTATGTATTACTTTGGTCTAAACATTACATTAAAAAAAAACAACAGGCAGATAACCTGGATTATCACACAGATTAAATTAAAAAGAAACCAGAAATTCAGAAAATATTTGGGATTTCCTTCCCTTCCTCTGTGGACCCTGGGTATCTTCCCATTTATCTCAGCTGTCTTCTCTAGTGTTGTCATATTAACCAAATCCCACTACAATCACCTTTTCTCCTCTGGAACTTTCTCTCTAAAGACTAAGTTAGCAGTTAAAGTCACATAGCTATAGTAAGGCTCTCATCAAGCAGCAGAAGCCACTGAAATGTCCCTTTGAGTACATGGACATTCTTGCTTCAAATGCATATTTCTCTAAAACACTCTTAAATGGTTTTATTTCTTTAGCAGATAACAAAAAAAAAGTATATTTCTATTTCTGATCTAAACTGAAACAGTCCTAACCTTATGTTGCCTCTAGAGAATAGAATATACAAACTTTCATCATCAAATTCTATGGTACAGACAGTTGTTTCCAAACTATTTAATTTCCCAGGGTTTTCCCTTCTATATATAGCCAATGAACAAAAAGAGATTGGGAGTTTAGCAAATTCATTCATTTAGGCCAGGACTCACTCGTGATTGAGAACGAGGAAAATATAAGCACACATGCTCACACGCCCACACACACACACTATTCCAGTCTCCATAAATCCTAGTTCTAATGGCCCCTCTGCTGTCTTCCCCTGAAACAGTGGCCGTCACTTTACTAGGTGAGTGTCCATATAGCTGAGAACAAAGAAAGGGTAGAGGGGGACAAAGTGGGAAAATGGGGGACATCTATAATACTTTGAACAATAAAAATAAAATTTTTTTTAAAAGTGAGAGGAGGGGGGAAAGAAAGCAACATAGCTTTAAGTTTCAAATTGGACTTTTTTTAAACGCATAGCCAAAACAATAATCTTCAAAGTATAGAGTGCCTTTTAAAGTGCCATGCCCTTGAGACAGCAAATGGCTTTTGTTGTTATTGTTGTGTTCATTGCGTTTTGTTTTACAGTTAAAAATTCAGCTCTTTTGCCAGAAAACCTAGCAGGTGGTAAAGGGGTGGCGGGTGGACAGAATCGAAGGAAATCTAAGGTGAAAAAAAGAAACCTGAAACAAGTTGATGGGAAATCTAAAAGCCACAGAGAAGTGTATCCTGCTTCCTAGACACAACTCTGGGACATGACAGGCACAGTGACCGTACAATCATAGGGCAGATGTAGCATCAAAGGACAGGTTGAAAGTTGCAAAAGAATAGAGGGGGAAGTCAAAAACTAAGTGAGCTCCATAGAGAAAAACGAAGCCAGCCACATATTTGTGTATCTAAGTTTCATTGTATATCTATGTAAAGCCACCACTAAAACACTTAGATCTGGAAAACTAGTGTGCTTTTGCTTTGCTCTGAATTTAGAAATTTTCAAATATGGAGTATCAAAATCAGTTCACTCATTCAAAAAGAATTTATGGAGCGAGCACCCACTATGCTCCTGTTACCCCAGGGATACAGAGTTGAACCAGACAGACAAGCTCCCTGCCTTCGTGGCTCCCATTTTAGTTGGAGAGACAAACAGTAAGTACATAAAGAAAAAATTAAAAGGTATAATTATAGACCATGATAAAGGGATAATGATATTTAGAGGACGGGGACTCGTGAAATAGACTGGGGAAGAAAGTTCTCGTGGCAGGAAAGCAGAGAAAAGGGGCATGAATTATCAATCCCTGGTCATTTTCCCACCACAGAGCTAAGAAGAAACAGCAGAGTCCTTGAAGAGTCTCCTCCCTTCTGGCAGCAGCACCATAGTGCCTTCCCACCCCTGCTTGCCAACAAGTACCTCATGCTCTGAACGTTTTCTCCATCCTCCTCTGAAATCTCAGCATCTCTTTTCTCTTCATTGTGACACTGAGCTAGTTTGAAACTCAGTCTGTGCTGGTATGCTGACAGGGGCTAGAGAATTACACATTTCAGAGACTCAAATGGCAGTTGCACAGGGGCCTCTGGGAGGGGAGAACACACACACAAGGCAGGGATCTTTGGGCCAAGTGGTTAGGGAGATATCTGGAAGTAGGCTGGCTCCCCGTAAGCCGCTCCTACAGAAAGACACTGCTCAAATAGAACCAGAGACATAGAAGCATCCAACAGACTGTCCAACCTAGGAGGGAAGACGGGGAGTGAGGGGGTAAGAGATCAACCAAAGGACTTGTATGCATGCATATGAGCCTAACCAATGGACACAGACAGTAGCGGGGTGAGGGCATGTCCTGGAGGGTGGGAGCAGACAGGGAGAGGTCAACAGGGGGAAAAGGAGACTCATGTAATACTTTTAACAATAAAGAATTTAAATTTATTTTAAAAAATATGTTTGCACAAAAACAACTGGGAACAAAATAAACTAACATGTTAACAGTTTAAAAAAAAAGAAAGAAAGACACTGCTCAGCCTCTCAGGAGGCTGACAATAATTTGTTCCCAATATCACAGTTATCAATATTCAAGAGACGGACAGAGTATAATGATCCTGCAAAGCTAGCAGAGAATAGCCAGAGCAGTGGGAGCGGTTCCAGGGAGAGATAAACATCAAAGTAGCTAAGAGAGATGGAACGTGTCTGTGAAATTTAGCAAGTGTACTTTGAGAGGTAGCATAGCAGAAGACGCTCACTTACAATAGTGGAGATGAGAAAGTAAACACACGTTTTAGGAAGCACTTGAAAGAGGAAGAACTGATAGATAGATAAATAGGTAAAAAGAGTGCAGAGCTGAGTGTTTTATTCATATATGTATTTTTTAATATTGAAGAGATATTAGCATGTTTATGAGCTGATAAGAAAGAACCAGTAGAGAGAGAAATGGACAATACAGAAGAGAGAAGGGCATATCTATGTCCTCCCCCTGGACCACTCCATAGAACTCTAGACTCAGATATGTTATCTGCCCACTTGACATGACAAATGGCCATCTCCAACTTATCACAAAATCCTGATCCTCATTTTCTCTTACTAATATACTCTCATATTTTGTTGGTCCTAACCATTTTTCCAGAATCTAACCAATTCTGACCACCACTGCCATTATCTCGCACCTTGACTATTAACCTGTCTGCCCTCTTCCATCCTTGACCAGTTACTGTCTCAATTCCACACAGCAGCCAGATTGATCCTTATAAAACATAAGGCAAAACATGCCACTCTTGGACCCAAAACCTTCCTAAGTCTTCCCAACTGACTTAAAATAAAAGCCACTACTTTGGCCCAGATGTTTGTGTGGTTTGGCTGTCAGCTTGCCCTCCCACCCCAGCCATCTTTTGTCAGAGGAAAGCCAGGAATGAAAGGAATGTGTGTCCACTACAGCTACCCTTTCTTTCTCAAAAAAATAAAAGGAAGGCCATCTGCTGAGATGAAGAAGGGTGGTCCTGGGTGTAGGAGAAGTGGGAAGGAAACATGTGAGAGTTAAATAAGAATAGCTGCGCAACAAATGTGAGAGGGAGAGGAGCTTAAAATAAGTGGCGAGTGATGAGACTGTGGACCATGCATCTTAGCGGCACCTGTTCACACGACTGTGTAATTTACTCCAGATATTGCTCTGTGATCTTGGAACAGTAGCAAAAGAGGCAGTATATCCAGATCTGGAATTTTGGGGCCATGGTTCAGCAAAAGGACAAGGGATGATGGAATCTAGAGTGTTAGAGTATGTATGGGGCCAGAACAAATTATGTTATTCTCTAGGTAGGCCTTCCTAAAGGCAAGGAGTTGGGGAATCACACCTACTATGGGGGTTCTTTGAGCCTTTTCTAAAGAATCTAACAGGCAAACTCATAAGTAGTGAGAAATTTTCCTAAAGTCCATGGCTTCCACCCCAAAGTCTCTTTAGAAGAGTCAACTTGTCTCCTTTGCCAAAGTCTAACAAGAGGCATGAGTGTAAGTGTCTTTCCCTTACCTTTATTTTAAATCCACAAGGCTCTGAAGTTAGATCTTCACAGATTAAGACTTTTGGGAGTTGTTAAACATAAATGAAATTTTAAAGAAGATAGCATCAAAAAGGTAGTTCCAGAGTTAGCTTCAGTGAGAATTTTTTTAAGCCTCCAGTATTTCCAAAGAATCAACTTGGATACAGTGCCATCCTATAGAAATCTCACACACACAGCCCAATGCCAGGACCATGTGGCCGGCACCTGAACTCCCAAGGAGACTTAAATCAGTCATCACAATTTATGTAAATATTATATAAGTAGAAAAGAAGCAATCACTTGGGAACTGGCTTAGAAATTACTCTTAAAAAATTCCACTCTTTGAGCATACCAAAGCAATTCTTAAATCTCTGCATAGAGGCCTTTGGGTATAACATTTATTTTAACATGTTCTAAATAATTCATCTATGGATTTGTTAGACTTTCAGCCAGTGAAAAAAAATTTTTAAGAATTTTATTTTAACCAAAATTAAAATCATATGTCAATTGATCCTCAATACCACATATGTAAGGATTCTGTAAGACCTCCCCCAATGTTTTTGTCTAGCAGAACACCACTTCACCTGCCAGGTAACAATAACCTATCCCAGGCAATATGCACATTCATAGGAATCAATACTAAATTTATTGGAAGCTCACCAAATAATTTTGTAGCAATCAGTAAGAAAATTCTCCTGAGTAAAATACTTGCTTTTAGAAAGTAAGATTTCAGCCCACCTGGCGTGGCTTAGTGGTTGAATGTGGACTTCTGAACCAGGAGGTCATGGTTCAACTCCCAGTCAGGGCCCATGCACAGGTTGCAGGCTCAGGCATGCAGGAGATAGCTAATCAATGAATCTTTCTCATCATTGATGTTTCTATTTCTCTCTCTCCCTCTCCATTCCTATCTGAAATCAATAAAACATATTTTATATAAATTCTTACCATTTGCAACAGCATGGATGGATCTGAACAGTATTATGCTAAGCGAAATAAGCCAGTTGGAAAAAGATAAATATCACATGATCTCACTCATTTGTGGAATATAATGAACAACAAACTGAGAAACAAAAGTAGAACCAGAGTCATAGAATCATCTAACAGACTGTCCAACCTATGAGGGGAGGTGGGGGGTGAGGTGGGTAAGAGATCAATCCAAGGACTCGTATGCATGCATATGAGCATAACCAATAAACAAAGTAGTGAGGTGAGGGCATGTGCTGGGGGTGGGGGTGGCCAGGGAGAGGTCAATGGGGGAAAAAGGAGACTTATGTAATACTTTAAACAATAAAGAATTAAATATATTTTTTAAAAAGAAAGTGAGATTTAATCTAATGTAAATATATTTTATTGAACTTGAAAGTTGATTCAGAATAAAAGCAAATTTGCAGTAAAAAAAAATACTGTATAAACAAAATCTACCTACACTAGATTAATGGTTACTGATAAAATGATTTTCCCTCACATAGAAAAAAAAGTTTTAGATTCCATAAAGACAAACCCCCTTCAACTATCCAATGAAACTACTCACTGAAGGTCACCAACGACCACCCAATGCCAGCCAGATCTCTCCTGACTCCTGTCCAATTGGTCTTGCTGTTCCCCCTTCCTTCTTGAAGTTCTCTCATCCGTTGTCAGCATGCTTTCTTTTTCCTCTCTGGGTTCTCTTCTTAACCTCTTTGTGTCTCTCCTTCCTCACGTGTCCACACTTGGCCAGCTTCATTCTGACTCTATCCTGCACTCCTTTGACATCCGTTACTTTCTCTACACTGTGACTCCTAAAGAGATCTCTCCATGGCTCACATCTCTGGAACCACAACCACACATGTAAATGCCAAACATATGGAGATCTCCAACCAAATGCGTGGACGGATCTGGACAGCATTATGCTAAGCGAAATAAGCCAGTCGGGAAAAGATAAATATCACATGATCTCACTCATTTGTGGAATATAATGAACAGGCCCTCACATTCATCATGTCCAAAAAAGAACTACCCTTCCCCCCCAAAAAAAATATCTGCTCCTTCTTTTCTATCTCAAAAAAAGAATTGTTATTCACTCAGCTGAATTAGCCAGAAATCTACAAGTCCTTTGAACTCTTCCTTCTACCATATCTAACACCTTCATCCATTCACCAATAACAAATGTAAAAATTATTTCAGGAACTTTCCATGCAATATCTGTTTGAGTATTCCAAATAATTCTGAAATGTAGGGATTATTATCTTCATTTTCTAGATGATGGTTTAGATAATAAATGTAAATTCTTAATAAGTATTGCAAAAAAAAATGAACCGAGGTTTGTCTGACTCTAAAATCCATTGTCCTTTCACAAACCATGTTGTCTATGCTGAATGGTGGGAAACTATGGCCAATCTGCCAAAACTAGCTGGCCCCTGTTTAAAGTTTTATTGAAACATACCATGCTCATTCATTTATGTCTATGGCTGCGTTAGCACAATCACAGCAGAGGTGAGTAGTTGTAAAGGAGACCTTAGGGCCCACAAAACCTAAGAGAGTTCATATCTGACCTTTAGGGAAAAAGAAAATATTGCCAATTCTAAAACTACACCTTTTTCCATATTCCTACCACTTTAGTTTATGTTTTCTTGGATTGCTGCCTTCTAACTGATTTAATGGCCCATAGCCTTTATCCCCTCCAATCCATCTTTTTCACTGTAGAATAAAATTCCTATTTATCTCATAACTTTTAGGATAAAAGACCAACTCTTTATCTAGCCATGAAGGCCTTTAACATCCTGCTTTCTTCCTTCCTCCCCATCCACCTCTACAATCCCCTCAAGCCAAAGTGAAATACACAGAGTCCCACAAAAAGGCCAAACCATTTCATTTTTATTCCTTTACATGTATCTCTTTACCTGGAAAGTACCTAAATTCTGCATCATTTACCTCTTTTGTTTGTAGTCTGAGCTTAAGTCACTTCGTCTTACAATCTTCCTATATTCCTCAGGTTGAGCTAGGTGAACTTCCACTCATTCATTTATTCATTCATTCATTCTATATATGTTTAAGGAACATAACTTATCAATTAGGCACAATGCTTTGTGCTAAATATACAATGAACAGGAGCCCGGCCAGTATAGTTCAGTGTTGAGCGTTGAGCCAGGAACCAAGAGGCCACCAGTTTGATTCTTGGTAGGGCACATGCCTGGGTTGCAGGCTCGATTCCTAGTGTGGGGTGTGCAGGAAGCAGCCAATCAATGATCCTTTCTCATCATAAATGTTTCTATCTCTCTCTCCCTCTCCCTTCCTCTCTGAAATCAATAAGAATATATTTAATAAAATAAAACTTAACCCCACATTAGGATAAAAAATCTATTTTGAAAAAATGGCAAACACCAGCCTTACAGTTTAGCCCCGCTTCTCTGTTCACCGTTCATAGTCTTAGCTCTTAGTTTACAGTGTAAAGAGAGATGGGATGGGGATGGAGAGAAGGGGAGGAAAAGAGATGATTCCGTGATTTCCTTGTCGGACACTCACCATGCCACTAACTTATTGAGGGCCAGGAATGATCTAGTTTGTTTTCCTAATACCAATACCTATCAGAACACTTGGGACAATGCTGAATGAATTAAATAGTTTTGAGTGATACAGAGACACAGGTAGTTCCAGAGACCAAGCAAAGCGGCCAGGCTAGTTAATAGGCCATGAGAAAATTTCTCGTTGTTTTTTTTTTTTTTTGGGGGGGGGGGACTCAACCTCAACAGAATCTGAGATGCCTTTGTAAAAAGTTGACCAGGAATAAAAAGAAACGAGTACAGACGAACATTCCTGAAAAAGATACAAGTACTGCTTTGAATAAGAAACAGGAGCTAAAATGCACATCACTTGGTCTAATTTTAACTATTGGACTATATACCTGAAACTACTAAACCGTGAAAAAGGTATATATAGCCCTGAACTTTGGGCTTCACAAAATGTTTTCCTCAGCTCCTAAAAAAACAAGGGGGAAAAAAGGGAAAATCTTTTTTTACAAGCAGGGGTAAAGTAGGCACAAAGAATTGACCCAGTTTCCAAAATAAACATTAAGTTTAAAGCACTCTCCATCTGGCTAAAACTAAAACCAGAAATGAAAATCAGCATGTTCACACTCCATTTCCTACCTACACCACAATAGCAAGGGTAAGGAAAAGTTAACATGTAACTTAATATTATATCTGAGTCACCTGAAGTCTCATATTAAAATCTGCAGAGGAATTGTTTTAGAATTGGAAAAGGGTAACAACTCACTTTTAAACCCACCTGGATATCCATCTGGGCCAAACAGCTTTCACACTCCCCACTGGCATGGTATACCCACTTCTCCCCAGTCCCATTTCTCTGCCCTGGAGGCAAATGCTTCCTAATTTCTATATGAAAAAACACTTATCTTTCCAAAACCGTATTTTTTCTCTATTATATCCCCTGACAGTCTCCCTTTTTAACTCTTGACTGAACATATTCTATACAAGACACCTTACTCTTCCTAAAACAAGGTATACAATCCACGTGAAAAGCCCTAAAACCTTTACATGACACATACTTCTTTTTTACAGTAACCTCATCTCCAACACCACCAGCCCAACTCTATGGACAGTGGCACAAGTTCACTAACAGAATCTTAGATATGTAGACTGTTAACACTGAAAGGGGCCTCAAAAGTCATTAATTTCAACTCCTATATTTCACAATTGAAAAAAATAAAAGCTAGAGAGATTCAAAGATTCTCCAAGGTCACACAGGCCTTTGTCCTCCACTTATTTCATACTAGTGGACCGGTGCATGAATTCGTGCACATTGAAAGGAAATTAATTAGAAGAAAGATTCATGCAGTAATTATGTTACTGCAAAAAAATTACATGTCAAAATAGTATATATAATATACCAGTAGTATTATAAAATTAAAATACCAAATATTTTAATATAGCTATTTGCCCTTTTTCTATAATAGAAGTGTCAGAGATGAAAGAAAATTAGTATATGAAAATAATATATAAATTGATTAATAAACAATAACAACATGATATAAAAACAACAAAGACATGATATAAAAACAACATTGGTAAAAACAATGATTGATAAATTGATTAATAAACAACAACAAAGACATGATTTAAAAACAACAAAAACATGATATAAAAACAACATTGATAAAAACAATGACTGATAAATTGATTAAACTTATTCTAATATCTCCCTGTACACCACATTAAGAGGAAAAACACTTTCAGAGTGCTCGACTAATTTCCCTTGTGATGAAGTAGTTACAACTTTAACTTTAACGTCACATGCTCTTCGAACTCGAGAGAAAGCAACATATAACTGACCATGTTTGAAAACGGGTTCAGGTAGGAATATTCCTACTCTTTCTAGAGTTTGTCCTTGTGATTTATTAATAGTCACCGCAAATGCTGGCATCACGGGAAACTGTCTTCGAATTAATTTAAATGGGAGGCCAGTGTCAGACGGGGACAAATCAATTCTTGGAATCAGAACAACCTCTCCTTCTGCAGATCCTGTTAATACTTCAGCTTCAATTATGTTAGGTCGCAATCTTTTGATAATAAATCTAGTACCATTACAAAGACCCCATTTACTATTAAGATTTTTCATTAGCATAATGATTCAATTTTAATTTATGACATGGCTTTGCCGAAGGAATAATACTATTAAGAAATTCTATGGGAAAATTTTCCTTTTCAGCATCAACCACTGAATCGATGGAATCATCACTCAAACAGGTGTGAAAATTTCCATCAAGTATATCCAAAATTTCTTCAATTTATGAATGTGCTCATTTTTAGGACAAAGAATCGCACGTTCAGATATATTTTTAATATTATCTATAGATATACTATTTCCAAAGGTAGCTTCAATAATAGATCTGTTACAAATCATTTCATGAGGGTCAGTAATATCCATTCCTAAATTAAAACTGCTATCAAGAGGTTTTGATCAATTGCCAGTGCATGTCATATGTACTGGCCGGTCGGTCACGTGCGACTGGCACCAGAGAAAGCTTTATATGTATCGCACATGTGCCAGTCAACATTTATTTTTAAATTGCCAGTGCACATCATATATACCAGCCAGTCAGTCGGTGGGATGGACATACGGTCAGTCACCTAGCCTTTTATATATAGAGATTCTCCCACTCTCTGGGTCTCACCAGCTTCTCTTTATTTCCTCTTCCTATGGAGAGGGGTAAGGGAAATGCCCATCATCTCAGCTTGGCTTACATCTGAATTCCACAGAGGATGCTAAATGAGCTCATCAACTGGAGAATATGATGCGTGGCATGAGTCTCCTCCGCATGATGCTGAGTGACCAGCGTGTAACTAAGTGCTCCCCAGCAGCACTTAACCACCTACATGGAAATTCAAATTTCCCTTCATACATATCCCACTGGCAGATGGCCCTGCTATACTTCTAAATGTACTAGACACAGAGCATCAAGTACCATGCTTCTGCATTATACACTGTACCAGTCCTTTACAGAAAGTTCTCACACTGCCTAAGCTATCATCAACTACATCCAATTTTAAAATTGCAGATTAGCAATATTATGACTGGGTGTCCTGCGTACCAATTTAACCTTGGCAATTTTCGTATTTATAGCTTCTGCTTTTGCTTCGTTTTACTTTTAAAGACTTAGTTTGAATGGCATCCTAGTAGCACAGGTTCTGATTATCAAGTACCATGTTAGTCAGGCTGTCTAAAGTTAACAAATGAAAGCGTAAACATGCTTTTAAGTAAAACACAGAGTGGGGCAGAAGTAGGTTTACAGTTGTGAATGCATGAAACAGAGTTTGTTCTTCTATTATTATTTCTTACTTATTGTAGTACTTTCCATACAAACAACGTGTAAACCTACTTTTCCCCCACCCTATAAATACCCAAAGTCTAACCTAGTCTTTTGAAATATGCTGTTTACATGTTTATTACTTTATGTAATAGTGTATAAAATAAAGCAAATAAATTATATATAGAAGGGGGAAACACATGTATATTTAGAGAGAGAAATTTACGGTTGAACACAAATTATTATGGCCAAAAGTTATTCATAACTTCTATTTTTATTTTATGTTTCTTTTTTATTAAACTGTAATAAAAGATGCAAAAATATAGTTTTTTTATAATGGTTGAATTAAACTAAAATACAATTATGTGATTATTTAGTTATGAAGAAGGAACTAAGTAAGCATTATTTTCTTGATAAATTTTTAGAAGTGGATTCATCAAATACATTAAGACAAAAGGATAATCATATCAAAAAGTTCCACACTCCCATTCCTTTCTTTCATAGACACTAAACACATCATCAGAACAGTAAGGTGCTTTCTGAACGGAAGTAAAATCAGCCAGTGTGCTAATCTTTAGAAAAAAAAAATTATTAGGGGCTCAATAATGAGATTATATAAATGAAATTGATTTAAAACATTTCAGAAAGGCATCATTAAGTATTTACTGAGCAAATTAGCAAAGAGATTACCCACATCTTGATCTAAAAAAAAAAATGCTATTTTCCACAAGTGCTTCAGAATAAACTGCAAAAATATCCTCTTTCAGAAAAGCCCTTTGGTAGTGAATTCCGTGACCATCAGCAGAGTAGTCAGGTTCATTCATGAACAGCAGATACAGAGCAATGGGGGAGGTGACTATCCAGGAATGGCAATCAGAGCCGTGCAGTACAGCCAAGGCACAGAACATGCTAAAACTGAAAAAAGATAAATTTGAGGTAGAAAATCCATGGTGGTAGACTATTTTGAGAAGATCCAAACAACCTTTCAGTTCTGGAATCTGAGCAGGAGGATTCTCCACCTTGGGCAAATGTAGGAACAAAGGATTTAGTCTAAAAAAGTCCTTGGTAGCAGGGAAGGGAAATATGCTGCGATCTTGCTGACACAGAAGGGATCAAAAGGAAACACCAGGAGCCCAGAATTGAAGGGAGGCCACGGTCATAAATTTTACTTGAAGATTTGTCAGAAAGGACCGAGGAACTGAAAGTGCTGCCGTTGAAATTTCTAAATATTGCTGGAAGGCACGAAACTTTCAGGTGACTTTCTTCAGAAAAAGAGGCTATCATTTATAAGTAGTGATTATTTTCCTCAACAGAATAAAAGTGATTTTTAGCTGCAACAATCTTCTGATAAAACATTTTTCTCAGTTATAAGGTTACAAGTAATGCTTCTCAAACAGCCAGCATGAATTGACTAGAATCCTAGCACAACCAAAAGCATCAGCCTTTCTGTTTTCTTTCTCCTTCTTCACTTTCCCTCCTTCCCAATCCCTCTCTCTCTCTCTCTCTCTCTCTCTCTCTCTCTCTCTCTCTCTCTCTCACACACACACACACACACACACACACACACGCACACGCACACTCACGCACACAACACACTACTACCATTAAATCCCTGGCTACGTCTATGGCTGATAACACATGCTGATTCTGGGTGGTTCTGGGAACACTGGTGGTTTGTTTTGTCTATTTTCCTTGGTGTTATTGTAGGGAAAAAATTAAACTAAGATTGCAAACAGCTACAACTGCCAATTTGGTTGATGTCTTGTGCATGTGTATCTAATAAATTTTGGAATTGTGGGAAGTTACTATAACACTTCATGGGTCTTGACAGTTTTCTATTATCTTCTTAGGTTGTTGCAAAGGAAACATGCCATAAAATTACTAACGACCCAGGTCAAAGAAGGAAATTAAAAGGCATCTCCTAGGAACACTCTGGCTATAGAGATGGAAATTTATTCAGAGACATAAAAAGAAAACCTAAATCAACAGGCAAAAGATGTCAGAAATTGGTTTCTAAACAGAAAACAACTCAGATGTTGAAAGGATATAGGGAAAACTCAGGAAAAGGCGCAACTTTAAGACCAGGTCTCCATCATAAAATCAAGATAGGAACTGAAGGAAAAGAGAGTAAGAAAATGTACATATAGCAATATAATTGGCCACACATGAAGTCGAGAAGGAATGGGACCAATTCTGAATCAAATGAAATTTTGAAAACTCGACTGAATCTATGTGAAAATTTCCAATGTAGGTAGATTCTGGAGGTAAATAGTAAAACGCGGTGAAGGAATTGTTGGTGCTTCTACCTAACAGCTCCTACTGACTAGGCCTACCGAGAGACTTAGGGTGGGGCAAAATCCATTTCATTCATTTATACAACAAATATAGATTGAGCATCATATTAAAAACTGTTTTTAAGTTGGGTATGAACAACTGCTCTCATGGAGCTTACATACTGATGGAAAAGAAAAACAGAGTCAATGCGGTTTCAGGACTTGGTCCATACAATGAAGAAGGAAAAGGTAAAAGGGCAGAGAACAAAGGTGGTTGGCATTGGGGTGGTTTTTCTAGTAGGGCAGCATTGGGAGGAATTTCTGAAGAGGAAATCTGAGTATAGATCTGCATGGATGCAGGACATAATACAGGGCAGGGGTGTTATAAGCAGTGGGGGAAAACAAATACAAAGACCCTGAGACAGGACTCAGCTTGCTGTGTAGAGACATCAAGATGGCTCGCATGGAGGGAGTGGAATAAATAAGGGCGGGAATGGGAGAAAGTGAAGTGGATGAGGCAGAGAAGGGGTCAGACCATTAAGGTTTTGATAGCAGGGATAGAAAATCGGAATTTTACTTTATGTGCATGCAAACACACAGGAGGGATTTGAGCAGAGGCATGGTGTGATCCCATTTACTTAAAGGGGCCACGGTGGGTAGAGATGTGGGACAACAGTAGAAACAGAAGGAACACACGAGATTACTGCAAACGTACAGGCCAGTGATGGTGGTGACTTGGTCTTGGGCGACAGGTTTGGAAATGGAAAGATTCAAATGTATTCTGAAGGTAAAGCCAGCAAAGCTTGTTATGATTAGATGAAACATATAATAAAAACAGATATCTAGGATAATTTCCAGGTTTGGGGCCTGAGAAACAAAATGATAATGGTGCCCTTCAACTCTCCATAGATTTTATTTTCCTACTATTCTTTTGTGAAAAATGTAACTATGCTAGTATATCCACTCTGCAAAATAGTTTGCCAATTTCTTAAAAGAAACACTAAATATACACTTCTCATATGTCCCAGCAATCACATTCCTGGGTATTTATCCCAGAGAACTGAGAACTTATGTCTAAACAGAAAGCTGTACATGAATGTTCATAGCAGCTTTATTTGTAATAGCCCCAAACTGGAAACAACCAAAATGCCCCTAAATAGATGAACAGTTAAACAGCACTATATCCAAACCATGAAATACTACTCAGAAATATCAAGGAACAAACTATTGATATACTCAACAACTTAGATGAATCTCCAGGAGATTATGCTAAGTGGGAAAAGCCAATTTCAAAAGGTCACATTTTGTATGATTCCATGTATATAACATTCCCAAAATTAAAAAAAAAAAGTATAGAGATAAAATACAGATCAATAGTTACCAAGTGTTAAGGATGCTCAGGGGAAGGGGTGGGTGTGACTATAGATCAGTTACATGAGGGATATATTTGTGGTGATGGAACTATTCTGTATCTTTATTTCCGTGGTAGTGACAGGAATTTACCCTGTGATAAATAGATCACCACAAAACTATACACACACGTTGCACCAATGTCAGTATGAGTCTTGTACTAGAGATTGATAAGGTGTAACTACTGGAGGAAACCTGGTGGAGAACACAAAAGCCCTCTCTGTACTGTCTTTGCAACTTCCAGTGAATATATAATTACTTGAAATAAATGTTTTAAAAATCAAATTATGCTCAATTGTAAGGCAAAATTAATTAAATATTAAAAGTAGTATAGCAATAAATTCTACATTTGACAAAATGTTGTCTTCTGAATTTATAAAGCACCTTTTTGCCAATACATCTTACCATTTTGGTATGTAGGCAACAATTTAATTAATCATCAGGATTTCTTTGTATGTAAGAACACTTTTTTTCTCCTAAAAGCCTCTGGAGCAAACAACACTTGGAATTCTCATTCTCCCTCTGTTACCTTTAACCAGCAAATAGAACCCATGAGTTCGTGTTTCTATACCTGTCAAAGGAGGTAGAGGGACAGAAACTAAACAACTACTAGCCTAGGTGCTCCAATAGCTCTCAGATGTTCGGAACTCTGAAAACTACTTTGCTTAAACCCAAGATATCGAGCCTTCACGGACCAGCTGACACTCCTGGATTCTAACATCTTTCCCATCAGAGTCAAAATATAAAACTCTGCAACGTGAAACCTTAAAAAGGGTGCCTTAGACCAAAAACCAATGACCAGGATCCAAAGGCTTAACTGCTGCTAATAACACTAATCAAAACTCCAGTACAATGATCTTAAGGATACTTTAGGAAATAGATTTGGACAAATCACCTAAGTCCATTTGAATAGTGGTGACTACTCCCTAAGATCTTCTTTTACAACAGCTTCTTGGGTATGTATTTCCTTAGTGATCTGGTCTTCTGTCATCATCTGGTCTCTCTGAGTGTAGAACACATGGTCTTTGGCTCCTTCAGAGAACATTCTACTCCCAAGAACACTCTCAATGCATTTAGTACTCATGTACACATGCTAAATCCTAGCTACTCTTGTCATTGCTGAATAGATTTATATTTACTAATCCTTACATTCTCTTAAATAGGCATATATCCAACTTAGAGTGTTTGTAATGGAAATTAGATTTATAAACCTTACTTACTAGTCTTAATTGTAAAACCTGCATAAAACTATATCCAGAAATCAACTTTAACTCAGTAATTCTATTACTAGATAAAATGTTTTCTAAACTATGTATCCCACAACAGCTCCTGTCTGCTTTTCTGGAATTTAATGCATTGCCAACAAAACCTGTGGGATGCGCCAGATGCTGCCTGTCTAGATGCTGGTGTCCCTTGGAATGAGCTCTGCTACTGTGAACAGAATTAAATCGCAGCGTTTCTATGTCAATGTTTGTATCACTCTATCCTTACTGTTTTAAATGTGTTAATATATTCTAAAAAGTAAGATATATTATTTTGCATTTTTTTATTTTCTAAAGATGAATAAAAAGTAAACCAATGCAAATAATATGGATTAAACATATTTCTGAAAACGAAGCAGTTTCATTTTAATCCTGACAGAACTTAGAGCCTGGAAAACTGCCAACAACAATAATTTGTAAAGAAAAATGTTTTAAAGAAAGCAAGATACTTACAGCCAACCATCATCATGGCCACCGAAAACATCTTCTCCACATCTGTGGTAGGAGCTATGTTTCCAAATCCTATGGTTGTAAGGCTTGTCATGGTAAAGTAGAGAGAGGACACGTACAGTGAATCCTTGCTGGGTCCTCCTTCCCATATCCCTGCGCTGCTATTGTATCGATATGGAGTCCCAATGCTCAAGGCCAGCTGGTAGAGCCAACTGTCTATTTGGATGGTGTTTGTGGCTTCATCGATGACCTCGTAGTCCCCAATGCTGTACCATATGCAGGCCAGCCAGTGGGCAACTAGTCCAAACACACATACCAGGAGCACGAGGACTGCTGCTCCGTACTCCAGGTAATGGTCCAATTTTCTAGCAACCCGGCCCAGTCGCAAGAGACGCACCACTTTTAAAGAACTGAAGAGACTGCTGATTCCCTGAAAAGAAATGACACACACTTTCAGAAAATAAAATAGTACAATGGCTCACCTTCATGAACTTGATCATCAATCACTTATATACTAAGAACATAATCATAATAGAGATCTGACTTTATTTATGTCCACAAAAAAAGCTGAAATTATAAAGAAAGTTTTCAAATGCTGATTTCTTCCTACTCAAAAATAGGTATTTATTTGTCAATTATTACACAAATCATTTCATTATCTAAGAAAAACCCAATTTATTTTCATAAGTGCAGTTTAAATAGCACAGAAAATAAACAAAGGAGAATAATGTTCAAATGCAATATACACAGAGTATAGAAATTGTGTGATGAGTTCAGACATTTTATTTCTCCTCTTATAAAACTTTTCCTCTAGAAGATTTCTTTTTATTTCTCACTTTATAATAGCTATGAACAGCAAAATGTCTGAAAAAAGAATCCTGATCTCACAGGCAAGCACAAGGGAAATACCTCTCTGCATATGGGGAGAACAGGCAAATGTCATTGTTGGTTCCACTACTTCCCACCACAGTCATAATAAGCACTAAATTTGTAGAGCTCTGAGAAAGTGAAGAGTTAACCTTGAATAGGTACATAACCTACCAAATCTTATCATCTTCTAGCAATAGTCATAGAAAAGATTATCAAAAGGGAACAGCAGCAAAATCATATTTTGTTGAGAAGCTTAAAATTCCAAATGTAACATTATTTAAATGGAAATATAGCATAGGCTTTCTTCATTCAATAGGTCCCATAGTTGGGGTTTTGGTGTGTTTTTATTTTTGTTTTTTGTTTTGTTTTGTTTTTTTGACGCATAAAATAAGCCACCTGGGAAGATAGGATAAATGCATTCCTGATAAGAGGATGGAAGATAGAGCAGTGATCCAGGAAGCCTCTCATCTGACCACCACCTCCAAGTCTCATGACATTATTAGTGCTAATTCTGTCTCCCAGAAGGGATGCAAGGAATCTGCCAAAACTTACTCTCAGCTTATTTCTGACCAACACAGAGGAATTGGTTAGGGTAGTGGAACAGATGTTACATTAATAAGACTCTAAGTTATGGCATCATAAAGTTCTTGACAGTTAAGGTTAAAAGGTTAAAAATGCATTTGGTTATACTATACTCTACATAATTGAAATTTTTCAAAATAAAGACTTGAAAGAAAGAGAAAGAAAATGAAGAGAAGCAGAAATAGAAGCTCTCATGGAAGTGAAAGAGCTGCAAAAGTATCCTGGCAGTATTTTGTTTCAATCCCAATGTCCTTAAGCCTGGCTCTATTTCAACTTCCACTCTCTGATGTTGTGGCATAAATAAAGCCTTAAGATAAGTTCTCATTTCACTTGAACACTTGGGGAGAGAAAAAAATATATTAAACTTTAGGCAGATCAAAAGAGTAGCATTAATAAAACTCAGAAGATGAATTGGCATAATTCAATGACATGAGATGTTGATAGGTAGAAGATTCAAAAGAATCTGGAAGCCCTAAAAATTGAAATTATGTAACCATAAACAAGAAAGACAAAAATAAGTATTTGTTGATACCTTGTATAAGCCAAGAGTCCAGGTTGGGCCCTGGGGACATTAAGATAAACATGCTTTGCTTCTGCTCTAATGAAACCATAGCCAAAATGCATGGAAAACTCAGGGTTAAACGGAAAAATAAAAACAGTGTCGCTGTTGTTCTCTAATTAACTAAAATTCTTAAAAGAAAACATAGTACCTCTGTTTAAATACTGCAAAGAAAAGTCATTTCTACCTAAGTTCTTTTCTCTAAAAAGAAAGAATTTTTATCCCTATTCAAACTAAAAAACAGTCACAACTCTCAACAGGAATGTGAAATATGAGGGCCTACTAGGACTAGGCCTCAAAGATCGAAGGAAACTCTCTCCTGTTCTCTGATGTAGGCAGCTTTTTTCAAAAGGAGGCAGTCTACCTAGAGGGGCACCTGCTCTGGACTCCACTTAACAGAAAAGCACATTTTCTATAGCCATGTCCAACACCACTTAGTATTACAAAATGTTTTGTAAACTCTCTGGCATAGTTCTTATGCCACCACTTTCTCCTGGGTCTTAATCAACTCCCCAATTGACATTTCTTTCAAAATCATTTTCTAGGGCTACCCTTCTCCATGCTACTATTATGTTAGGATCTCTTTATGATTTACCCTCAGCCCTTTCTTGGTTGATTTAATGCATATCAATGTTTCAACTGACTTCTACAGATGGAAGATTCAGAGGTTCACTTCTTAGCACAAAATTATCTAATGTGTTCCTGATACAGAATCCAATTGCCTACAGTTGCATTCCATTTATATGTCCCATAGATGCTCAAAGGTGATAGGTCCCAAAGGGAAACCTTCTCCTCTCCCAAATCAATTCTCCATTTCCTACTCTTCTTAATGACATCATTATCTACTCAGTCCCTCAGACCTGGGGCTGAGCCTCAGCTCCTCTGTTCCCTGCCACATACAGGTGATTATCAAGTCCAGAGGATCTTACCATCAAAATGCCCAAGTGCTCAATACATATCTTTTTTTAAAATGTTTTTATTTATTTTAGAGAGAGAGGGAGAGGGGTGGATAGATAAAAGAATCTCTGATAGAGACATCAATCAGCTGCTGCTGCATGCCCCCTACTGGGGATCGAGCCTGCAACTCTGGCATATGCCCTGATTAAGGACCTCTTGGTTCATGGGTCGATGCTCAATCACTGAGCCACACCAGCCAGGCCATATCTACCTTTTAAATCTCTCAAAAACTTCCTTTCTTTCCCATTTCTAAGGCCATGCCTTAGTCAGGACTTCATGTTTTCTCTTACTGTGTGACAAGGAATAGCCTCTCCATTGGTCATTGTACCTCTAGTCTCACTTCCTTTAATTCACAGATCACACTATACAGGTGAGCAGCCTGGTGTTCTTTAAAATCACATCAATCTAATCATGTCCTTCCCTAATCTAAAATCTTTAATGCTATAGGATTAAGGATACTCTTTCTACTATGACATGGAAAGCCATTCAGGACCTGGTACCTGTTTGCCTAATCAGCATCTCCCCCACCAGCTCCTCCGTGTGCTGTCTATGCTCTATCACCCTCAGCAACGTGTAGCTCCTAAAGTGTCCATTCTGGTTCATTTTACATTACAAGTCGTACCCTCTTCTGAAAAAGTTTGTCCCTCCCACACTCTTGGTGGCTAGAGTCTTATGTACAGCTTATGACAAACATTCTCTCCTCCATGTGCCTTACTCTGACTTCTTCCCAACCACCCTACCACCACCATATGCATCATCATACCCTCACCCTCTCTCTAACTATGAGAGTTAGGTGTCCTTCCTCTGTGTTACCATTCACCTTTGCATATCTTTATTATAACAATTGTCACAATAACAATTTATTACAAGTCTCTGTTTGTATGCCTGGCATCCCAGGAAATTCTAAACCCTTTGAAGAAGGTATCTAGTGTCCATTACAAATCATAGCGTATGACAATATGTTAAGCCATATGTTATACATGAAGGGGAAAAAATGCAACACAAGTAAATGCAGATGAGGTGAATTTGGGGATTTTAGTCGGTAATAAACTAAATGTAATTTAACAATAAAATATGGACAATAAAGCAGACAATGTAGCTTTGACATATATAAAGGTATGGCATCAAGTATGAAAGAGAAATTCTCTTTAATTTCTCTACTGAGCAGACCACAGCTATAGGAGATACATAAAACATAGTTAGAAAAGGACTGCCAGAAAAAGCAAACTAAAAAGTATACACTATTAGGCAATGTGGAAGAAAATGGGGGTGGGGAGGAAGGAGAATGGGGTAGAATTACAGTTGGACCTACAGGGATAGAAGGATGCAATAAAGATTGCAACAATCCTGTACCATATACTCCCTTCCACACAGTAAACCAATCAGAAAACAAGATCATTCATAGCTACTTGGAAGACAGACATGGTGATAATAAAACTGAATGCTTACTACATGCCAGGTACTGTTCTAAGAGCTTTATGTGTATTTTAAAAATGTAATCTTCAAAACAACCCTACATGAAAGGTATCATTAAAACATAGCCCAGATAGGGTAAGTAATTTGACTAAGTTCATGCAGCTAGTAAAAGGAGGAGCCAAGATTCAACTACAGACAGTCTTGCTTCAGACCCCTTGCTCCTCACCACGTCACTGTCTGACCACACTCTGGAACTCACTCTAACTAGAGCATAATGTATAATTTAACAAAGCACATTAGTACCTGCACTAGGACTAATCATTTCTACTCTTCATGTAGTCTAAACATACATTAAAACTTTATAACATATATACATAATTTCAGATAGTAATATGCTCTACAAATAAAAATAATACAAGGCAATAGGGAATAATGACTGGGATGATCAGGATTGAGCGATGTAGGAAAGCATGTACTGAGCTAAATGCAGCTGTTAGGATTTTTTTTAATTGCAAAGAAAAAATATTCAAGTGACCTCAAGTGATGAGAGATTTAATATAAGGATGGATGTTTAATATAAGGATGGACAATAAGCTGCATACTTAGGTGGACTTTTGAAATGTGATGGTACATTCAGAAATATAAAAGAATGGCCCAAGAAGGACTTATTTATTTTTCTCTAACTCATTCTTTAAATGCAAACAAAAAAGTTGCCATACATGATTTCATTCATCCGCTCACCAAATGTCTACTGAGTTTATTCTAAATATTGGGGATCTAGCATTGTGAACAAAAAAACACACAAATTATCCTCTATCTTTCCTTTGTTTAGAATCTGTTTTGGTTTACATGGACTTGTATGGTCTGGCCCCTGCTCACCACTCTAACCTCATCTTTCAACACTCTTAAGCTCCTCTCCATTCAACTTTCAGTTCTTCAAATATGCTATGCCCCTCAAACATGAAGTCCATGCACTTGCTATTATTTCTCAGTGGAGTGTTTTACAACTGTCTTATACCTCTGTCCTTAGCCTAGTTTGCTCTATTCATATGTCAGATCTCAGCTCGGTCACTGCTTTCTCAGAGAAACTTTCCTCTCCAGTCTAGGTCAGGTCATTTCATTATATAATCTCAAAGGACCACATACATTCCCTTCTTGACATTTGTCTGTTTGTGATTGTGTGCTCATATCATGCTCATTCCTTTGAACATTCTTTTGAACGCTCTCTAGCACTCTTTGGCATGTAGTAGGCACCAAATATTTACTGAAAAAATGAATACATTAATCTCCCATAGTAACTTCTTACTCCTCTGGCACTAATGTTATAATTAACAATTAATAGTTACTTCATCTTCACAGGTAGTACCATATCAGGCAACTAGATGAAAACTACCAAACAATAATAAACTCCATTTCATACCCATTGGGTTCTTATTCTAAGTATGTTTTATACATGGATGACTACATAGTCCATTTCTATTTCCTTTTATACAGCACAATTTAAAGACTAAAAGAAAATTACAAACTACATTTGTTACCTGAACTTCTAACCCAGATAACAAATTCTATTGCCTTCTTCCTATTCAGAATTCACTTCTCCAACTCATGCTACCAAAAGATCCATGAGGAAATAAATAATCCTCCTTATTCCATGCATTAGTTAACATGCTTCAGTAGAGGACTTCAATTTAAATAATTTATGTTAGCCGAAACCAGTTTGGCTCAGTGGATAGAGTGTCGGCCTGCGGACTCAAGGGTCCCAGGTTCGATTCCGGTCAAGGGCATGTACCTTGATTGCGGGCACATCCCCAGTGGGGGGTGTGCAAGAGGCAGCTGATGGATGTTTCTAACTCTCTATCCCTCTCTCTTCCTCTCTGTAGAAAATCAATAAAATATATTTTTAAAAAATAATAATAATAAATAAATAAATAATTTATGTTAGCCAGTCTATATTCTTATCAAAACATGGTGGCATCCATAGATGATAGATAGATAGATAGATAGATAGATAGATAGATAGATAGATAGATAGTTGAAGAACAGACACTGATGTTCAACCATATCCATAGTGCATTCTTCTTGTGGAAAAGACTTTCTCTTTAATATCCATTGGGGCTACAGCAAATATAAAGCATGATCAAAACTTGCACCCTAAAAAGAAGTATATCCTAAACATTATGATAAAGTACAAGCAAACTATGTTGATGGATGCTCTAAATCCTTCAATAACTTGTTGCTGCTTTTACAATAATCCAAACTCCTTACCACAACCTGCCTGCCTCTACAGTGTCATCTTCTCTGTACTCCAGTCAAAGAAATCTTCTTTCCTTTCTTCAAAAGTTTCATATTCTCTCACCTGGGGGTCTCCAAACATAATGTTTAAAACACTCTCCCTAATCTACCAACCACTCCTTTTTTGTGTATGCATCTAATTCCTATTGATCTTGCAGGTCTGGGCTTAAATGTCACCTCCTCAGACACTTCCCCTAACTATCTCCATCCTTGAAGAGGTTAAGACCCTTGTTTTATAGTATGAATAACTGGTCCAAGAAATGCTAAGGAAATTAAGCAGAAGGCAATAAGGGTTAAGTTAGAGAAAGGCTGATGTGGCCATGATGTAGTGAAAGTTACAAAGATTCAGGAATGGAAGCCACGAGATTAAAAAAGAGAGAGAGAGAAGGTAAGAATGCAGGTAAAGAGAAAATAGATAAGTATATTGACAGGACTAAGTGAATCACATTAATAGGGGGACACTCAAGTGAACACCTACAAACTCTGCAAAAATACAGGACGTCCATAAAAATATATATATACACACTTTCACAGCTGATAACTCAATTTTGAAAATGAAATATATTTTAATGAACACTGCCTTTGTAATTATTCAAAGTGTGTGTATACATTTTTGGGACATCTTACAGAACAGAGTAAATGGTCATGTCTTCCAAAATTATTTTCTAAAAGTGGCTCTTTTCCAACCATTTTTATGATAATACGTGACAATGAGATTGTTAAGGATATAATTTTTAAAACTGGCAAAGCATATGTGTGAGACATGTGAAGAAAGTGGTCAAAGAGCAGCTTTATTTTTGTAGGTATTTGTCCCTCTTTTCCCAGCCCTTCGGCCTAGTACCCACTTCCGGGCTCCCTTCCCTAATATGACAACTTAGCTGTGCCGAGGTTCCCAGAGCTGCCATGGTCCAGGACCATATACTGGTTCCCAAGGTCCCATTGTTTCTTTCCCAGTGTTCCAAAAAATCCATCCTTATATTAAATCTCCCACCATTTGAGGTCACTTGAGTCTCTTTTCTTTGCAACTAAAATAAATTCCTAACCTAACAGCTGCAGTTAGCCCTCACTACAAAGCTTTCCTACATCGCTCAATGCTGATCACCAGAGTCATTATCTATTCTCTAAAGCCTTGTATTATTATTTGTTAAGCATATTACTATCTGAAATTATGTATATATGTTTTAAAGTTTTAATGTATGTTTAACATACACAAAGAGCAGAAATGAACCGTCCTAGTGATATAACTTTATCTTATTCACTGACAGACTTCAGTACGTGGAAATTGTATTTCCTAGTTATGATTACTTTCTTTACCAATATCGGTGACACTGTCTTTAAATAGATATGCTATTATCAAATGTAATTGGTAGATGTCAATATTGAACACAAGAAATACAACTGGTTTTAAAATTCCAGCAGGATTCTATTTGGGTAAAAATTTCTGCTAGTTTATATGTAATTATGATAACATTATTGTCGCACAAGCTCCTGTCATCTAGGCCTCTTCATTCACTGTGGCCAAAGCAACTGCAATATCTGCAAAAGCTCAGACAACAACTTTTGAGTATGGCCACTTATACCTCATCCTATGGGGATGTAACTGAAAATGCTGATTTTTACTGACACAATGACCTAAACACAAACAAATCACCGTGAAAACTAACATCTTCTTGAAAAATGCACACCAGGCACTTAATTATAGAGCCCATATTTGTGTCTGCAATGCTGACCAAGTGAACATTCAGACTCACAGTCTGTTATAGACCATACTTGTTCTCAGTAGACTCTTAGGGTATAGGGCAGAAATCACTGTTTATCAGAGGGGCTGCATCAGGCATCTTCTTCCACAGGCTTTGACCTCGTAACTGTCTGTGCAGAAGTCCACAGAGCTGTGCTGCTTGTGCTCTTTCCTCCAGGGGACAACTCAGAAGTGTAAAAATGAGACTCAATTGGAAGATACTGAAACCATCTAGACTTAAAGGCCTTAAAACTAAAACTGTCTAACTTCACACTCAGCTTGTACACTCAGACCTGAAATCATAACTTACTGTTAAATTAACATGGCTTTGTGTTAGGCCTCTGTTGTCCTTAGCGTGGCTTTGCTTTTCCAGGACTCCATGACCATGCCCAGAAAATGGTTTCATTTCTCATTATAGGAGCTTCCCAATTACCGATTAACTCTTTTTTTAATGTCTTTATTGATTAAGGTATTACATATGTGTCCTTATCCCCCCCATAACTCTTAAGTAGAAAGTATCAACAGGCAGTTTACACCTAAAGACTCTTTGAATCCGATGCCTCCAAATCTTTGCCTTGCTGTTTTCACCAATCCTGGACTATTATTTCATGAGTCTTAATCCTTACCCAATCCTAATAAAACCCATTCCCCAGCCCTTCCCTTTAAAAGACCCATCATAGATCAAACTTCCAGTTCCCAATAAAGTCTCTCTTTTTCTACTCTGAGAAACTGCCATATATTTGCAAGATAGTGTTCTCCCTTGTAATGGCCAACAATAACCTTGGCTCAGCTCTGTCTTATCAACAGGTTATTTTGGTAATGTTTGGGGATCTAGGTTTTGATGCCTTATGCCCCACCTAATCCAATACCTGTAATAATAACACAGGCAGAGCTTTCAGAGTCCACAGGGGTATGTTCAGACTTGAATTATTTAGGAATTCTTACACTATGATGTCTTCATCAGGTTATTTATAGTTCATTAAAAGTTCTTCCCAGCCCATATGCAATTTACTGATCAGGGGTATTTTTAAAGTCTGTCTAATATTGCCTAGAAGCATAGATAACATATTTCCTTCATCAGTTACCTGGGGAAAAAAGAAGACAGCTGACCAAAGGTAAAATTCTCATGCAGACAGAGAAATTGTTTTGTTAACCCTTTATGCACAATGCCTAAAAAACAGATTTCTTCAAGATGAAGAATTCCAATATAAAGATAATCATGTTTCTTGTCAGTTAGTATTTGTTATGTGAAAGCATAAATGAAATCATGGAATAAAATAAAGTCATAAAAACACCACATGGAGTAGGAATGGAAGTTTAGAAATTCCTTCAAAGAGTGAGGAAATGATATATTCTCAAGCATAGGAATGATGACTATGTACAAAACAATAAAGAGCAATTGCTATGCGAGTACCCATAGTTAGTTAAGGGAAAAACAAATAAATAATATTTAGACAGATTGTAATATATTTCTACCTCCTTTGCCTCTACATCAAAATCATTACCTAATGCTTAACAATAGGAAGCATTCATCATGCATGAAGGTCAGTACAGATAAAAATCTCTATTCATATATAGAAAAAAATCAAATAAAGGAATCTCATTGCTGTATTCATTGCTTGTTACTACCGACCCTCCCAGAGCTAATTCCCTCAGTTAGACAGACTGCTTTGTCTCTATAGAAAATTTATGCAAAAGAATATATTCCTAAAATGTAATCAAATTTTTCAAATATAAGTAAGATGTCTATTTATTACCCATCCTTGATAACATTCTATACCATCCATCCCCACCTGGAATAGAACTTAACAGCTCAGACCATTGCCACCGTGTTCCAATTTGAAACCTGTGGCTGACTCTTACCCATTCTCCAATCCTTTCCCCATCTCCTCCCTCATACTGACTCCTCTTTTACTTACAATCTCTTTTATTCACAACCTTGAATAGTTTGTGAGCAAATTTTTCTCTCAAACTAGAAGGTAAGTACATTTGAGTTTAGTGATTGTGCCTTTTTTTATCTTTGTATTCATTTGTCCACAATGTTTTTTCACTTCCAATGGGAGATCCCAGCATGGGGACCTAAATAAACCCTGAGGCAAACCCTAAACACACAGAAAGAAATATATATATATGTGTGTGTGTGTGTGTGTGTGTGTGTGTGTGTGTGTGTGTGTGTGTATTAGAGAATAAGAATATTATGGAAAGGAACTCGTGAAAAGAGAGGTTAACATGGTGGCCAAAGGATAATGCTATATTATCTACAAGAAGGAGACACTTAGATAAAAATCTAACTATGTACAAGATGTATATGAGGAAAACTACAAAACTCTGATGAGAGAAATCAAAGAACTAAATAAATGGAGTGATGTCTCATGTTCATAGACAGAAATACTCAATTTAGCAAAATGTCAGTTCTTCTCAACTTGATCTATAGCTACAACAAGCAAGTTATTTTGCGTTTAGTGATAAGATAATTCTAGAGTTTATATGGAGAGGCAAAAATTGTGAAGAGTAGCCAACACAATACTGAAGGAGAAGAAAGTCAGAGGACAGACAGTACCTGACTTCAACATTTGTTATAAAGCTAAAGTGATCAAGACAGTAAGGTATCAGTGAAAGAATAGACAAATCGATCAGTGGAACAGAATACAGAGCCCAGAAATAGACCCCTATAAATATAGTCAACTAATCTTTGACAAAGGAGTAAATGCAATACAATGGAGCAAAGAAAGTCTTACAGCAAAAGGTGCTGGAATAATTAGACATCCAAATGCAAAAAAAAGAAAAAAAGATGAATACAGTCATAGACTTTAAACCCTTCATGAAAAATAACTCAATATGGATAATAAACCTAAATGTAAAACAAAAAAATATATAAAACATTTAGAAGATAACATGGGAGAAAATCTAGGTGACCTTGGGTATGACAATTATATTTCAGATATAACACCAAAGGCACAATCCATAAGAGAAAAAAATTAATAAACTGGCCTTCATTAAAATTTAAAACCCTGTTTTGTGAAAGACACTGTCAAGAAAATAAGCCTGTCCAGCATGGTTGAGTGTCAACCTATGAACCAGGAGGTCACAGTTCAATTCCTAGTCAGGGCACATGCCGCGGCTGCGGGCTCAATCCCCAGTGTGGGGTGTGCAGGAGGCAGCCGATAAATGATTCTCTCTCATAATTGACATTTCTATTTCTCTCTCTCCTTTCTTCTCTAAAAGCAATAAAAATATATTTAAAAAAGAAAATGAGAAGACAAGCCAAGACTGGGAGAAAATATTTGCAAAAGATATATCTGATAAAGGGCTATTACACAAAATATACAAAGAGCTAAAACTTGACAATAGGAAAATTAACAACATAATTACAAAATGAGCAAAAGATCTAAACAGACACATGACCAAATACAATATTCATGGCAAATAAACATATGAAAATATGTCCAACTTTATATATCATTAGGGAATTACAAATTAAAACAGCAGTGAGATATCACTACACATCTATTACAATGGCCAAAATCCAGACACTGGCAACATCAAATGCTGGTGAGGATGTGGGCCAATAGGAACTCTCATTCATTGCTTATGGAATACAAAATGGCACACCCATTTTGAAAGATACTTTGGCAGTTTCTGAACATATTCTTACCATATGATCCAGCAAATGTGCTTCCTGATATTTACCCAAATGAATTGATAACTTATGCCCACACAAAATCTGCACACAGATATTTATAGCAACTTATTCATAGCTACTACAACTTGAAAGCAATTAAGATATCCTTCAGTAGGTAATTGGATGAACAAACTGAACAAATTATGGTACATTCAGACAATGAAGTATTATTCAGTAGTTTTTCTTTTTAATGAGTTCATAACCATGAAAAGACATGGAAGAATCTTAAATGCATATTACTAAGTGAGGAAGCTAATCTGAAAAGGTTACATACTGTATGATTCCAACTATATGACATTCTGGAAAAGGAAGAACAATGGAGACAGTAAAAGGATCAGGTGGTTCTAAGGGTTCGGGGGACAAAGAATCAATAAGTAGAACACAGATGATTTTTAGGGCAATGAAAGTACTCTGTACATTACTATAATACTGGATACATATCATTATGCACTTGTCAAAACCCAAAGAATATACAACACCAATGTAAACTATGTACTTTGGATGATAATGATGTGCCAATGTAGGTTCAATTGTAATAAATGTGGTGGAGGATGTTGATAATGAGGGAGGTTACGCATGTATGGGGGCAATCTCTATATGGGAAGTCTCTATACTTTGCTCTTAATTTTGCTGTGATCCTAAAATTGCCCTTAAATATAAAGTTTCTTACCAGCTAGGCAAACACACTGATAAGAAAATCAATCAATTCCAAGGTGGACTGGGCAGTGTTTCTAAGGATTTAATAAGATTAAAACTAGAGCCCTAACTGGTTTAGCTCAGTGGATAGAGCATCGGCCTGCGGACTAAAGGGTCCCAGGTTCGATTCCGGTCAAGGGCATGTACCTTGGTTGTGGGCACATTCCCAGTAGGGGGTGTGCAGGAGTCAGCTGATGTTTCTCTCTCATTGATGTTTCTAACTCTCTATCCTCTCCCTTCCTCTCTGTAAAAAATCAATAAAATATATATTTTTAAAAAGATTAAAACTAGAAACACTAAAAAAATTACATAATTCCTACCTATACCACTCCAACATTATTTTTATTTATCTATAGGCTTTAGTGGGAAAAATGGCAATCAAATTGTATTGAATGGCAATTTCTAACACGCTATTTTTGAAAGAGGGTCTAAGATTCAATAAAAGAGACAAAAAGAGATTCTAGACTGACAAAAGTCATTAAAATCTACAAGCATAATTAGCTGCTTTGAGTTCCAATTCTTATTTTGATTATTAGATAAGAAATAAAAATGTACAATGTAAACATAAATGCTAAAATGAAGTGATGCAGGTAGACACTTGACCAGAATAATTCATTTAAAATTTCTAAAATTATTAATAAGCCACTCAGAGAAACACAAATACCACATGATCTCACTTATATGTGGAATCTAATGAACAAAAAAACTGACAAACATAATAGAAACAGAGGTATGGACATATGGAACAGACCAACAGCTGTTAGAGGGGAGGTGGGAAGGGGGACTGGATGAAAGAAGGTGAGGGATTAGCCAGAGAATATATAAAGTGTTCCCCAAAAATGTATACACACACTTTGAATAATTATAAAGGCAATGTTTATTAAAATACATTTCATTTTCAAAACTGAGCTATCAGCTGTTAAAGTGTGTAAGCATTTTGGGGGAGACACCCTGTATATGCATAACCCATAGATCACAGACAATAGTGTGGTATTGGTGAGAGGGAAGAGAAAGCAAGGGCTGAGTGTAGATGGACAAAGAGCGGTGAGGAGGATGAGCACATCTATAATAGTGTAAATTATTTTTTAAAAGAAAATTACTTCCCATAAACTTATCTGAAAATTAGAAATATTTTTATATATTTCCACTCTGCAGTCACTGACTCATTTATTTTGCCTCCTGAAACAATGCATGAGTTATGTTTTTCCCAGCTGCCACTTGTACTGACCTAGTTTGTCATGTTTACCACTTACAGATACCACTCATTGTCCTCTGAATTCCCCATAGTATGTTTCCTAAGTTCAATTATGCTACCAAACAGCGTGTTACCTGCAGCTTCCCATCTTCTTCTGATGTTCTCTAATTCGGCTCTCCCTCCCCTCCCAGAAATCACGCTTTCTGGACTTCCCAGAGCTGTCCAAATGCACGCCACGAGGCAGCTTGTTTCTATGGCTTGGATGCATAGTAACAACATCTTTTACCCTGTTATGGTTTCAAGGAAATCTGCATTACTTCTTTTCAAACAGAATGCTTTTCTTTAATGGACGCTGTCTTCCCTGCCTCCCAGTTCTCTTTTTTTTTAAATCACATATCCAGTTCATGAATTCCTGGTAAATCAAATTACCTTCAGCGAGCACAGCAATTGAGACAGTCTTGAAAATAAAGAGTGCTATTAAAAGGCCTCTAAGTCATTGTGGACCTGCATCATGTTAAAGGATCAAACTGTGATTTTCAGACTTGCCTTTTCCCAAGCCACCATTAGCTCACTTCCTCACTGCTAAGTTCTAGTTTGTTTTATGTCATTGTACAATTTCCTAAACCTTGCTGACACTTCATTGCTTAAAGTCAGTGAGTCACCACTAAGCACTCAGAGCAAAGGAAGGATCACCAAGGAGATGGACCACATTCGGCACCATCACAGGGCTTATAATCAAGCTGAAGAAAGAAACATATAGAAATGAAATAATAATACTCCTCAGACAGGAAGAATTCTACAAGCAAAATTCATTCATGTCTCTCCCCCCATTTATTCCTTATAATTACCTTGTGATATAAGTCAGGCAGGCATTCCTTCTCTTTTTTTACAGTTAGGACTGACAGCCAGAGAAACCATTCACAACAAATATGTCCTGGAGAAGGCATAAACCCAGATCACCAGACAATTGGTACAGTGCTCATGAACACACATAAAGCAACAAAACAAAAGTAATTTTAAGATAGGAATGTACATGTACGCGAGTAAAGATAAAAGATGGTGAAGATATTCATTAGAGTTGCTTGGGAATAATGTCAGAAGGCTTCCTTTAAGAAGCATGTTCCAGAAAATTGGATATTATATGATAGATAATGAAGAGGCAGCCTACAGGAACTGAACTAAAAATAGAAGGCCAAAAATATATAAAATTATATCAGCAAAGAAACTGGTAGACATGTGGATAACACTAAATAAATGCTGTAATTAAATAAGACAATCCTATCTAATAATAGACAAATATGCAAATTGACCACACCTCCGACACACCCATAAGCCATGCCCACATGCCACACCCACCATCCAATCAGAGCGAGTATGCAAATTAACCCAAACCAAGATGGCTACAGCCACAGAGAGCAAGGTTTCCTAGGTAACAGAGGAAGCCAAGCTTTCTGCCTGCCCTTGCCAGGCCTAAGCCTCCACTCAAGCTACAAAGTTTCAATTATAGAAGGTAAACAAATTCAAACAAATGGCGGCAGAATGGAGCTTGAGAGAGCAGGCCAGGGTTGCCGCCGGCAACAGGGGAAGCAAAGCTTGCTGCACACCCTGGCCGGGCCCACCCGCTTAAGGAAACAGAGTTTCAATTATAACCCCAACACAAATGGCTACCGGCCTCGGAGGGAACCCCAGGCTTGGCTCCACTCCAGGCTACAAAGTTTCAATTGTAGAAGGAAAATAAATTCCAGATACCAGGGCCTCCCCTGGGGTTGCCAGGGGGCGTGGCCGGCCTGCAAACCACCACAGGCCCCTCGCTCAGGCCGCCCCACACCCCAAGGGAACCCCCACCTGATCCAGGACGCCCTTCAGGGCAAACCAGCTGGTCCCCACCCCTGTACCAGGCCTCTATCCTATCTAATAAAAGAGTAATATGCAGATTGATCATCACTGCAACACACAATATAGCTGCCCCCATGTGGTCAAAGATCCTGCCCCCATGTGGACACAAGATGGCCACCACAAGATGGCCAGCAGGAGAGGGCAGTTGAGAGGGACCAAGCCTGCAAGGGAGGGCAGTTGGAGGTGATCAACCCTGCAGGAGAGGGCAGTTAGGGGTGACCAGGCCGGCAGAGGAGGGAAGTTGGGGGCAACCAGGCTGATAGCGGAGTGGTTAGGGGGTGATCAGGCTGGCAGGCAGAAGTGGTTAGGGGCAATCAGAAAGGCAGGAAGGCAAGCAGTTGGGAGCCAGCAGTCCTGGATTGAGAGAGGGATGTCCGACTGCCCGTTTAGGCCCGATCCCGGGATCGGGCCTAAATGGGCAGTCGGACATCCCTCAAGGGGTCCCATATTGGAGAGGGTACAGGCTGGGCTGAAGGACAACCCCCCTCCATGCACGAATTTCGTGCACCGGGCCTCTAGTAATATAATAACTAAAAAGAGAAAGTTAAAAACTATGTGGAACCAAAGTACAAAACAATAATAATTTGAAAGATTAGAAAATGAACAGAGGTCTTTGAATTATTGAGGAGAAGAGAAAAGACAACAATAAGTCAAATATTGATGTGAAAATACTGATCCTGATGTTAAGAGTAATCAATTAGAAAAACTTCCAAACCAGTGGGGAGACCCAGGAGATTAAAGAAAACTTCAATCAACCCAAAAGATAGAAGAAAACTACAATAAAAAACACAGAGAAAAGCAAAGAAAAAGCAGTTTAAAATAGAAAATAATATACCCTATAAGTAAATTAAAGTGTAATTCATCTCAGTAAATTTACATAGATAAAATTTGCCAATTAGGAAGATGTTCAAAATCTATAGACTGTTTATGAAAAATACAGCTACAGTATAATAATCCAGAATAATAAAAAGTTAAAGGCTAGAAATATATACCAAATTGAATTTAGCTTTAATAGTATCAACCAATAGACCTTAAGCAAAAAAAGAAAAGGAGAAAAGAAAACATTATTAGGTACAAAGAAACTTAGAAAATAATATTGAGGATACCTCCCAGAACATATAGCAAAAAGATAAAATATTGAGAAATAGGAAAGGGGAACAAAAAACAAGGAAATTAGAGGACTAGTAGTCCAGTAGGTACAATATCCAAATAAAAGGATTGCTGGAAGAAAAAAAATAAACCTGAGAAAAAGGGGGAGAAGGTGAAGAACATAAGAAAAAATCAAGACATGCTCTTTCCAGATTGAAAAGGCTGCCCAGTCAGTGCTCAGGAAAACTAATGAAAATGGACCCACACTAAGGCATTTCATGAGTAAGTTACAGCTCTGGGACAGAAAAGATACACCAAACTTTTAGAAACAGAAAATAGGTCATGTGTAAAGGATCAGAAATCACAATGGCTTCGAGTTGCTTATCAGAATTATTAGAAGGTAGACTGCAGTGGCATTATGACTTTCAAAATTCTGAAGAGAAATGATCTCTAGCCTGGAATATTATAGCTAGCCAAACTGTCAATATGATGGGACGGTAGAAAGAAGAGATATTTGCTCAAGAAAACGATGTTGATAGAATATTGTTTTCATTATTATAATAAGGAGAGATTTTGACAATTGATAGAGAGATTAGTGACAAGCAAATGATAAAAACAGACAGTTAGCAACTCTCAGGAAAATGGAAAGTACAAAAAAGGAAAAGTAACCAGAGCATTATAGCTGCAATTTATCTATAAGTAGCATATTTGTAGTCTTAATGATATAAACACCTAATATTTATTGAACCAAACGGATAAATCTATATTGTGAGAAGGGGGTGATGAAAATAGTGCATGTATATAGTAAGGACGGGGCGGGGGGGAGGTTAAAACCTCAAATTCCATAGTGAGGAGTCGAAGACAAGACCTAAAGCTGAAAAGCCAAGAGGTAGGTACATAATCTTACTGTTTGGTGACATGGAAGCAAATTATAAAAGAATCCTCCGAACAATTTAAAGTGGCTTCCTCTAGCTTCTGCTCTTTTATAAAACCAAATATTGCCAATTATTCTTCATATATTCTACCAATTTATACTCCCTGGAGCAATGTATGAGAGTGCCCACACCATCACTTTATCAACTCAGGTCCCCTGGGAGTGATGCCAAGTCAGGGTTAGATGTGCACGGATTTTACTGAAATAAATGCCTGGGAAGGATAAAGCGAGGAGGGAGGACCACAGTGCAGTTCTGACACCTGTAAGAAGGGGATGAATGATTGGGTAGCAACAGCCTCGGACTACTGTACCTGTAAAGGGGAAGTCCAGAGCAAAAACTGCTCAATAGGGAGTTCTACAATGATCAGGAATAGAGGGGTTATAATATTACCCCCATCCTTAGCCACTGGGGAAATTCCTAGCCTTGGGGAAATGTGGCTGCAGTGTGTGATCAGAAAATGCAGCAGCTGTCCTCAACTGTGCTCAGTGGTGTGTTGGTAAATGATGAACAACCGGTTCTACAGCAAGTTAAAAAAAGTTCTGTATTTGTAGCATTTGCAGCTTTCTGGGTGTAAATACTCCACTCTGGGCAGTTTCAAGCCACCAGTGTGCCAGTGTGATGACTCACTGAATGCTGAGTTTGAAAGCTGCTAACCACTGGCTTTCCCAAACCAGAGCCGGATCCAGCAGGACACTAGCTGTGCTCCACGCAGCAGTTTTCCTGCAGGGAGATCTGAGCAGGGCACCTCCTTAGGCACAGTACTCACCAGCCTCAGCCTCGTGTGTTAGCAGCTACTTGATCTTAACAATGTGATTGCTAAAAATAGTATGTCGGTGGCATGTGTCGTTTTACTTTGTATTTTCCTTCATATGAATGAGGCTGAGGACCTTCTGATGTATTTATATATTATACCAAATGCATTTATTATGTAATGTATTTAATGTATTTTCTTTCCTATGAATTGAATCAATCCTTTGATTATTGTATCGAAATCTTTATGTCTATGTTCTAAATAACTGAAATCTGAGTGTATTAATTTTAATGTATTAATCCATTTAGTGAGTTTAATATAAATTCTGTTTATTATCCCCTTATCACAAGATTAACATTTCAAAACCAATTCCTCGAAACCCTTTCCAGAAGGTAAATAGGAAAGAAATAAATGTACCTTTAATTGCTTGATATAGGTAAAATCCCTAATTAGGAAATAAATTACTATGATTTCTTTTTCACCATAATTTTTAAACTAACAATTACATGTACAGTATCAAAATATAATGTCTATATGTAACATTCAGGCAAATAGGTTTTTAAATATACTTAAAGTTGATTGAAAATAGAAAAATTTATGGGGAGGAAAGTCACTGAAGAAAAGTTTAGATCTACCTCCCAACACACATAGAACAACAACAGCAACAACAACATAGTGGAGAATTTTCCATTTGACAGTCTTCAAGGACAGTATAGAATCTTCAGGGAAATTAAGTTTGTGATATCATTATGAACACATTTTAATAACAGATATATTCTATATTGGCTCATTTATGTATTATTAGTTGAGATGACTGGTTGCATTGCATTAGCTTGGTGTAGCAAGTTGAAATTATCCACTATTAAATTAGAGGCTAAGAAACTCCGGATGAAATTGTTTTAAAATATACATGTTTCAAGTATTTTTGTTGTGCGGATAACACTGAATTAGCAGAATCTCCAATTAGACAAGATATCAGAAGACATCTAGTACAGTCTCTCACTAAAAATAAACTTAGATACAGTTACAGCAAAAGCTATAAAGAAATCAAAAAGGCAAAAATTCAAGAACTGCTTTGCCACAAAAGTTTTCTTCTTATGTTAATCCAACCACTGCTACTACATATATATCTAGTATATATGGTAACAAAAGAGCTATGGATGTATGGAGTTTTAAAAGGCTACAGTTTTTTCAAGTAAATACATGTATTTAATTAACTTTCAATCAATTATCTAGCTCATGAACTGTATTTGACGCCAATGTTGCTGTTTTTCTTCTGCTCCACCTCTTCCAACCACAGCCTCCAATTCTCCCAACCACAACTTCCAACCTCAGCCATTTTCCTAGTTATTAGTCTTTTCAACCAGAAATCAGGTGGGAAAAGCAGGTAAAAGTTAATTGGTAGCTAAAAAGAAGTTTTTATTATCTACAAGTTCCTTTTATCTTAATTTTCTCAAAACATGATCCACAGTGCTAAAAAAAAAGAGAGAGATAGAGAGAGAGAAACTTACCTCATCCACATTTTCAAAGGCATTGATGATGTCATAAGGTAAACAAGACAACAGATCGATCACAAACCAAGTTTTTAAGTAGTTCATCCTTATCAGCTTGGGGTCAGAAATGACCTCTCCACCAGGTCCCACAAAGGTCGTGTGAAAATTTAAAACAATATCAACCAAAAAAATAACGTCCACCACACTGTCCAGCACCAACCAGGCTATGTTGTTCTGCTTCGTTTTGAAGGAAACATTGTAAGGAACCATAATGGCGGTGTAGAAGGTAAGGATTAAAATCACCCAATCCCAAGTAGTTTTAAAAGCACAATAGTGTAAAATAATGTGTGGTGGCGTCTTTGGCGCTTCTTGCTTATACTGAGGAAGGATATCTGATCCCAGCTGAAGAACCTAAAAGAGAGGAAATGCACATATAAATAATGTGGACATCTTTGCACAGTCAGTAATGAATTCAAGCTTACTGGCAGTCAAACCACAGCCCATTATCATGACTTCTGGTTTCAAGGCCAGTCACACCCTATAATTCCATCTCCTTCTTCTCCTGAGTTTTACCAAAGTTTGTTCAAAGGAATTCATCCCAAGTCCAATCCTTCTACCAAAGTTGATCTGACTGCTGCTCCATCCGTCTTTTTCTCCAGTGGCCAATTGTTGATGCACAAATTTTGGCACCATATACAGAGGGTAAGAGACCGAATAAAGAGGCAGACCACTCCAGATGGTAGGTGACAGTTTTAATAAGCAAGGGAACTTCTGCACAAGGCTTATCTTGGGTGACTGCAGATGAGTAGATCTCTACACCCACCTACCAGAATCTTGAAAGTTTACATGTAGACCTGCACTGGGCTCAGTCATGCATGCTCTACTGATGGGCTTAACACAGAGCTCTCTCAAGATTATGTCCTTGAAAATGGCTCCCACTGTGGGAAGGGTGGACAGAGCATACATTCCAAGGACAGGGGAAGGGGACCAATTGCCCACGTCTAGCTCAAGGGTCAAACAGCGATCACTTCCTCTCAATGGCCTCCTCCAACACCAACACTGACCCACGGCATTGCTGGACATCCATTTCTGGGAGTGCCTTCTATACACTCACTTGGCAAGCATGCCTGGAATCACATGTGTCTCACTGACTGTCCAACAGTTATTTGGGTGACTCGCTGTTATCCATTCTTCACACATCTTAAGCACCTCAGGGAGCATAACTTTAATTCTGATGGCCTTGCTGAACCCTATGTTGGTGATGTTGTTGAGTGGGACTCAGCAAGGGCCCTAATGACTGGCACAGTGATATCATGGTTAAAAATGTTATAGCCTATCTTTTCTTTTTCTCCCTTCAATCAAGACTTAAAGAATACTGTGTTTCCTATCCAGATATAAATTCCCTTTAGGGAAAAGAACGCTAAATATTCAAGTTTGCTTCTCCATACCTTTTTGACAAATGAAAAATTATTCAGTGCAAGGTTCTATGAACCTTGACTTACTTTGATTAGGCCTAAGTAAAGACACACACAAAAAAGCAAAGGACAGACCAAGGGTGGAGGTCTGGGCAGCCTTGGGCATGGTAACAGGATTTAGCATTGCTTTCCAGAACCTGGAATTTGGAAATTGTGAAAAGGAGTTGAAGCTCATTTCTTCCTTCTACTATTAATAGAAATTCAAACATCCCATAGAGCTCTAACAGTGTTGTGGGCCCTACATGCTTTGCTAACAGACAGACAAATCCACCCTGCTCGGTACCCAGGAATAGTGTAGGATGTCTCCTCTAGAGATGGAATGGGATCACTCCTAAGTTCAGTATTCCTTAAATCTGGTTATAAACTAGAATCATCTGAAGAAATTTAAAAGCACAGTATACTCATACCTAGACCCCACCCCAGAAAATAATTGTTAATCTTGCATGGGTTTTCAGGACCTTTTTAGGTGATTATAATTTACAGTCCAATGTAAACCATTATCTTCTATTTCTTTAGACATTCATAACCCCATTCTTCAGACAGTGACTTGCATATATAAAGTGATTCCAAAATGCTATGAAGAGAGGGAAGAGGAGAAAAAAGAAGAGGAAGAGGGAAAAGAGAATGGCAACAACAATTAAATGGTTATGTGCTTAAGCTTTGATCTTTCTCACGTACAGAGCACTACTTTAACCTTTTGCACTCGGATGTCGAGTGTGACTCGACATGGTTAGCATTAGAATAAAGGAAAGGAGAAAAAAGCAAGCGAGTGCAAAGGGTTAATCTTAATTCCCTTATTGGGGCTTTTTTATAAACCAGTTCAATAACAACTCTATTTTCATTTGTACTTTCCTAAGCAATAAGCCTTAGGTGGAGGGTAGATAAAATAAAGTTTTCTGGTGTATTTTTGTACCAATACAGATACATTCTTTCTCTCTGAATTATCTGAGTGTTCACTCTTATTGAGTCAGGACCATGGACAGTGGTATGTTTGCCTCTACCCAGTATAAAAGGGAGAAGCTGAAGCCAATCAGCAGGAATGTCAGTGCATGTAGAAAATTGGTGCATTGCCTACATGGAGACCAGGATCCCTGAAACTGGAGATCAGCTCCAAATTTAGAGGTCCCGGTGGAGTTAAGACAACATTTAAATGTCTTGGGGAAAGTAAAACAGCTGTTGAAATTCAACAGCAAGTCCAAATACTCTGGTTGAGCAAATTATAAGATCCTGAGAACACCTGGAAAGACAATATCCTTGTGCTAACTTGGTGCTTGTTCTGGGTCAGTCTTTAGAGATCTAACTAAATATATTGAGAACCTTGTTTTTCTTGTATGTTCTCTGAAACCAAGGCTAAGTCCTGACAGAAAGTAGTTTTGTATCTGAATCAGGTTTGTGAATTAGGGATGACTGATAAAGAAACTAACAATAATCAAAAAAGCAAAGAAAAAAAAAATCAGATAAGAAGAAACTGGAATGAGAGTTCCTCAAAAATAAAAGTAAAAATTATAAGCTATCAATGTAAGAGAAACTTTCCACTTGATGTAGAGAAGAGGAAAAAAACAATCATGAGTAATTTGGGTGTTAATGTAGAAAATTTTCCTCTTCATGGTCCCTTTCCTCTTGTTCTTGCCCAATGTGTTAACAAAAAAAAAAAAAAAGAAAGAAAGAAAGCTCTAAATAGGGTGTATTTAAGACCCAGAAAGAATCACGACTATAAAAGTCAGCAGCCACAGAAACAAGCTCCTACACTTCAGCTTGATTTGTAGAAAGAAACAGACAACTCAAGGCAAAAAAAAAAGAAAGTTGCTTCAAAAACAAGTAGTTCTTAGTAACAAGCATTATTGAACAGAAAGTTATATCTAATTATCTACTTTAAATCTTGTACCAATTGCATATCATCTTTTTTTTAATATTGTGATGATTATTATTAGTTAATACTTAGTGCTAAGTCTTATTTGGGCTTTTATAAACATGTCCGCTCATAAAAGTATGACTCTCTCCCAAAGCTAACTGGTCTATTTAGAGCATAAAACAGTACAAGTCCCTCTGTTAGCTATGGTCCGAGAACAATGGCAGAACCCCTCAAATTCAAGGAACACACTTAATTCCTAACCCTCTCCAAACCAAACTAATATCTTCAGCTAGTGAAGAAAGTTACTCCAGTGCACTTCAACTCGCCTTTCTCCAGCAGAACAAACTGATGAACACATGCATTTAATTTCTCTTTTCTCAGTTATCTCAGAATATTTTGTGAATCCCCAGTAAGTGCTCAGCATAGTTTTGGTACCTTGACCAGCTTTTTGACATCATTCATATCAGAAAGACAAATGAAGATTACAGAAGACACGAGAACAATAAAGCTTTGAGCTGCCTCGGAGTTCTGTGCTCATTCCTTTTCTCTCTGGTTTCAATACACTGACTCTGGGTAACATGGCCTAATACTTGGCTTTAACAGCCATATCTGTGAAGATGACACTGAGGCCTTCAATGCAAACCCAAATATCCCTCTGGGACCTGACCCATAAGTCTCCACTCAGATTTCCTGTCAGGCACTTCAAACTCAATATGTTCAAAACTGAACTCATTATCATTACCTCCAAACCTTCTCTTCCTCCTCTTATATTTACCATTCTATTAGCCAACAGCACTATCTACCTAGTTGTCCACACTAAAAACACAGAGTTGACCTGGACTCATCCCCTTATTTCACATTCAATTCTAACCTATCAACAAACATGTTGACTCTGATCTTGATGTGTCTGCAATCTGCCCACTTCTGCTTCTATTTCCCTTGATGAAAGTCATGGTCATCCCGGCTGAATGTCCACTAGAAACTCTTAACTGGTTTCCCTATCTACTCATTCATCACAGAGCCACCAGGTCAAGCAGGGGTTCTTAAACATTTTTGTGCCATGGATCTCTTTGAGCAATCTGGTGAAATCTATGGGCCTCTTCTTAGAATAACTTTTTTAAATTAATGCAATAAAAACATGGGATTACAAAGGAAACCATTGGGACCAATCTCCCATTAAGAGATTTCTCTGTAGGATGAATGCAATCATGTCACTTCCCTGGCAGATGGGACACCAACCACCACTGTTTCACTATATGCCACTTTAACCTTTCCTTCCCCACCTAACTTCACCCACACTAAAGTCACTCTCAAAGTCATCATACTATCTCTTATTGAGCCTTTGTATATGCTGGCCTCTCTGGCAGAAATAACCTTCTTTACCTGCCTCTTATATTTTTCCTTCAAGATTCACTCAACCCCGGTATCATCTCACTCAGGTAGCCCTCTCCAGAGCCCCGCATGTACTCCCACTGCACCTGTCATAATATTTATCACATCCTATTACTGGATTCCTCTGTTAGGTTTTTAGCTCCTTAATGAGAGAGCGCATTGCTTATTTCATACCTACATCCTTTGCAGAGTACCAAGTACAGAGCAAACCCTCAATACGTGTGTGCTGCATCCATAAATGGATGAATGCAAGAACTCCCTATCTCATTTGCTCAAAGGACACCTCACACTCCACAGACATCACCTGGGATGTTATGAACTGCTTTCTAATTTCAAAAGTAGGAGAAAATAAAAAGAAATATCTGAAATTTCTATAACTCTGTAAAGGAAAAATAAATTATCAGATAAGCATTTGTAAAATAATAGCCACAAATATCAATACTGAATCATTTGGGAGGGGGGTAATGTACCACCACCACCACCTTGGAAAGCAAAGTAAGTTTCACACTTACTTCAGCTAATCTTGAATGCTTGTGGACCACCTCTGTTTTATTCATTGGCGTGAGCTGCTGCAAAACACTTCGGCTATTTGTCAAAGCCCGTGTCAATCGGGCAAATTTGGTCCAACCTTAAAAATAAGAAGAGAACGTCTCAGTTTTTCACACATAAGCAACATTCTTGATAATATTCAAATGATCTCAGAAATAGCATAACATCCAGAACTAATGACAAGTATCAACCAAAAGTATTTTACTTCTATATAGACTCATCATATATTTCAAGTGTGGCTGTAAAATAATAAGTAATTTTTATGTGTGATCTTTGTGTTTTGCTCACATCTATAATACAGTCCCAGTAGCCAACATGGCTCTGTCCACAAAATTCTGTACTCCCATTGCATTATATAGGGTTGGTTTTGCTTTGTTGGATAAAAGTGACAAGAATGTCTTTAGATAATAGTAACTATATGTTGGCAAAATATGTGTTCAAATATTTCCTTGTGGTCACTTTTCTTTCTTACATCAACTGATTACTATAATTGCACTGAATATTTTTAGAAACTTCCAAGTCAATCTTATACTTATTGAACTTTCATATTTCTAAGTCAGGTGATGTTATACCCCTTGGTACATCTGAGTATTGGATTAAAAGACCAGCCTATTTTCATACTCTGTGTATAATGTTTACCCAGAAAATATTTTGGAAAAAACATTGAGGATATACTGAAGGAATACGTTCAATGACACATGGAAGAATACAAATTACCAAATGGTATGTGTTCCCCCATTTCCTAGGTTTAGGGCTTTTTTTTGTAATCCTCATTCTTAAATAGTCATCATTTTTCTCGAGACCCCTTTACCAGCTGCCTTGCCTCACTTTCAGCAGATTACCTCATCAAATAAGTTACTGAAGAAACATAAGCTATAAGAAACATGACCGTGTTCCAGTTCCCTTCCATCCCTCCACCTCTACACTCACCCACATGACACTGATTCTTGCCTAAACTTTATCATCTCAGAAAATTAGGCATTTGCTCATTCCTGATCATTCATATGTTCTATTCATGTACATATCAGTGGTTTCTGTAGGAAGCAGTTATAGGGTTAAGCCTCGGACTGACCTGTGGCAGGGTCACAAACAAGTTCATTTGGAGGGCAGACCCCTCCCAGCATAATTAAGCCTGATCCTGTAACTGATCCCTAGATCTTTCCTGGGTAGCTAGTGGGCTGTGGGAGGGGCAGCAAGTGCTGCCAAAACAAGTGAAACTTACAAGAACATTGTTAATTGCCTTGTTTGTCCCTGAGTATAAATAAAGCCTCAGCTGTGCAGTCTGGATCTGTTCTGTGGCCTCAGCCAGGCACAGAAAGATCCACCCAGTCCCAGCTTTCAAATCTATCTCTGTGTCTCCTCTCTTTATTTCTAATATTTCTCAATCCCTGCCCGCCTCCACTTAGAACCGGTTCGTTCATCTCTCTTTCTGCGCGGGACGCAGAAAAGGGAGATCCCCGCCATGTCTGGCCCCCGCCTCATCAGGCCCCCGCAGGTTTCTAGATTTTTCACTATCACAAACAATGTCTCAGTGAATTTCCTTAGGCCTATCCTTCTGTGCTCTTGGACACATCTAGAAACGCCTATGTTATTAGCTAAATTAGTTCATTTGATCTGTCACCAACCCCCACTGTACAAACTTTGAAAAAGTTGAGCAGCCACACTGTCTAGGTCAGAGGAAAAAAAACACATCAGCAGTTCTAACTTCTCCCAGAGATACATTTACTGATCTCACCTTTACAGAGACCTAACTGTGTGACTGATTATTCAGCACAGTTCGCTGATGTTACTTAGACGTGGTCGATACAGGATAATGTGAACAGACAGATGAATATGAAGAGCCTAATAGTTGCTCTGTAAGTTGTTCATGGTATTATGAGAACATTTGTTCTCCTAAAAGCTCAGGATGCCAACTCCTTCTTAATAAAACATTAGTTTAGCTCTATTGGGTTGCAATTAACCTCTATGTCATGGACTGCTTAATCTTAAAAATAAAAGGAAGTTGCAGAAGCAGTTAAATCAATCTACTGGACTGCAACACAAGATTCTAATCCATAAGAAAAAAGCTTAGGTAAACAATTATACTCTTGGCCAAAGAGACTACATGGTATAATTACTCATATTTCATCTGTTGTTTCCTCTCTAAAGAAAATCATTGGCTTCCCACAGGGGAAAGTTGCTATTTTTTCCCTTATTTTCATCCTACAGAAAATTTTTTGCCTCAATTACTGGCATTATTGGCACAAAGATGCCATAACTATTTGGCACAGGACATTTCACACTCTAAGTGTCTTGGCAATTTTGGAATCTGTATACTATACAGTATAAATGGGCAGAGATTTGAGCCATCTCTTTTAGAACACATATGGCTAATCAACAGAATGGATTTCTTGGCTGTAATTTTTCCCCTTTGTATTATTATAAATGATGTACTGAGTACCACTGACTGATTACCTGAGCAACAGTTCCAAGACCTCAATACCAGGAACAAAAGATAACAAAAACACTTTGCCCCCTTGTATTATTATCAGTAAATTCTGTTGATTTAAAACAGTACAATTCTGTCAGAACCAATGTATTCTCAACTTGTGTTTTTTGTGGGTTTTTTTGGTTTGGGTTGTTTTTTTGTTGTTGTTTTGTTTTGTTTGTTAAAAAGAAGAGCAGGGGGGAAATACCATTAAGGTGAAAAATTTGTAGGGAAAAATGGACATCTTTAAACCCAAACAATAAGTTTCCACTGGAAAGAATGAGTCAGCAGAGTGCCATAGAGATGATATGGGATTGGAAATCAGTCAGACTTTGGGTGTCAGGACCTTCAACAGTAAAATGAGATAAGAGCAGTAGTTTCCAGAATTATAGAAATGCGTGATAAAAACTATGAAGTTCCTGCCACATGTTAACTACTTCATCCAAACTGCTTTCCTTCCCCTCCAATGGTTTTTGCTACCATCCATCATGGTATAAATCAAAGGTTTTGCTGACATCACTCAGTGCCATTCATTTTAAAGGCAAAAATCAACCAAGCATGAAGTTTTTGGTGATCATAAAATTCATTTTGAAGAAGAGCTATACTCAAATTAGTTGGCTGCTGTCAGTTTATAGTTACTATCCCAGATACCATTGAGAAATAAAATTCAGATTTAGCCAGTGTACTCAAGTCTTTCAACCATACATTTCTTGGTAAAAATACCAGAAGTAGGAGATTGATGTAAATCCAATCAATTTTGGCAAAACCTCAACAGAATTGGGGCCTTGTTCCAATCACTGGCACCTTTTCATAATAAGAAGGTAAAACATCCTTGCTCTGGGATTAAAAGTTGCATTCTAGTTTGCCAGTATGTGGATTCACTTGTCTTTCTGCATTCCAAAACACTGTTTCCTATATCCAAGGCAAATGCTCTCAACCTACTCTCTTGCAAGCATCCTCAGTTCCCTGACCTTCTGATCCTGCTCCCTGATCCCTGAGCTCCCTGATTCTTTTCCTCTTACTCACCTGACCAAATTCTAACTCTGGTTAAATCCAACTCTTCACCTACTTCTATATCTGTACACCTTTGACCTAACATGGGTGTAGTAAAACACATAACTATGTTCACAGATCCTAGTGAAACTCAAGACCACTGGCCTCAAGTAGACATTAGTGCTGCTCAGCAAACCTGATAGATTGCCTTTTGCCCACTCTCTCCTCCACACTCACAGATTACTATTCATACCTACTCCTCTCTCCTCACACCTTTAACACTTCCTCACCTCCTTCCCCATCTTTGCTCTCAATTGATAATCATGAATCCTACATTACTGAGAAAATACAATCAGAAGAAAACTTCCACTTTATACATATGTTTGTCTGTCCCACCTATTAGGATATGAGGGAAGGAACTCTGTATTTCCAGGACCTAGAATAGTGCTTGCCCCATACTGTGTGCTCGACTTGTACTTTGGGTTTTTTTAATGAACAAAATAGATAAACAAGGAAAATAAAATAGTCCTAAAAGAGTCATGAAAAGGCTCATGTTAACACATTGCGGACCAGTAGTTTTATTGCTAGCTTTACCCAATGGCCAGATAACTTTCTATTGAACGAGTACAAAAAAATGTTTTACATAAATGTTAAAGGCATGCTTTAAAAATTAAATACCCATTGCATTTTGAAGTTATTTATTACATGTTCTTACAAGCTAATATCTTCTTAAAGAATTCTCGTGATTGGCCACAAGCCTTAGAACAGAAAACACAAGAATTCTTGTGATCTATCCACAATATGTTAAGTAACTCTGTTTAACCCAAGGCTGAATGAAAAGTAAATCTTGTCTCCAACCTCAATTCTTTAGCCCCAAATCATTTTGATATTATGGTCTTATCACAAAATCTCATTTCCCGAAAGTTCCATGGTCCCCTTGACTCAACTTAAAAGGTTGAAAGATACAAATTTTTGCCTACGTTTCAAAACTTGCTTTCGTATACTGCTAGTTTTATAGCATTGGTAGGATGATTACTTCATGGCATAAATATTTTATCTCTATTGAATTCTTCATATTAAATTTATAACTCGCATGAATAATAGAAAGTTACTCATATACACCATTCATAGTTACCTTGTGCAATACTTTTTTCAGCAATCTGTTATGTATTTGAAAGATGTGGAGGAGTCTCAAAATAAACGTCTATTCAAAATAAGCTCTTCCTCTACAAATTCTGGCACTAGAAAGAGATAGTTGAATCCTTTCCACAATGGGGTCAGATTTTTTCCTATAGAATCTAATTTGCATGTGTATCAAGCACTTAGTTCAAAATCAAGTGATCTGTGTTGTCTGGAGTTTATTCATTTTTTGTAAGAATGGATTATGCATTCTAAGAGACTGTACCTGACAAAGAACTCTGTGATCCTGATGTGCAAATGCAGAGATGAAGGTGGAGGCAGGAAAATGGAGACGCATTAATTTGAAAAATAAAATTCAACCCTTAATATTAATACCCTTTCCCCAATGTCATCAGAAAATGCTGCCAACTTTCATTTTCCATAGATAGGCTACAAAGTTACTGGCACCACCTTTAATGTTCAGCAGATCAAAACTGTGAGAAAGTAGTATACTCATTTTGGCCAACATTAGCTGTGCCATGACACCACTTGATGTAAATTAGAGAAAACAATAGGTATCATCAGCTCTTAGTTGTAGGTTTTTCATAGACAGTCCCTTCTCAAATTGATGAAGTTCCTCTCCATTCCTACTTCACTAAGAGTTTTTATCATGAATGGGTGTTCGGTTTTGTCAAATGTTTTTTCTTTTTTTTTTTTCTTTTTTTTTTAATATATTTTATTGATTTTCCACAGAGAGGAAGGGAGAGGGATAGAGAGCTAGAAACATCGATGAGAGAGAAACATCGACCAGCTGCCTCCTGCACACCCCCCACGGGGGATGTGCCCGCAACCAATGTACATGCCCTTGACCGGAATCGAACCTGGGACCTTTCAGTCCACAGACCGACGCTCTATCCACTGAGCCAAACCAGTTTCGGCTCAAATGCTTTTTCTATGCAAACTGATATGATCATGTTTCTTCTTTAGCTTGTTGATATAGTGAATTACAATGATTGATTTTTAAATGTTGAACCAGCTTTGCATATGTGGACTAAACCCCACTTGGTCATTGTATGTAATTCTTTTAATACATTGTTGTATTCTATTTTGTTGAGGATTTTTGCATCTATATCCATGAGAAATTTTGGTCTGTAATTTTCCTTTCTTGTAATATCTTTTTCTGAGTTTGGTGTGAGGGTAGTGCTGGCCTCATAGAATGAGAAGAGTTCTCGCTACTTCTATTTTCTGGAAGAGACCATGAATTTGACAGTAACACCATCTGCACCAGGTGTTTTCTTGTTTTGGAAGTTTATTAATTTATTTAATAGCTATAGGACAATTCAGGTTATTGCCCCTAGTGTGAGTTCTGGTAGTTTGTATCTTCAATGAATTGTCCCATTTTAACTAAATTACTAATGTGGTGGCTGTAGAGTTGTTCAAAGTATTTTTTTTTAATCTTTATTGCTGAAAGTATTACATATGCCCCCGTTCTTCCCCATCCTAGCAGACCCCCCCACACACCCATTTTTTTTTGCAATGCTTTAATGTCCATGGATGGCCCTCTTTAATTTCTGATATTAGTAATTTATGCCTTCTCCATTTTTCTTGGTTAGCCTAGCTAGAGGTTCGTTAACTTTAATAACCTCCTCAAAGAATCAGCTTTAGATTGTAGTGACTTTATCTAATGTTTTTCTGATTTCTATTTCATTGATTTCTGCTCTAAGATTTACTATCTTCAGCTTGTTTTGACTTAAGTTGCTCTTCTTTGGCTTACTTTTTTAAGGTGGAAGCTTAGGTCATTAATTTTATATCTTTCTACTTTTCTAATATTTGCATATAATGTTATAAATTTCCCTTTAAGCACCGCTTTTACTGCATCCCACATATTTGATAAGTTGTGTTTTATTTTCCTTTAGTTCAAAATATTTTTCTGATTTATTTTAAGGCTTCTTCTTTGACCCATGGTCTATTTAAAAATGTATTAATTTCCAAACATTTGAAATTTTCTAGCTATCTTTCTGTTACTGATTTCTTACTTAATTCCATTGTTGTCTAAGAATATACTTTGTAAGATTTCTATTCTTTTAAATTTATCAAGGTATGTTTTATGGCCAGAATGGGATCTACCTAATGAATGCTCTATTTAAGCTTGAGAAGAACAGGTATCCTGCTGCTATTGGATGGAGCACTTTGATTTTTCAAACAAACAAATGAGCATTAATTAGAAAATTATTCCATTAGAAGACTATTATATTAAAAATAATATTTAAATTTATCCTAAACTTCCTAGCCACTGGGTATATGAGTAAAAGCATAGGAACAGGTAGGACAGGTCCAAATGTGAATGCTTTATTCATTCTTCCAGGAGATGACTTAATATACACATTTTCAGAAATTCAAAAGTGAATTGATTTATATCATGCTTTTAATTATTTGCACATTGTAAAATTTTCCTTGAAATTTGATACTAACCAGAAACTGAGCAGCTATAGCAATATACATGTGATTTTATCTGCAGGAAATAAGTGTAATGCAATTTCTCTACAGTTATGATTACAGTTGAAAAGATTAAAGCTTTTATGCCAGTTTTTTAAGATGTAAGAAAAGGCAATGTTTGCCAAATGCAAAAAGGAAGACATTTAATTTTTAGTCTTCTAAGAGATTATTAAAAATATTGCATAAAAACTTTTCCTAAGGGTTTTTAAATTCTTCATTTATGACACCAATTTCTAATTTAAACATAATTGAAGAGAATAAAATGAGAGCAAAAGGGAGTAAAAGCCCATGCCACTGACTACTGTTTTCTATAGCAGTCTCTCTGAATGTAGTCATTAAGACTCCAATGAGAATGTTTTCATTTTCTAGCCACTCTCTTGATAACAAAATTGTTCTTTACACAATCTAGCAACATCTACCCAAGAGAATCTACAACAACCCAATTTTTAAAAGGTGAAAAGTAGCCCTAACCAGTTTGGCTCAGTGGATAAAGTGTTGGCCTGTGGACTGAAGGGTCCTGGGTTCGATTCCTGTCAAGGGCACATGTCTGGGTTGCAGGCTTGATCCCCAGTAGGGGGCATGCAGGAGGCAGCTGATCAATGATTCTCTCTCATCGTTGATGTTTCTATCTCTCTCTCTCTCCCTCTCCCTTCCTCTCTGAAATCAATAAAAATATATATTTTTTAAAATAAATAAAAGGTGAAAAGTAACCTGAAAAAGTCAATTAATAAAACTCTAATCAATTTTGCTAAAATTAATCAATTGTGTTCCAGTAAGATTTCACCCAAGCCATCCCACAAGTTATAATTTTTGTTTCTAAAACTCACCATGTTATAAGTTGCTGAAACTCCCATTACATCAATCCTAAATTAATAATGTTCTGAGAAATCTCTTATGTCTTTTTTCAATTCCCCTTATTATAAGTAACTGTTATCTCAACTTACTATTGCCATTCAAAAATATGATTGAAAAATGATCCAGACAATGACTAGTATGAATGTGTAAGAGTCATGGAGTACAATGTTAGTTTTGAGTTCAACCAATAGATTTTGTTAAGATGATAATAACAATAATATATTTAAAAGCCTAATTCTTAAGTGTAGTAATTCCTTTGAAAATTACCTTTTGTGGAGTCATCCTCTATTGGCTGTTTGAACAATGTAATATCCTTGAAAGTGCATAGAAACAAGACCACCTTTTCATGTTCATTTCTTATTGGTGCAATTTGCATATAAAACCAAACAGGAGTTCCTGGAAGAGAAAGAAAGGACAACAGTGTGACAAAGCCTCAGCAATGACTTGGTCCCCTGCCTTTCCCCTTCCTTCAGCTGCCAACTGCTATGCCAGGAATTAGCAACAATACAATAGTATTTTAATTGCTAAAAAGGATTCAAGAAAACTTTAATTTTGTATCAACTACCAGTTGCTCAAAAATTAATAAACAGAAGGAAATAGCTAAAAAACATATATGCATGGGGAAGGCCTGGGGTGGGGCAGGAGTTGGGTGGAGCGGGGGCAAAAAGGGAGAAAATGGGAGACATCTGTAATATTGTCAACAATAAAAATAATGACATTAAATTAAATAATTTAAAAAGAATATATGCATATCCCATGGACACAGATAATAATGTGGTAAAAGCCAAGGTAGGGGTTGGCAGGGGAGGGTAGAGGTGGACAAAGGGGGAGAAGAGGACTTCTGCAATAATGTCAACACTAAAAAAATTTTAATAAAATAATAATAATAATAAATTTATTATTTTTCAATGCAAAATATTAAAACTTGAAAGCAAAGCCCAGGGTGTCTTTTCACAATGCGGGAGCACAAAGGCAGTCTCGCTACTGAAGTGACACGAGCATCACCTTTAGGCCTGGCTCCCTACACCACTGCTGCTCTGACCAGCTTCCTTTAGAGCAGTGGTTCTCAACCTTTCTAATGCCGCGACCCTTTAATACAGTTCCTCACGTCGCGACCCACAGGTTGAGAACCGCTGCTGTAGAGCCTAAGACCATCGGAAAACTCAGATATTTACATTACGATTCATTAACAGTAGCAAAATTACAGTTATGAAGTAGCAACGAAAATAATTTTATGGTTGGGGGTCACCACAACATGAGGAACTGTATTAAAGGGTCGCGGCGTTAGGAAGGTTGAGAACCACTGCTTTAGAGGGTCTCACCAAGGGCGCCCACTCCCAAGGGCTTCTCCTTGTCACTTTGAGAAGTGCTTCCACTTGACTTCAACAGTCATACCTGATGCTCTGGTAAGTATTCCTCTGGGAGGAACATCTGAAATGCCGGGATAGACTTCTAAGATAGCTCTATGGCTTTGACTGTACCCCCACATCACAGACACTAAGGCTGGTGTATGCAGAGCTCTACCTGACGCCTTTAAAATGATGGTAAAGGGGAAAAAATTGTCCCCAGCCCTTGAGAACCTCAGGTGTCTTTATGAGCCACTGTTTGCTACCTCCCTCCCTCAAAGCAGGAGGCTGGACTCTCACCAGGTTGTTCCAACAGTGGCTCTTGCAGACTACAGAGGACAGTTTCATGGCTTAAGTTCTGGACAAATCAGAACTGGCATTCTGTCAAATAAATATCTGAAGACAAGAGAAATGACTTCAAAGGAGTAATTGTCCATTAAACAATAAAACACTGAAGAAATGTTCCATCAGAATCAAAAAGACTTATTTTCCATCATGTTTGCTCTAAGCCACAATGCAGTAAAGCCTCCCCAAATACTCTACCTTAAAGATATGAAAGCCTTTGTCAGGTGTGAGGTGAAGTACAGGTGAACTGTGCAGCTATAAATAAATAGTCTCTAGGTGAGACTTAATAGCCTGTTAGTGGCTACCAATGAAAACCAAATAAGAAGCACCACCATACTGTGGCAAAAAAAAAAAAAAAAAAGAAAGGAAGGAAGAAATCAACTACATAATAATGTCACCATAAAAGGGAGTTTGCCATTTAGACAAGAAGTTCAAGAAGTCAGAGAATCTCCCCAGCTGGTTAGAGTGTCGGCCTACAGACTGAAGCGTCCCAGGTTTAATGCCATCAGGCATATACCTCAGTTACAGGCTCAGTTGGGGCACCTGCAGAAAGGAAGCAAGCAATCGATGTGACTCACACCCATGTTTCTCTGTCTCTCCCCCTCTCTTCCACTCTCTCTAAAAATCAGTGGGGAAAAAAATATCCTCGGTTGAGAATTAACAAACAAAAAGAAGTCAGAGAATTAGAGAGGAGATTTCTATGGGAATATTCAGTTTAGACAACCAGGTTCTTGGCAACACCAGGAGGCCGATGAAAGGACATGGTCCCTTCCAAAATGACTACAGGATGAGACAGGGATCTCAGAAACAATTACACCATCTTCCAGAGAGGCTTGTTCTTTGTTTTTGGATTCGGATTTTACACAATGTGTCTGGGAACTGTGAGTGACATGCAGTTTTACAAACCACCAGCCCCAGACACCAGAGATACATGGCCTATGGCTGTTACAACACAGTGAGCTTGAGGCAGCAGGGTCATACACAGAGGGAAAGGGGCATTAAAGGTAAGCTGTTTTCCAAGGTCTGTTGGAAATCTGAACAGAAAGAGATGACGTTACAGCTCGTATCTATGAAAACAGCAACAATTCAAATTGTGGTACAGAGTCAGCTATTTTTTTAAATTGCTTTCAGATATCATGGTGGATGTTTTTCAAGTTGAAGTACAGGTCATGCTTCTGCAAGCAGGCTGAGTACTTGCTGAGTGGCTGTTGAAATACCCATATTCAGAATTTGAGGGGGTATCTGGGAGGGCCAAGCAGAGGCCTTATAGCTGCTGGAAGGTCAAGGCAGAGCCCTGGCATTGGTTATTGGGAATGAACCAGATATCACAGTCCTGCCCTTTGTGTAGACAGAAAGAGCCATGTTCAGTCATCATCTCAGAGCCACTGTTTCTTTTCCAACAGTAGAAACAGCCCCCTGCTAATCAGAGCCATGGGCCTAAAGAATAGAGGTTGCAAACTGAAATGTCAATCGTGACACATGTTAAATAGGGTACCTCAATCTCCTCACTGGCAAAATGGTCTTTAACCTAATTATTTAATGGAAGTAATGGGAGGCATTGGCATTCAGGCATTCCCAAAGCAGTTTTCTACAGACATGTGACTTTTCCTTTTAACATTTTTAAAAGTCACACGAATACACTCTTTTTAGTTGATATTCAAAAGCTTCAGCTAACTATTTACAAGATTTTTTAAAGCTGCTTTTAAGTATGGTAGAACTCCATTATAATATATGGATAGTATCTTCCCTTCATATTAAAGGGGAAAAACTCAATGCATATGCTGCGCAGATGAGAGGAGCTTTAATCTACAGTGCAATGGGCTCTGTATCTTACTAGCTCTAAGCAGAAATCTAAACATACATAGATACTTATCTGAAAAGAACCAGACAAGCCTGAACAAAGGTCAGATAATTATTTCAAGCCATTAAAGTAAAGCAAACTATCTAAACCACCTCAAAAGGAGACTTTTGGAAATGCAAAATTCGATTCATTGCTCATATGATTTAAATGATATAAACAAACAGGATTTCCACTGAGGTATTTTTGAGAAATTCAGAAACTATGAACTTGCCTCTGATGTTTTAAAATCAGGCAAAGATTTGTTTATTTTGCTTAAATGTCAGAGTGAGGTAATATGAAATATTCTTAAATTATTTGCTAAACTTGAGACATATCTAAGTCATTTAAGAGACAATACTATAATAAAATGAAAGGGTATTGGAGCATAAGAATCTACTACAAATTGTCAATATGTATTTGGACCTGGTGGGGAAAAAAAAGAACAGAAAACAACTGACATTTCTCTTGAAGAAGACAGAGCTGATCATTCACAATGGATTGTTTTCTAGGTTACAAGCCAATAGACATTTGGGTATGACTTCAGAGAGAAATACCTCTCAGCCTTGATTCTAAAATGAAATATAAGATGTTAAGACATTCCCTAGGTAAAATCACTAAAGACTAATGTTCCCATTACCAAGTGCACTACTGTGAAGCAATAACTATGGTTGTGGTTATCCCTATGCTGGTCTGTTAATTAAAAAAAGAGAACCTAAGTTCAGTTCCAAATAGTCCACAGAGAACAAATGTTTGAGATAAAATGGAGAGAATAAATTATGCTCCACAAGATCCAACAGACACAGAGCATGGAGCAAGTATTTCCTGTTGAAGTTAGAATGTGTCCCATGGTCTCTATTTCCACTGAAGATAATAATTGGCTTTGCTATCATGTACTATTAACACTAAATAAATGAATCCATCTTATGAAGTGACTGTTCATTTTAAAACAGAAAAATCAACTTGCGGAAGTAGCAAAAAGGAATAAAAGTAAATAACTATTCAAAGAAAATGAATTAGAAGGGAGTCTTGGCTGACGAATGTCCTACTCAGTTTTTGTTGTTGTTGTTGTTGTTGTTGTTGTTGTTGTTGTTGTTGTTTTGTGGGGTCTTTTTTTGGGGGGGAGGGTTTGGCTTCTTCCTCCAAACTCTGGTGGAGAGTCCAGACCATGATGCCTTATGTGATTAGAAAATGGATAACTGACCACTCACAAATCTCATCCTAGAGAACAGCTCGCAAAATATACCAGATGTGAATGGCCTGTTCTAAAGGTTTAATAATAATAATAGTTTAAAAATAAACTGACTATTTCCACTAGTTACACACAAAAGAGCCTGCGTCCAGCAAAAGGCTATACTAGCAAAGATTCACCTCAAGTAGATAGCCTATATTCACATGTTACCTATGTATATATAGAAAGGTAATCACATATCCAATGATGCCATTCACCTTTTTCTTTAACCCTACGAAGAAATGAATAAATTTCTGTCATTTTAAATTGCTGTCACATAACTATAAAATCGTTGCCATGAGTATTAATTACAAAGCATTTTGCCACCACACACACACACACACACACACACACACACACACACACATCCAAAATGCACCATGCTTTTCTTCCATTCTTCAACAGATTGCTTTTCATAGCCAGAATCAATTATTAATTTTCCTATCTAATTTTACTTGCCAAGAGAAGGAACAAAGTTTTATATTCTCTCTACACTATAGCTCAACTACTACTTATCAAAACATAACATTAATAAAGAGTTGGTGCATCTTCTTGATAATTTAGATACCTACTGTTTTTCTTGTACAGAAGAACTTCAAAGCAGTTTGACTCGTAGTTGTCAAAAGTCTGCCTGACTTTCTCAATGGTCTTCTTGTCAGTCAATTCCCCGTACATAAAACTGGGGGGGAAACAATCCATTTCAGTTTTGTGTTGCTTTTAAAATGCTACATAAAATCATATCGTTGTCAAGTTTAGTAGCAAAATTAAGTAATCAAATTTAACTACAAAATATAATGTTGCTCCCACAAAGTGAACTAAAATATTTATACCATATTTTTGTCATTATTGTTAAACTTATTGTAAAAGCTAGCATTAGAAGTTATTTCAAACTTACAGAAAGAGAGCAAAAAGCAATCCTCGCTTTACACAGTTCATACATGTACAGATTTTTATTACTATGGTGTAGTTAAAGAACATCAGTTTCCTAATAGCACCATTCATATTTCAGTTACTATGGAATATTAACTGAATAATCACATAAAGTTTAGACTTTATTGTTAGCTCTTCAGTCTACAAATCACTGGTGAATAACAGATAACATATCACAATCATTGACCAATCACCTCGCTTTTTCAAAATCTGTCAATATTGGTCACTGTGCATCTGGTATTCAATTTACACACACAAGCAGAGCACGTTAGATGTGTTGCCTCCTGGTTTCTCAGTGATAAATCCACATGACATTTTACAAAAATGAAAATCGAAAACAGGAATTAACCATCAAAGATTAAAGTCCATCAAGAAGTGAAAATCATAATGCTGAAAGTGAATTTGAATCGAACAGAAACAAGGTTAGAGAAGAAAAAGGTGAATGTGGGGATGTTGACATTACTGCCATTGAGAGACTCTAGATATGCAGCCAGAGGAACTGAGTGAAGGGAAACTTACCAACATAAATCACAAAAGTGATTGGGATGAAAGGATCAAGGATTCCCAGAGAAAGTGATGCAAATTGAAAAAGGAAGGAAGGAAGGAAGGAAGGAAGGAAGGAAGGGAGGGAGGGAGGGAGGGAGGGAGGGAGGGAGGGAGGGAGGGAGGGAGGGAGGGAGGGAGGGAGGGAGGGAGGGGAAGGAAAACTTCACATTAAAGGAGCCCAGGAGATAGTTCACAATAATGATCATGGGAGAAAAAAGGAGTTAAAGTTGATTCAAACTTAAAAAGAATTATTAACATTTGCAAAGAGATAGGAAAAAATGCTCTCCTTATGTCATAAGTTATATTACAAGAAAGCAAGAGACGTTCAAGTGATAGGTTTTACAAAGATATGAAACACTTTAATTTTTAAAGCTTCTAATGTTCTGAATCATGGTATACTATATATTACTTTTCCAATTACTTTCACTTCTATGTATTAATAACCAATAGAGAGCTTTCAATGTTTTGACACTGTTAAAGGTCATAGAACAATCGTAATTTTTCCATTTAGTATTAAGATAGTATTACATCTTTTCAGCTTGCACGGTCTTTTCTATACTCCAATGTACAATGAAACGTGAAAAGTTCATATTACACATATAATATACTGTCATTTTCATCATTTATGAGGATTTTTTAAATACATACAACTATGGCTAATTGGAGGGAAACTGAAGGAGGCATATATTATTACTATGGTTAAAAAAAAAAACACATAGAAAACAGATTAAAGAGTGAACTTCTATATCCCACAAAATTGTCCTAATATGAAAAATTATCTATTTTTCTAAAAGAAATTCACCAAAAGTCTGATAATCTACAAAACAGAATTTAGTCAAGGACTACACACCTCTAAAACTCTGTTCCCAATGCTTTCACAATCATCAGTTGTTCATCTGGTTTTAGATACACAGTTAACATAATTGTCTAGATCATTCCTTCCAACAGGAAGAAATCTGTGAGCTACTATTAGATACCTTGAATACGTTTTTGAAAACTCAAGTCTATCTTTATGATTGTTTTTGTTCCAGTTTTCAATGACTTAGCCTGTTGGCCACAAATCCAAGTTTATTAGGCCTGAAGCTTATACAATTTTAGGGCCTCCTTTAAGGAAAGGAACAAAATTATAAAACAAAATTAGGCACAGAACCTTAAAAGACACCCACTCATGTGAGGGGTCCCTGAAGTTTAAGATTCATTATCCTCATGGGAAAACTGCCCCTGAATATATCAACCTGGGAAATTTACAACTTGAAAAGCAATTTGTTAGCAAGATCCATCCAAGACTAGCAGGATTCAATAGTAATGCCATATCTCTAGAAATTAGGAGTAACTCAGGCCAATCTCATGATAACACTAACCTACACAACTAGAATTTTAGAAACTAAGAAATGAAAGGAAGTAGATATAGCAGACCAAAAAATTGCTCTGACAATTTTCATCCTGCACTTTCAATTATAATATTTCTATCTTTTATTTTAAAAAGATATTTAGTGTTTTATGGTAGTAAAATAAATGAGAATCTCATAATAAAATAACAGACTCTAACTCCTTAATTGCACAGCTGAACTAACAAAGGAAATTTCAGTGCCTGCCTGTAAGATGGCATTGAAAAGCCACTGCTCCTGTCTAAAGGCGGGGTTTCAGCTCACATGAGTCTTAGGAAAATCTCCTGAAGGCATTATAATTAAATTAGAATACCTCAGTTAAAAAGTCCCACCCTCCAAAAATAAAACATTAGTTTAACCTTTTGCACTCGGATGTCGAGTGTGACTCGACACGGTTAGCATTAGAATAAAGGAATTGAGAAAAAAGCAAGCGAGTGCAAAGAGTTAATACTGTCAATAATATTTTTACAGACAGGTAAAACTTTCAATCAACCAGTTTTTTTAATAATGATAATGATAATTGACTATTTTTAATCTAAAACTCTTTACTATAAAGAAGGCATTAAGAACAAAAAATAAGATAAGGGTAATTAGGCTAACTAAATGTTTGTGGTCTTAAGAAACATAAAAGAAAAACCATTTTACTCCTATTACTAAATGTCAGAGTTCTATAGTTCAATAAACCAAAACACAATATTCACAACTGGCCATCAGAAAAACATGGAGGGAAAAGGCATCTATAATATAATAAGCAAATAGGATAATTATTTGAAAAATAAACTCTAACAGGATTGAAAATTAAGTTACAACTTAAAAAAAGATTGTTTTGAAAATTGATGTAATAATACCACTTACAACACACATTTGATTCAGCTAAAAATCTGAAGAGAAAATGCAAACGAGCAATTTTTCAAGTAAACTATGAAAATTCCATAATATATTCTTCATCACTTTAGCCCTCCCAATGCTAAAATCTCCTATCCTAAGAATGCAAAGGCATTTTAAGAAAACAATCCCACACTATTACAATCTGAATACTTTTTTTGAAAGTCTTTTGTCTCTTACATTGTTCCACTGATATTATAAATGATTCCTACCACTGCACTGTTTATTTTATTGGAGGGGAAAATTCAATGCACAGAAGCGATCTATCTCTGCTGTAACACTGAGCAGTAGTAATATAATAGAACCACTGCACTTGGAGGACTATGATTCACAAGAAAGGGATAGAACCCCTCCGACTCTTCGTTTCCTCATCAGTAAAATGATGACATTAACATAACTCAGAGAGTGAGGTCTAAAAGCATAAAGCACATGAATTTGCCAATTAGAATGTGTGGTAGAGTGGCTGAGTGATTACTGAGATGCTAATGGGTGGGGTTAGAAGGCCACTCAAGCCCCAACCCCACACCCTTGTGTCCCTACAATTCTAGAATGGGGTTGGGCCACACCTGCTAACGGGCAAGGTCACTGAGTCTTAAAGGGAATGCACATCATTTTGTATCTTCTTTTTTTTTTTTTTTTTTTTTTTTTTTTTTGCTAACCCATGAGGCTGAAGCATAAACTCACCCAGGACCTGCTCCTGGATTATCTGGCCACTTCTCTTGCCACACAAATAAGTGGTGGTAAGATCTGGTCTTGAAAGTAAGGAAGAAATTTTCCTCTGGCCTGACCTAAGCCATATCCAGGCTGCCTACGCAGTTGGCAATATATATTTTATGTATATTCTGTCCTAGGAAACTTCTGGGGACAGGTGACTTTGGTTTATAGCAGGATTTACTAATTATTCTTGGATCCCTTGTTCTGCCATCAAAATCTCACAAACAAGCCTCCTTATGAGAACTCACAGTAAGAATGGCTATAATGTTAATGGACTTTCAAGGGACAAAGGAACTTCCAAACTAAAAAAGAATGTACAACCTAATCATGAGTTCTGCCATCTAGCTCAATCTGTTAATGACTGAACAATGTTCCTGAACTAAAATACCACATTCAGTCACCACTAGATAATAACATTATCTACAGTGTTTAGTTCACAGGCTAGCAAATGCTTCATCCCAGAAACCATACAGATTGACTTAATGCAGTTAGCTGGCAAATGTGGTCCTCAGCTCGGAGCCAGCCACAACAGTGAAATCATCACCCAGGTAATGGGAGGATGGGCTGAGATTTATAGCCCAAGGGTCAAAAAGAAGCCTGTGAGGGAGAGTAGAAGGAGAATTTAGAAACAAAGAACACGGCTTTCCAAATCTGAAAGAGGTAATTTTGGAATAAACCAAAGCATTATTTTATATCATAGATTGTAACCAAAATGTTTCACAGACCATTAAGTTATATGGGTTTAGAAGGATTCCGATAGTTGTAAAGAGTCCCCCGTGACATGTAATTGAGGGAAGCTAGGGATAGCCCTGGACATCTCTAACCCTTGGAGCATGAGCATCACTGAGGCACCTGGCTCTGCAATGCTTCCCCTCAGTGCCACTGTGCAAAGCAGAGCCCGCAGCCAAATGGAACCAGATTGACTGAGATCCATCATGTGTAATGTGCTCATATTGGCTGAGATAATCCTGTGTTAATAAAACTACTTGTGAAATACATCCAATAAAGTGTCTCTTACTACCTCTGCTTCTTTCTCTAATTTGATGCATGGACAAAGGATTATTAATGGGCCCTTTGAGGAAAAAAATGATTTTGAAAGCATCTATCTACTCCAATCCTCCCCACCTACATGATTGCTCTTCTCACCTCTATCCTAAAAACAACAATAGAATGGGCCTTTAAAGTTTCAGGTTAATAAAAGATTAAAATGCTGATGTGGTTTCTACCTAACCCAGTGATGGGCAACCTTTTGAGCTTGGTGTGTCAAACTTCGCCAAAAAACTGAGCATAACTCGGGTAGTGTGTCACTTTGAGGAAAAAACATTATTTCGCAAATGTTCCATCCTCAGGAGCAGCAAATGTTTCATCCTCGGCATGCGGCCGCCTCAGTCATAAGTTCGCCATCACTGTGACCTAACCTGTGATAGTGTGTCTCGAATGTCAGGGTTTCCTAAGGGTCATGAGGTAAGATCATATGCTTTAGATCCATTCCCACAAAACCTACAATCTCTATTATACATGTAATATGTTTTGTGTCCTTCAATAAACATCCAAATAATCCAAAGGCTTGAAGTACAATTATTAGACAATAAAATGGGCTAGACTTGAAATTCTAGGAACCCTAAAGTGTCATGAGAATTGTCTTTAAAATTTGGTTATGAGATAGTACCATAGAATACATCCTATTTATTAAAATAGAAATTTAGATACTACTATGAAGTACAAGGATGTAGGGAAACTGGAACCCTCACTCACGGCTGGTGAGTTTGGAAACAGAAGGCCACTTGACAGCAATCTGAGAGCAATTAATGTACAAATCCTGTATATAGTCTACTATCCAGCAATCCTATTTCTGGACACAGACAGACAACTTCTCACATGGGGCCACAAGGAGATGTGTATGAGGAGGTTTATCTCCAAGTTGTTTGAGGTAGCAAAATGTCAGAAGTTGGACTTCATGACTAATAAAATAGATAAATAAAAGGAAGGCTATGAAGACACAGGAGCACTACACAACAAACATAATGAAATAGGATATCATATACGGCAACATAAAAAAAATCTTAAAAACACCCTTTGCCAACATGGCTCAGTAATCAGAGTGTCAGCCCGCAAACCCGAGGATCTCAGCTTCAATTCCCAGTAAAGAGCATGTCTCTCTCACATCAATATTTTGCTCTCTCCTCTCTCTCTCTCTCTCCCCTGCCCCTCTCCTTCCACTCTCTCTAAAAATCAATGGAAAAAATATCCTCACTCTTCCGGTGAGGATAAAAAAAAATCTCAAAAACATAATGTTGAGTGAAAAAAGTAAGAAACTATAAATCTTATTGCACAATATGAATTGCATGGGTCTTAAAAACAAGCTCAAAGCAACAACATTTAAGAATACACGTATTTAGCCGAAACCGGTTTGGCTCAGTGGATAGAGCGTCGGTCTGCGGACTGGAAGGTCCCAGGTTCGATTCCGGTCAAGGGCATGTACATTGGTTGTGGGCACATCCCCCGGTGGGGGTGTGCAGGAGGCAGCTGGTCGATGTCTCTCTCTCATCGATGTTTCTGGCTCTCTATCTCTCTCCCTTCCTCTCTGTAAAAAATCAATAAAATATATTTTTTAAAAAAAGAATACACGTATTTAATAAACAAATAGAAGACGGATTAGAAAGACATACAATAAACACACTTTGAATAACTGTAGAAAAGGACAAGGGATGTGATCAAAGGGAAAAAAATAAAAGAAAATTTAATAAAATAGAGAACTTTCCAGAGAGACTATAATGATAATATTGAGACAAACTGAAGAGTATGTTTAATTAGATTTTGTGCACCTGGTCTAATGGGAGAAGGGTTGGAAAGGAAAAAAAGTAAGAAAACAAAAATAATACATATTAGCCTCTTCATATTGTAAAATTACAAATTGCTATTTTTATTTTCAGATAAAACAATTCATATTTGAACAATTAAAAAATAAAACAAGGAATCTTTACCCAGTTACTACTTTAATCCTATTGACTTTAATCCATCTAATGCAAGTTGTATATAGAGATGATTCTTTTCTTTCCAAAATATAAAGTGTCATTTTTTCCACACAAACTGACACTCACTGATTTGTAGTTTCTTATTCTTATATCATTGATAATGATAATCAATAAAATTTTTTGAGTTATTTACAAGGCTATCCTCATTATCAAATGATTTATCTCTATATTCAATTAGAATTCAGTTATTCCAAAACTCTACAATAACTTTTAGCCATTAACACTGTAGTTCTAACCGTGTATATAATTTTCTTCTTTCTTCCTTCTGTTTCCTCTGTCTCATATTCAAAGGCTTTCATAGATTTACACAGGGAATAAAAAATAAAAAGCTATATGGCCTGGCCAGTGTTCTCAGTGGTTGAGTGTTGACCCATTAACCAGGAGGTCATGGTTTGATTCCCGGTCAGGGCACATGCCCAGGTTTCTGGCTCAATCCCCAGTAGGGAGCATGCAGGAGGCAGCAGATCAATGTTGATGTTTCTATCTCTCTTTCTCCCTCTCCCTTCCTCCCTCTCTCTCTCCCTCTCTCTCTCTCCCCTCTCTCTCTCTGAAAATCAATAAAAACATATTTTTTAAAAATATAATATTATCATTTTGAAAATAGCCTCTGAAAATAGTGAACAGAGCTTTGGGGAGACTTCTTCCCACAATGAAAAATGAAAAAGCATAACATAATCCAAAGCTCTCTGCTCCCTCACCCACCATAAATACCGTAACACTTGGGATGAAATACAGTGAATAAAAGCATGTTATATGGAGGCATGTGAGATCTAGGTTAGGGTTTATTGCAATACAAGCCAATCTAATTCAACAAATGCTGACACAAAACCCTGAGCTGTGCCCTGTAGTGCATGCAAAAGTGAGCAAGATGGAATCCTTATTTTTGACGCATTTATAATCTGGCACTGGTGCTAGGAAGGAAAAAACAACTCTTTTAGGGGATAGAATATGCTAATACTGTATAATATGCCAGCATTTTTTAAATGAACTTTCTGTAGGAAAAATTGCACCTGCCAAAGAAAACAGGCTTGGGGTGAGGGGGCGGGGGGGGGGGGCATAGATACATGGGAAGCATAGACTTCACAATAGATCTACCTACAACAACAAAAATGACAACAAAAGCAATAGCAATAAAAACCCCAGGGGAAAGGAAAGCTGGTTAGTTTAAGGCCAGATGATCATGCCACATGATGAACTGATGGGAGTCATAGGGGGGAAACCACATCTTGTTGAGAAAATCATAAATACCTTCAGATAAAAGATGGCACCTGAAATAGGCATGTGTATGATGATGGGATGTCCAAAGTCCAAGAAGAGGAAATGGGTATGGGAGCATCTATATTCCCTAGAATTATCTGTGGAGCCTGTTCCACAGGTAAGATCTAGCATAAAACTAACCTTTTTCTACGCTAAACCCTTCTAAGACAAAAGGGAGAGAGATGTTCAATACAAACCTTAACCTCCCAGAAGTTACAACACACACCTTAACAAAAGTTCTAGCCCAAGAGCTAATATCTACCCAACAGATATAAAGGCACAAAAGGCATCAATACTATTGAAGAGAGTTTTTCAATAAGGGGCCATAGTTTTTCATCAGCCTGTTTACCAATTTTGGACCAGAGAGTGAAGACTCAATGTGAGAATGATTTAATAGAGAAAAAAAAGAAGATGGTTCAACAGATTCTTTCTCAAATCTACCTAAACATCAGAACCATCTGAGCTGACAGTTTAAAGTACTCATCCCTGCCCCCCACACACCCACCCTGGGTGATTCTGGTTCAATAGGTTTGAGGTGAGGTATGAGAATCTGTGTTTTATAAAACCTAAGAGATTCCTATGTGCAGCCAGGTTTAGACTCATGGTATAAAGGAACCCTTGCCTTCTGTAAAGATGCAGAATGAACAGGAGTAGGCAAAAGTAGGTTTATGTTTGTATGAAAAATGACATGCAGATTATGGTTATCATAAGAGCTTTATTAACTCAAAAGAATGTCACAACTGTGAGTGAGTGACCCTGGACAAATCCCATAATAAAACTCCACCTCGGTTTTCCCCTCTGAAAAACAAAAGATTTGGAATAGAAAATAATTCAGATCACTCACAGTTCTAAAATAACATAATTTTGGTGCTTAATTAAGTGAGATCTTTAAAGAAAAATTAGCTCAAGGGGAAAACATCCCATCTCAGTATTGAAATATTGTGAAAAGTTGTCAGTTCTAAATTGGTTCCTTATATAGAATTTTCTTTTTTATGATCTTTTTTTGCAATACATTCTTTAAACTCACAGATATGGCATATCTTGAAAGAATTCTTATAAATATAAATGCCAGAAGCTATTTTACATAAGTCAAACAAAATAGCAATGGTACAATGTACCAACATTACAAAGTATGTATGATTTACACAGGGTATAAGAACTTAATTTTGATGTTCTTTAAGTGTTCACGAGCCATGTCCTACTTGATTGGGAATTGTTTCCCCTACTTTGTTCAAGACAGTTTTAGCACCCATCAGTGCTTCCCTGAGGTAAGATGCTCCTTTAATCACTCAGGTCTTCAGATAGTTCCTGGCTCATAGTAGGTTGGCAAAAAAAAATATTTATTGGATGAATTCCTACATTCCCAGATATGCAAAAATCCTTCTCTCTGCAAAAGTGTTCACCAATGACTCTTAAGCTGTATATTTCTACTGACAATTTAGCTCCTTCATATTTTAATATAATTTTTACCCTATAGTTTTTACATGTGAGTAAATAGGTTTTGGTACCAATTCCAGTGTGTGTGGTAGAAGTGGGAGGGTCTCCACACCAACAACAAGCAATTCTTGGGACACCAGCTGGGGGTCCTATGATTCAACTCAATCACAACACTATCTACCCTGAAATAGCTAGCATCAGATGCCACGGGTTAGGGATTCAGTCTTAAAAGACAGCCCCCCACACACACACTTCAGGTGCCACTAGTCACAAGCCCTGGTTGTCACCTGTACTTCTAAGGACAGGCTATAAATCAGAGGTTCCCAAAATCTCCTCCTTGGATTTGATTAACTTGCTAGAGCAGCACACAGAGCTCAGAGAAACATTTTACCTATTAGATTACTGGTTTATTTAAAAAGGATATAACTCAGGAATAGCCAGATGGAAGAGATGCAAGGGGCAAGGTATGGAGAAAGAGTGAGGAACACACCACTCTCCCAGCACCTCCAGATATTCACCAATCAAGAAGCTCTCCGAACCTTGTCCTTTTGAATTTTTATGAAGGCCTCATTACTTAGTATCCACTGATTAAATCATTGGTCACTGGCATTTGATTAACCTCCAACCCTTCTCTTAAATGATGGAGGTGGGGGATACTAAAAGTTACCTCCCTCTAGTCATGTGGTTGGTTCTCCTGGCACCCAGCCCTCAACCTCAGATTATCTAAGGGCTTTCCAATAGTCACCTTATTAACATAACAAAAGGCACCTTTATTGTTCTTAATGCCAAGCCTTTTAGGAGCTCTGTGCCAAGACTTAGGTTGAAGACCAAATGTATATTTATTATAAATCACTATATCACTGTTTAAATCAGTTTAATTCTTTTAGCCATATTCAACATTAAACTTTAGAAAATGCTCCTGAGCTGTTCTATTACCTACCTGCAAGTGCTGCTTTTCTGCATGACGTCAGCTCGATGATACCCAGAGAGTTTGCAAAAACCGTCATTACTATAAACTACAGGCCAATCCACAATCTGGGCATTTCCCAGTAAGAAACTCGATTCTAAAGAAGAAAGAAAAAAAGGAAGTTTTTAGCTTCATTGAGCAATGTACTTCTTTCAAGTAACCAAAAAAAACAATTCATAAAGATAGACAAATGCAACTATGGTTTTCTATGGTACAAATAATAAAACCTATTCTTGAAACTGACATAATGAGTTTAGCATGATCATCAAATGAGATCTGTAATAAGTACACGATCTGTATACAAACTAAAAATCCACTGAACAGAAAAGCCAGTTTATATAATACCTCTTTCTGTTCAAGTATACTCTACGCTATGAAAACAAAGTATGGTTAATATTAAAAATGTTAATGACTATAATAATTATACCTAAAAACAGGTTAATTTATTAAGATTGGGGCTACCGTCAACTTCTCCACAAATTGGGAATATTGGACTTGATAACAGAAGCAAACTTGGATGATTCCTCCAAAAATTCTATTAATATAATTTTGGACATGATGGAATAAATTCGATTGATCTTAAGAAGTCTAACTTAAAATAACATTGAAGATTTCTTTTTAAAATAAAATTATTTAAAGATATTATTTTCAACCATATGGTACACAAAATTTGGAAACTCTCTTTGGTCTAAATAAAGAACCATCTCTGGTCTATTTTGCGTAAAGAAGTGGTTTACTTTATGTATAAAAATTAATACAAAAACCTTTTGATAGCAATCTTGATTAAAAGTCCAATAGTCTTAGGCAAAAACTTTAGCAATATTTAGACAACATGATAAATATGTTAACATTAAAATGAATTAAAATTAAAATAATATTAAGATATAAAAATGAAAAAAATATTTTAAAGTAAATATTTTAAAAGATTACAACTTTTAAAAGGAATACTTCACTTCAAAATACTCAAAATATCTACCTGAAATAAACTCCTTTGAACTTATATTCAGAGTAGAGTACTAAAAAGATAAATTAACTTAGGAGTAGAGAACTTTAAGTTTAAATTCTGATTCACAGTTGGTCTTCATAAAAATCACAATGCAATTCAACATTTACTAAGTAGCTGCTAACTAAAGGGCACTATTCTGGGTCAGATAATTGACTAGAATGGAGATCAACACACCATACCCTTTACTCTCAAAACACTTACATATTCGGTAAAACAATTATATGACAACCAATTACAATTTAGCAGAATAGATGCTAAATCAAGAAGTACAGGACAAAATATGAAGGGAAATCTGTCTCAAGGCACTGAAAACCAAACAAAAGTAGGCAGAAACTGAAAAATACAAATCCTTGAATGAAAGGAGATACATTAAATGCGATATTCATTTAACTGTCCATTCCCCTGTGAGCACTTCCCAATTTGTACAGCTCATGAGTGAGAGATTTCAAGCAGAAAAGTCAAAGGTCATAATTTGGGGCTTCCAAAGCAGCTTTAAGTTAAGGAGAATGCTTTGACATAAAGAGTCATAAATCTATACATGAATTTACCTCAAATTCTTATCTGTTCATACACAGGATAAGACTACTAAGGAACTCAAGTCTAGAAATGACTAGAAGGCCAAGAGGCAGGCAGAAATTTCACAGCCTACCCAAGGCTACAAGACAAATTTCAGAGCTCAAGTCCTATCAAGCTAGATAGAGAAGCTTGGTAAATTCCTCAAGATTTCCATTTAAGCCACAGAAGGCCATGCTTAGGAGTAGGAAAGAAATCCCAGAATAAAGGTCTAAGTAAGATAAAAAAATATATATATAGACGAGTCTCTCTCTCTCTCTCTCTCTCTCTCTCTCTCTCTCACACACACACACACACACAAGGCTGAAATCATAATCAAGGTGACCCACCAATAATTTAACTACCTGCTAAAATAAAATGCACCCCTCTTCAGAGGAAAAATAATTAAATCAAAAATCTCTACAATGTGTCAACCCAATGGCCAGTATACAATTAAAAATTATTAGGCATGCAAAAAATAAAAATTAAAAACCAGAGAACTGTGACAACAATCAAGGGGGAAATAAGCAATAGAGGAAAAAGTTGATACTGGAAACAGAAATAAGAAGATCCAGGCATCAGTATTTGTTTTTAAATCTTCTCAGGTGTTGGTTCTTCGGTGTAGCCAGGGTGGAGAAGCACTAATTTACTACCGCAACAATTCCTAAGTGCTGGCAGCCGCAAGAGAATCTTGGAATGAGTGTCAAAAATACAGATTGCTAAATTCTAATGCAGGCACGCTGAACAGACTCCCTCAGGGTAGAACCCAAAAATACAGGCACGGAGGAAAGCCTCATGCTCAGCCAGCTTTGGGAAACTTTAATCTAGTACCTTGCTACTCAAAGTGTGGACCTGTATTGCCTGGGAGTTTATCAGCAATACAGAATGTGGGACCCACCCCCACCTGAATTTAGCAAGACCCCGGAAACCGAACATTGACACTTTGTAGTTAAATGTGAAAAGAGAATCTGAAATGCTTTGGTCAACTTTAATCACTCTGAATGGTCAGAGCTAGTCACTCATTGTTTAGTTGAGACATTGGTAGTTAAAGCAACTCTCACCTATTAATCATATGTAAATTTTTGCTGATTGTCTATTGTTGGAATTTCCTGCCTAAAGGATATGGGTGTATCTCAGAACCCCAATAAAAGGGATGGCAAAGGCCAGAGCAGTGAGTAGTCCTCCCGCTAGAGGTGGACTCCCGCCTGGCCCCCCATTTACCCAAATTCTTTTCTAGCTTCTTTTCATTTTTATTGCGGCCTTCTCCAGAAACCGGACCTGAACTGGAACCCTGAAACACGCGGGATGTGACAAGGGATTCCTCACCTCGTGAATGCACTCATCTTGTGCATCCTTTCCTTCCTTTTTATAAATGGCAAAGCAGGCCAGGAAAGTTAAAGGAAGGACTCGGCGAACTTGGGAAAAGGGTGTGTGGTGGGGGAAACACACAGAACCAGGCCTCACTGTCTAAGACTTTGCATTGTATCACGCTATATTTCCGAACTGCTGCCTAAGCTTTTTTTTGCTATGATATAAAAGAAGCACTTCCTTTTTACAGTGCTATTCCTTCAGACAATAAGAAAATAACTACATCAACTCAATACCTCTGCATATTAATTCCATTCCTAAAGGAGATCATATGCAAACTGGTCAATAATTGGGCTGATAGAAATTTCTGGAAGAAGATAAGTTATATTCAGTCAATAAAAGTATGTGAATGTTTCTTTCCTGTCTACAGTAATTCCAATAAAAGAATGTTTTCCTCTGAGCTGCTCCAAAAATACCTGTATCTGACATGATTTGGACAGTTTTGTGGGTTTATTTTTGTTTTGTTTTTATGAAAACTGTGTGTTCTGATCCAGAAGTTTCATGAACATTAACAATGGGGAGGAAGGTTAAATCTTTCTCCTCCTCCCTTTCCCACCCCGTCTTTGTTATGCAAATGACCCTGGGGATATAATGCAGAACACTAGCACAGAGAAGTTTTAAGATATTTTAAGAAGTGCTAAGACATACAAAAGAATTCTAGAGTGCTGACAAAGAGACATGGAGTGGAGGTGAAGGGAAAGAACTTCACAAAAAGACACTAAAACACTTTCGCTCACTTACAGTTTTCCCAAGGTCTAGGGCAGCTTCTGAAGAAAGTCAACTGGATTTTCCCACCGACTGTACTCACTTAGTCTTACTTTGGGGAAATCATCACTCTTATTCTAAAAACCCTAAAACCCTGCACGGAGCCCGCCCCTCCAGCAGAGGGAAATGGAACCTGGCTCGGGGCTATTTCAAGCTGCTCTCCCAGATCCCTGCTCCTCCAAGAGGGACTTGAGGGCAGCTGTTCAAGCTCCAAGTTACCCCAACCTCCACAATCCTTTGATTCAAAAAGCTACAAAATGCACATTCCAAAAATCAAGAAGAGAAATTTGAAGCTTAAAAGCAACACAATAAAATCCACGTAGCAATAATCACTAACATTTTCTACAAGAGATTGGTGGAAGAGGGTATTTCAACAATGCTGACTGTCAAATATTCATTAGAAAGTCAGGTTTTGGTTTGGGATTTTGGTGTTGTTTAACAATTTACTTTGTTTCTCGTCTAAATGGAGCTCTTATTAAAATCTGAAGCTACATTTTCTAATCCACAAGAACAGCCTGACTAAGCTAATTGCCTGGCCTGGGATACTCTTTTCTGAACGTCTATAAGTAGAATCACCTCTGTACATGGTCACACTAAGCTCCCTTGGGTTGCATTCTTTTTTACTTCAAGGGAATGAAAAGGAAGCTAGATGACAAATTGATGATGCAGGTGATCTCTACAAGCATCACTCCAATCTGGCTGTCTTCAGTTTTCCCCATCTTAGGGAAATCTTCCCTACCTCAATCTATCTATCCCCAAATGCTTGAGTCAAAACCCTGAAAGTTATCCTTATACTCCCTCATTCATGACATCCAATATATCACTAAACCCTAATAATTCTAAGAGAGAGAGAGAGAGAGAGAGAGAGAGAGAGAGAACAAAAACATGTTAGAGGCATCCACTTCTCTTCATCTCTACTGCTACCATCCCAGGCCACGCCACCCTCATCTCTTGCCTGGACTATTGTCATAGTCTCCTAGCTGGTCCCCTAGCATCCCTCCTTCTCCCTCCAATCCAACTTGTGGTTACACAACAGGTAACCCTTGTGGTCAGACCTGACCACTGCCGTGGACTATATTGCAAAATCCTGGCCCTGAAGAGCCAGGCCCCTAATTGACACCCACACCCTTGCCTCCCATCTTACGCTTCTTTTGCCCACTGCAATCCAACTGTACTGGCCCTTTAAGCTTCACAAACTTAACCAGTCACTTTTTCTCTCTCTCTCCTTGTTAAATGATCAAATCAAATATAAACATGTTCACATTTTCTCCTTGCCTGAAATCCTCCTCTGCCCACTTACCATCTAGATACCTCTTATTTTAGGTCTCAATTTGGCACAGCTTCCTTAGAAAGACCTTCCCTGACACCATCTCCCAATCAAAATTAGTCCCTATTACACTTAATCACAGCACCCTCCCCTCTTTCCTCAAATTGCTTACACAATTTGTAATGATATATTTGATGTCAATTTTTTGAATGCCTGTCTTCCTACTAGATTCCAAGTTCCATGAGATCAGGGAACATATCTGCATACCTGCAAATACTTGTTAAATGATCAAATCAAATATAAATATTCTGATTCCTATTTGAAGTCACATAGCAGTGAATAATTATTAGAGCAATGCCAGACATTGTCAGGAATATAAATAAGGACTGTGCTAGATATTTTTCTTTAAAGAATTGACAATAAAATAAAATACAAAAATAGCAGATTTCCCTGCACTCTGGAAACTTGTGGGTTTAAATCATAAGTATATATTATTTTTTTAATCTTGTCTTCTGGGTGAGCTATATCTATACATATATTTAAGTTTCATAGAACAGTAACAACAAAATAATTCCTGGGTTAAATAGAGTCTTGGCACATGTGGCTAAGCAAAAGCATAAATAATTTATATGCCATGACCACATCCACAATGTTGATTTCTGGGAGGTGCATTGCCTTCTACTATATCAATAACAGAATAAAAGGCTGCTATCTTTCCTGTCCTTACAATACACCTATATCCTAATGTTCTACAAGGAAATATATATAACTAGAGGCCCGGTGCATGGATTCATGCACTGGTGGGGTCCCTCCGCCTGGCCTGCGGGGATTGGGCCGAAACCGGCCTGGTACACAGATTCGTCCAGGGCGTGTCCAACCCATCTCGCCCAGTCCCAATCAGCTGGACTCCAGCAGCAAGCTAACCTACCAGCTGAAGCATCTGCCCCCTGGTGGTCAATGTGCATCATAGTGACTGGTCGAAGGGTCCAATGAACGGTTGGACACTTAGCATATTAGGCTTTTATTATATAGGATAGTGTGTGTGTCGACACATAAACTTTGTACCTTCCACAGTGAGACTAATTATTATATAATACTAGAAGCCCAGTGCATGATTTAATCATGCACGTGTAAGCTGTCTGTCCGCTGGTCGGCAGCTCCGAAGTCCCTGGGCCCCTAGGGTGAGGCGGGGCGGGGGCGTGGTCCTCCTGTGGCCGGAGCCCAGGCCAGGGTCTTGCCTTTGCCTCCCGCCCAGGAAGGCTGGGGCCGCCGCCACGTGCTCCTGCGGCCCAACTGCCGCCAGACTCCTCCCCGGGGAGCCGCGCCGCCCGCCCACCGCCCGCCGCCTCCAAACCTCCAAAACGCCGGCTCGGCTTCGCTGCCCCAGAGGCCTGTCTGTGCCGCAGCACAGCCATGGCTCAGCGTCCTGCCGGCCCAATCACCACCCCAGCCACCCCGAGTCCCACCCCCTGTGTCACCCGCTGGCCCAATCATGGGCGTAGCGGAGTGATGGTAATTTAAATATTACCTTTTTATTATGTAAGATTGGCAACATTAGGCAGACCACCACTGTGGGAGTTTGAAATATGCAAAAAAAAAAATCTGTTAATTTATTCAAATGTGTTCAGCTGTCATCAAATTTAAAAATATGCCTCCATGTTTCATCTCCTTCAAGATCAAAGGTACATTTTAAGTTTCTGTGTTTCTTTGATGGCATTATTTTTCCATCTAAGCCAAAGTGGTTCAGAATGCATGAGGTACTTCATATTTCTGAAATTCTAGGGGTAGGAATAACAGCAATTTTGTTATAGAAAAATTTCAAAACACACCAAAAAATGTTCAACAATTCAAAGTTACTACTTTTAATAGCTGGTGTTTTGTGCATAAGAAAATGGGTTTTTTAAAAAACACTGGTCAGAATCATTAGAAGGAAAATATGACTGCAATAGTGGCTTATAGGACTCATAGTCTCAAAATACAACAAAAAAATCTTTAACCTAAATTCAGATAATGATGGGGTTTTTTTACTGGATTTTGTTACAATAAAATTTCTTAAAATACCTAAAGCCATAAGACACTCACTAATTATATAATCTTGGATAAAAGCTAAATCAGTCATAATGTGTTTATCAAGGGAAAAAGTATTGCATATTTAATGATTCAGCATCATTTTTCAATCCTGTGAATAAACAAACCTTCTTTTTACAAATGAATGTGTCTGTTCTGAAGGGATTATATATTTTCTTTGAAGTTAACCTTTTGAGGCAATCGAGCACTAATGACAAGATAACTATGAAGAATTTCAATTAAAAGACTAGTCTAACCTGCACACCTGGTAGAAAAACAAGCAAGGCTTTTCTAAATACATTTACTATCCAATTAATTTCCTGAAGCTTTGTCCCCCTTTTTTTTAATTTCTACTATCTATGCACTAGGAGCTACAGATCACAAATTCAAGTCATTTCTCTCCTTTGGTTAGACTTCACTGGGCCAGTTACAAAAAGAGGCTGAAATTTCTGCCTTCTTCAGCTTCTCCTAGCTCTGCCACTTACTGAGGTGAGGAGAACTGATGTTTCTTTGGCTCTAATAGACTTTTATTGTGTAGAGAAGGGGTGTCTGTCTGTCTGTTTTTGCTTTTTGGGGTTTTTTTTCTTCAACCTTGATAAAGTGAACCCAAATGCTTTTTAAGCTCAGATCCACCAGCTTATGGAAATCTCAACTCTTAATTCTTTGCTTTCCTCAGGTTAAGAAAACAAAAGAAAAAGAAAACCTACCCAACCTTACTTACGTTACATAGAGAAAACAGAAAAAGGTGAATATTTATTAAGCCCTTATTATGATGAGGCACAGGGCGAGATCCGCTCATTTGTGGCCTTGCTGTATTTTTCCAGCAACCTTGAAAGGTAGTTATTATAATCCTGGAGAGTCTTAGTGTCTCACTGTAGGTAAAGGCTCAAGTCCGGACAGAAGTCTGTGTCATCAAGATGGAAATGCCTTTGCTCTGTTGAGAACACTATTCTTTGAACTTGGAAATGCCGCCACAGAGTTCCAGAAAGATTACCAGTTACCTTGGCTATTGTTGCTCAAGTAGAGAGAGATTGCTTTAGGAATGAATAGGATAATGTCTTTCTACCTCTAATTCTTTCTTTGGTCCATCATATGTATATATACTAGCTGCATTTGATGTCAGTTACAGATGTATTTCATGCCCTAAGATGAGCCAGTATAGTGAATGGGCATAAATTCACTCACTCTGCACACAGCACTTACAGAGGGTACAAAAGAAGTACATGGCACCATCCAGGTAGTTCAGTTAGTTAAGAGTGTCATCTCAATATGCCAACATTGCAGGTTCAATCCCTGGTCAGGGCACAATAAGAAGCAACAAAATAAGTGGAACAACAAATATCTCTCTCTCCCTCTCCCTCTCCCTCCCTCTCTTCCTCTCCTCTTCCCCTCTCCTTCCCTTTTCTCTCTAAAAAGTAATAAATGATTGGGGATTGAACCTGCAACGTTGGCATATTGAGATGACACTCTTAACCAACTGAACTTCCTTGAGGGTGCCATGTATTTCTTTTGTACCCTCCATAAGTGCTGTGTGCAGAGTGAGTGAATTAATTTATACCCAGGTGGAAGGTAATTACATCACAATACCTTTGACAAAAATGGGGAAATACCAAAGAAATTAAGTCTGTTTGAAGCCAAAACCAATGATAAATTCAGTTCTGGCCATTTGAGTTGTAGGTGACTTGTGAGAAGTATAAGAGGAGGAATTGTACAGGCCATTGGAAACCCGGGACTGGAACACAGAGAGGATAGAGCCAGCACAGAGGACAAACGTGCTCTGAAGAGGAGGGTGAAGATGTAAGAAAGACAGCTGAAGGTTGAACCCGGATGATGGATGACTATTCACTCTTCAGAAGAGAGGAGAGGAGAAAGAGAAGGGACGGAGGGGAGAAGAGGAGAGGCAAAAGGGAACAGAAAGAGAACCGAGGGAAAAGGGCAGGAGGAAGTGCAGACATGAAATCCAAAAGGTGAACATGGAGATGGAGAGGGTAGGGGAGCACAGTCTCAAATCCTATGAAGCCAGGAAAATACGAACAAATAAAAGGCCTTTAGATTCACAAGAATGCTCACTTGTATGTAACCCTCTAGGAAGCTCCAACATTATGGTATAGACAGAAATCAGTTGAAAACAGATATAAAAGGAAATGGTGACCAAGAAGTAAAGGCATCAATTACAGGTGGTGCATTCAAAGATTTAAACATCTAAATGATGACAATAACTAACAGCACTGATACTAATACTGCTTCTTGTATACCAGATACTGTTCTTAGCACTTTGCACATATTACCTCTCCAACACCATAAACTAGGTACTATTATTACTTGTATTTTACAGAGGAGAAAACTAGGTACAGGTACGTAAGTCACAGAGCTAGTAAACATCAGAGCCAGGACTCTAGTGCAAACTTCCAGAACCTATGGCTCTTAACCAATGTGTACACTGCCCTCACATTTTTAAAGAAATCATTATTAACATTGTGTTCATTATGCACCCCCAGTGCTTAGATCAGTGTTTAGCACACAGCAGGCACTCAATATTATTTTTGTTGAATTAATGAATGATTAATTAGAAAGAGTATGAGGATCAAGCAAAAGGATGAGAGTTGTTTTTAAGGGACTTCACTCTGGGATTATTTAAGCTTCATTGAAAAACTCCTCTATTTTCTCAATGCTATAACTATGTGAAAACAAACTCATTGTGCTTTAATTTGCCCCCCACCCCCACCAAAAAGAAAATATGCCAGTAGACCAAAAAAAAAGACTTCTAGAGAAGATCAGGATAAAGGTTAACTTCCCCCCTCAATCCAAGTGAGTTATTTGGTTTTTTAAGTTAAACTTGGTGATCTGAGGCTGGCCCTGCAGTCTCTAAATTGCCAAAATCCATTTTCCCTCTTCCACTGAAGACAGAATAGGACTGTAAGCTACTCCTCAAGGCAAAACACTCAGAAGATACTTACCTGGTAAGAATCAATTCTCAATGATAAAACTTACCATAAGCAACTCCTATCTGCAAAGTTGTTTTAAAAATAATTTAAATGAAATATACAAACTTCTAAACAGTTCTTTCTTGCATAAAATAATTGAGCTTTTAAGCCCTTGGAGATGTGAACAAAAGTGATGCAAACTATTTCAGCTGTATATCAAGTTGGAATAAAAGATGAGCATGAGATCACTTACACATTCACCTCCCATGCTCTCATGAGATCCATCTGATTGGCCCTATGCAATGCGATTTCCATTTTCAAATGTACACATTGATTAAGTATTTTAAAGTATGCAATTAATTATACAAGCTTACTTAACAAATTTAATCAGCATTGTTTTGGGGGGGAATCAATTATAGGCTTGTTTAATGTAGGAGACATAATAAAAAAGGCATTTATTCAGCTAGTACTAAGTGCAATGTGCTCCTCACAGTGGAGGATATAAAGAATGTGTGAGGTATGACCCATATCCTTACAGAGCTTAGTTCATATAGGGACATTTTCATGACTTTCCAGTTCTCTGTCATTACCTTTAGAAACTGCTATGATTGTGTACTTTAGCTCAGATCTCAAATCACATATTTCGTGAAATCAATAGGACTTGGTACATAGTACTTATTTCTCTCATGGGACTAGACCCCAAGAAAGGTAGAAATTCTTTACACCAAAATTTCAAATAGCTTTTCAACCACTCTTTCTAAATTACTCTGCTCTTTACTTAATTTTCCTACCTTTTTCCATGTGAAAACTTATATCACAAAACTACTATCAAGAATTATATAATGATATCTCTTTAAGAGTAATTATATACAACCAAATACTAAAATAACATCGAAAATACACACTGATTTATGAGACTATATTATTATTATTATTGCCCTTATTCGATCAAATAATTTTCAAGGCTAAACCTTTCCAATATTAACTCCTACATTGTATTAAATAAGGATACTTAAATAATTCTTTTTATTCATTACTCAATGATGAAAAGGAGTCATGCCATACATTATTAAGTCAGATTATTTGGTGGAATATAGTGAGGATTTTTTTTTTCAACTTAATTAAGGTACAATTGACAAATAAAAATTGTATATATTTAAGGTATACGACTTGATGGTTTGATGTATGTATACATTGTGAAATGATTACCACAATCAAGCTAATTATTTTATCCAGTACCTCCCATAGTTATCATTTTCATTCCTTTTGGAATGAAAAATGTATGACAAGAACATAAGATGGAATTTTTTATAATTCTACTCTGCTATTGGTAAAGAAAAATGTTTTATAAATATCTATTTTCTAGAGCACATCAAGACTACTTCCTTTAACCTCAGTTTCACAACAATTACCACTGGTTTTTGGCTGTGACTTGTTATTTATGTTTATTTGTTTTCACTACATAGTTATTTTATTCATAAAATTACTATATGGCATATTTTAATTTTCCCATTAAAACTAATTTTGTTTAGGACATTTCAAAGCATATCTCAATATGTGGTTTCTAACCCTCCCAAAAAGAAAAAAATAATTCCTATGATCAAGATTGAGACTTGCTGTTAATAGGAAACAACACCTCTTAAAGTAAGATTACCTCCAATCATATTTTTGGGGTAGTAGGCTTGGAGAATATTTGTTTTAGCTCTATATTTTATTTTAAAAGTTTGGATAATATCAAAATACTAGAATCATATCCTAGGCAAGTAACCATAAATCTGTGAACTGTCAATAAAATCAAGGTACTGTCCTGAATTGATTCCTTCACCAATTTGATATAAATTGTATCAAGACATATGCTAGGAAACAAATTTTATTAAGATTTTTTATATGTATATTCATCTCTCCAGGATGAACATTATTTATGTGGCATTTTCTTTATATTTTATATATATCACCACCATCTGCGAAAGTAAATCTTTTGCTAGTCTAAAATTTATTTAAATTTATTCCTTTACATAAATTGTTTTTATTAATCCCCATTCATTAGTCACAAAACATTGGTCACCATCAACTAAAATAAGATTGTCATAATTAAAAGAAATAAATACCTTTCTTTGTTTTACTTTCCTATGTCTTATATTTTAAATATTTTCTTCCAAGAGTAACAACTAATAACATTGATTTTAACCTCCCATCAAACTTGAGGGGGGAAAAAGAAAGAAAACAGAAAAAGAAAATAAATAGTAAGTACTTGGTTCACCTGTGACAGAACCTATAGTGACCTCTTGTGGTAAATCCTAACTACAGAGCTTTGGAGAATAATACACACGACCTTTTCCTAGGCCAGACACTGGAGAATGTGGAAGCATTGTTTGTCCATGCTAGCAAACAGCTATTGTTAACAATGAAAGTCAGAGATAAATATTGACTAAACTAAAGAATTTCTTTTGGGAAATCTAACCAGTCACTGTCAAAATACTCATAGCTGCTCCCTTCTATCAAAAAAATATTGTCTACGTTTCTGTTAGTAGGGCAGTTAAAAGATGGCTAGGTACATGGATTTTGTACATACCCTGCTTCTGGAATCAAGCAAAAGGTAGACAACAGTGAATGCCTTCAATTCTAATGAAGACAACAGTGTCCTGGGATCACCAGCTCTCTAGTCAGGAAAGTGCTGCATTTGTTATATAATGCAGCATGGGCTCTAAAGCAAGAGACAATCCTCTGGCTTATTTGTATGTATTATTTAGGAAGCTGTCAGTGTAATTTCAACCTCTATGATATCTTCATAGTGAAGAGGTACATTATAATACCTGAGTAAACCAATGCTTCTAAGACACTACATGGTTTTATCAATATTTCCTAAACAGTGGTTTAGATGTTAAAGAAAATCTTCCAAGAAAAAGTATCAAGAAATATATACCCAAAATACCCATTTTTTTCACCATTTCTTTTAAAGTGTATAATGCTTGAAAGTTATTATTCCTTTTTTGTTTTCGTTTTAAATCACTAGTTTCTCTATTTCCTCTCCCACCGGTTCTCCTTGAAGATCTCAGTCTTTACAAATATTAATTACAGTACAAAAATAATTGTGGATATCCCTATAAGAAATCACTGAGTAAAGAAATGGCTGTGCAACCTGGGTACCTCTAGAAAGGTCGAAAGTGAGTATCTTGAACTTCTCTTGAAAGTAAAGTGGCTCATAAAATGCTACCACTTCTGCCTACTTTCCTGAGCCCATTTTTTTCTCTAAAGAGAAAAACATTTCTAGTGTTTCATAATGTTTAAAATATTAAAGAGTAATACTTAATTTCTAATAAAAATACATTATTTTCGAAATTATAATTTTTCGAAATGGCAACCTAGTTTACCATCACCCAAAATAACCACTTCTGCTGACTTCTCAAGGAATCAAAGACAACATCTGAATAGCATGTGCTGCCAAAGATATAATCAAATTGAAGACCTTGGAAATGTTTTGTTTTGTCTTTTAATCTAAACTTCCCACCTAATAGTCCTAAAAACTGTTGTTTTATTTCAGTGATTTTTCCCTTTACCCAGGAGCTTACTGCTCCTTACAGCCTAATATATGTTGATGAATAGCTTGCATAAATAATTGAAATTAAAATAATGGAAGATAGCCTAATAATGTTCCAGACACAGATTTGGTCAATAGAACTTTGGGCCGGAGACTTTATATGGTGTTATGAACTCACCATATAGTTCCCAAACTTTCCCTACCTACCAATTAATTCCTGCTAGCCAAAAAGAAAAAAAATATATATGTATCTAAACCTTGCTTTTTATGCTTTTGACCTTTACAACTTCTTGGAGTAATAATGTGCTCTCTATACCTACTGGAATCACATGCCAAGAATTAGTGTAATTCCTTTTATTCGTCTAAAATGATCTTGCCTTTTATCTTTAAACTGAAAGGAGTTTCAGTATATTTCTAATATTTTGGTATCTGTCTATAAAGTGTGTGTGTGTATCCATCCTACTCAATGGCCCTCATTATTTTATTTTACAGACTTTGAATCACCAGTAATAATTTGAAATGCCTTCCCATAACAGACTGAGTTAACTAAATAAGGAAAATAAAAAAAACCCACATCAGGTGTGAAATAACAGGAAATAGGCTACAGTGCTACTCTAGGGCACAAAATATAGCACCATTATTCTGGGAGATTGCAACTGAGGAGTTTGGAATTTTACTAGGAACTCCTCACGTTTAAAAAGTATACCCAAATATACCACACTCCTTGCTCTTTGGTTCTGCATCATCAAGAAGTTCTCTGATGGATTTCTAATTGGCTGAGATTTCAGCTCATTAGTGATATCCATGGACAAATAAGCCTGTTTTGTTTTAGCTTTGTGTCTGTTTCCCTTTCATGTCTAATCTCTCTTCCTCTGTCCCTCCCTCCCCCCTTCCTTTCCTCTCTCCCCCTTCCTCCCTCCCGCCCTCTGTATTTCTGTTACTTTCTACATTTCTGGGTGTGTGAGAAAGAGAGGGTTTTCTTCTGAATCTATCTTTGTATCTAGGTGGATGCTGGTCCATATGTTTATCTGTGTGCATCTCTATGTATATGTTTCTATTTCATCTGACTCTCACTAAAAGATCTTATCTTTTCATAAGAAAGAAATGATGTTGTATCAGAAAGAGAAGCATTTCATGGGGTAAAGGTAAACAGACAATCCCAGGCTATCTCTCCAGTTCTTAAATATATTGGGAGTACTGCCTCCTTTTCTTTCTTTTTCCACTAAAGCTCTACCAACACTTCACTTTCAATGTTGTTAATTTAAAGCAAGCATGTCAAACTCAAAGGCTAACATGAGCCAAATAAACAAGGTTTAAGTTTATGTGGGCCGCAAAGGAACAAAAGCTTCAATTTTCATTTCAAAAAGCATAGCATAAAAATAAAATAAAAAGAAAGAAAGAAAGAACAAGAGCAATGATAGCCCTAACCGGTTTGGCTCAGTGGATAGAGCATCGGCCCTTGGACTGAAGGGTCCCAGGTTCAATTCCGGTCAAGGGCATGTAACTTGGTTGCAGGCACATCCCCAGTGGGGGATGTGCAGGAGGCAGCTGATCGATGTTTCTCTCTCATCGATGTTTCTAACTCTCTATCCCTCTCCCTTCCTCTCTGTAAAAAATCAATAATTTTTTTTTTTTTTTTCAAAAAGAGCACTGATAAAAATTAATGTTTTCTTCCTGACACTTGGCATCTCTTCTCTGCTACTATCTTTCCTTCTTCGGGGGAAGTCTTGTTCACAGTGATTACTTTCAAAACTGACCCAAAGTGAATGTCAGTAATTCTGGATCTGACAGGAGACTTATTTCCTTTCAAATTGTAAATAACTGCTCACACCGTTATATTGGCTGGGCCGCAAACATATTCGTTGTGGGCCGCATGTGGCCCGCAGGCCACGAGTTTGACATGCTTGATTTAGAGAATAGTGAAATCTTCACTGTGACAAACTCCATCTGTGAGAATTCTGAAGAGCATTTTCTCTATTAATCTCAATTAAACAATTTCTCAGCATGAATTTATTTCTCTGCCAAATCATATAGAAATGGCAACTATGGGATACTCTCACATGAATATGTAGACCAATTTAATACTGTGATCCTTATTTTCCAGGGTTCTTCCTATATAAGTGGTACTGAGACTTTCCAGTACTTATTACATACACATGTGCATATACTAACCTCAAGTATCTAACACATTTCAAACAAGGCTCGGAGCTTTTGAGTAGTGGTATGAAAAGTTATCCATAAGCAATCAGAGATGGTATGTAAAATGCCAAAATAGATAAATTTTCATTTGCACTAGGTGTTTCCATGGCAAGAACCATTGAACCAATGAAGCATTATAAGCACGACATGTAGAAAAGATAGAACAGTCACTCGTTTAGATGGAAGAAGTAAAATGGAGGCAACAGAAACAGATATTTCTAAGCCACACAAGGTAAGTCTCAATTTCACGGTATTTCTGAAATAAAAAGTAATTTAAAAACCCGCTCATAGTTCCAGCCTGTACATGAAGTTTCAAAGATGCTGTATTAGTAAACTTCAGTCAAAGAACTGTGACCTTCTGGTTACCCTGTAGAGCAGCCGAGAGCCCATGGTTTTATTCTTTATTCTGAAAAGTTCTTTCACAGACCAAACTACAAGGAGTTGAAATAACTCAAGAGGATGAGAAAGCTGAAATAACACTCACGTACCTTAAATAACTGATTCTAATAACCTTTAAATTTCCCCAGCTGGTTGTTTTAACAGTAGATATATCCCCTTGTACTTGAGGTCTTGAGTAATATGAATACAAAAAGGTAGTAGACAAACATAGAAATTGCCTACCATTGTAAATTTATATTTTACATCATCATAGAAATCAAAAACACATTTGAAATTACACCGGAATGGCTAAAAAATATTATAGGTTTCTTAAATTAGATCAGGCCGATTAGCTTTTTTTTTTTTTTTTTTTCAACCCAGAAAGTCTACTCTAGGCTTGTATAGTACCAGGTACTGACCACAGTGGAAGAAATAAAGTTACTCGTCAGAACTTTATGAAAAATAGCTTGGGACATTTAAATATATATAGTCCCAAAATCAGAGGAAATATGTGCAAGCCTAGTTTTAGAAGGGATCCTAATATAAGAGTCAATATAATATATTCTACCAATTCAGGGAAAGCATAATTACAGTCAATGATTTATTGTCATGTGAGTGTGCTTTGGTCTTACCCACTAGGCAGGGAACTTCTTCAGAACTGAAGTGTCTTAATCATTTCTTTATCCAAAGGACCTCACAGAGTGTCTGTTGTATAAGGCACCCAAAAATATATTGTTTTAATGAATGAGCAAATGAATGAATAAACACTTATGGAAATATAGAGAGTATTTCAATTGCTTTGGTCTAAGCTCTACACTAATCAATATGCAGAAATGTCTCTCTCATAATTCTCCAAGCAAGGGATCTCAAAATAAAATACAGGCCTCTAAGGGAGGTGGGGGGGGGGGGGACACTTTAAAGGATACTTTACATATCTTCCCTATGAAATTTGAAAATTATGTAAAAGAATTAAAAACAAGTAGAAGATGTAGAGATGTCAGTAAAATGCAAAGTTTACAAGGTCTTAAAATGTGAAATATATAAGCATCACCATTCAGAACATCGTGGAGGAAGTAAATGCATAAATGGTGGTATTTTAAAGACACTTTAAGGTAAGAAAACCATCACAACAGTAGCAAGGTAAAATGGCATTTTTAAAATTCTTTCTCCAGTTATTATAAAAGCACCGAAGCTATTGCTTCCCTTCTACATTGCTCCTGTTTAAGTCAAATCAAATATCATATGAATCATTATAGGTCAATGCACAATTAAAAACAAGAAAAGAAAAACTTTCAACACAAATGTGACCATGGTAACTGTCTTCCCATTTTTCAAATACTCTCTTCATTAGGTTCAACTTCAATTACTCTCCCTCGTCCAAGGTTCCTCTCAGCGGCACCCACTGGGCCCAAAATCCAGAGACTGAATCTTATCAAGTAGCCACTTTTGCAGTCATTCCCAACTTGAGGGAAACCCTGGCACTGAGGTTAACTAAACTCTACGAATTCGTTCAGTCTCTGCAACCTACTTGGGTGCGGGAGGGTGGTGTGGAAAGAGGATGAACAAGAAAACATCCCTCACCAAACTGAAATTCAACTCTTTTCTCTAGACGTGTCTACACCCTACCAGCTCCCCCTTAGCTCCCTCCGGTTCCTGGTGCTGGACAGGTGGGAGGGGGGGTGCACACGTCGAGAGGAGGGTATGCAACTAACTTTCCACCACCACCTCATTCCTGCCCCCACCCCAAAACAGGTCCGGCTGGTAACTGAAGCCACCAGGTAGGGTTGTCTGCATCCCCCACCCCCGCTGGGAGAGGGACGGGATGGGGAGGATGGGGGGCGCGCGCGTGGGCAGGACAGCCGTGGGGTGTTTGGAACTGCAACTCTTCTTACCACTGGAGCGTCTGACGATGTTCTCCAAAAATGTGTTCTGCGGTGCCACCAGCCCTCTCTTGCCCCCCGGCATCCTGGGTCTGGAGAGCGGCGGCCAGGATCCGCGGCGGGGGAGGGGGGGATGCAGGAAGAGAAGGTGGAGGAAGAGGAGGAAAAGGTGGAAGAGAAGATGGAGCCGAAAGAAGAGGGGGCGCGGCGGCGGCGGCGGGGTCCCCAGACTGTGTCTCCAGCCCGACCCGGATGAGCAGCTCTGGGGAGGAGGACCAGGCAGTTCATGGTAGTAGCGCTCCCCCGGCCGCCGCTGCCCAGACTGTGGCGGTGCCGCACACGGGGCTCGGGAACTGCAGGCTCCGTGGGGCACAGTGCGCCTGCGCCGCCCCCGCTGTCGCTGTCCCGCCGGTGGTGCTGATGCTCAGGCTGCTGCTGAGGCTGCCGCCGCGGTGGCCGTCGCCTGGGCACGGGCTCAGCATGTCTCCCCCCTGCCCCGCGCCCCGGGGCGGGGGAGCGGGAAGAGCCAACTCCTCAAGCGCCTCTCCTCCAGTCCTTCTTAGCCAGACCCAGACCCCTTCGCTGCGCCTTCCTCTCCCCGGGCCCCAGCCCACCCGTCTCGCGCAGCTGGATCAACGCTGCCCCGCCGAGCCCAACTTCTGCCCGGCTGCGCGCCTTGGGTCCACTCCTCTCTCCCTGGAGATCGAGGCAAAAACTCGCCGTCCAGGGCCCGCGGAGTGGGAGTGAAGTGGGAGAAGCAGGCAGGAGCCAGAGAGGGCAATGGGCAATCAATCGCAGGGATCACATCTCGGCTTCTCCCGCCGGGGTCTCCAGCCCCAAACGCGTCTGCCTGGTTGGAGGTGCTCCGGCTCCGCAGAGGCTGAGCGCTGAGCAGGGACTGACTGGGCGGCGCGCGGGGACGCAGAGCAGCCACCTGACGCTGCTGCACCCCCTCCCCCCTTTCGGGCTCCGGCTCGCGGAGCTCAAGGCTGGAGCTTCCAGCGCCCGCCCTACCCCGCGGCGGAGCGGAGCCAGCACGCAAGTGGCCCCTGCGCCCCAGGCTGGTCTGGCGCCGGGAGCGGCAGCCGCACAGGGGAGCTGCCCAGGGCTGCAGAGCGCTGGAGCGCGTGGCGAGCCCGGCCACCGCTGTGAAGTTGCTGAAAAGATTGCACTTAACGCTACGAGTAGGGAAAGAGGGTGAATAATGCACACCACCGCGGAGAGGGCGCGGGCAGCGTTTGCGGTGGAAACCAGGGACAAGCGGTGGGAGCAAAGCTGAGCAGGGCTGGGAGTGCCCACCCTCTATCTGCCAGTACCCGGGGACAGGAGTGCAGCCCTTAGAAACAGAGTCCCAAAGCCGGAATCTCCAACGGAGAGGGGGAAATGGCATAGGTGAGAATGCAGCGGGGAGGGAAGGAGAGAAAAGGAGCTCATGCCGCGGCATCTTCGTTTATCCCAGACAGTGTTTCTCAAAGTGGTCCCACCTGGTAGCACCTCCCAAGAACTTGTTAGAAATGCAAATTATGGGGCTCTGCCTACTACCCCAGAGAAGGAACTCGGGGCAAGGGCCAACAATGTTTCAATAGGCCTTCCAGGTAAATATTGCATGCTCACGTCTGAGGAGCACTGATCGGAGGCTTCCTCTCCACCTGGACCTGTTGAGAACCGACGATTGCATAAGCAGGGTCAAGAAGGCGGGGGGGAGGGGGGCGGGGGGGAGGCGCGGACAAAACGTGCACTGAGGCTGAAGGCAAACGGAACGTTGGGCAGGGTGTCCCCTTTCCTGGGGTCAGAATATGCTAGGCAATGCCTGTTCGCAATGGTCAAGGCTACATTGCCCAGAAGCACAGGGAATCCCCAGGCGGGGGTCCAAGGAAATGTCTCCTGCTCAGTGCCAGACCACAGCCTGAAGGAAAAGAAGGGAGAGGCGGTGTCTGACTTTGGAACCCCCTAGAATCTAGGGCCTAGATTACCAGCCACGGGGCTCCAGTTAACCATCACTCTGTCTCCTGAGCACCCCAGAGTGAGGGCCCTCGCCTGTGGCTGAGACATATATGCATAACCAGGATCCCGGCTTTAGCTGAGGGTCATTTGTTCCCTCTGCTCTCACAAATGTCCATCCGTTTGCCCAGAGCTTGGGCAGCTGAGCAAACCCAGAAGGTTGACTGGAGGCAAAGAGCAGTTTGCTCTGCTAGGATTCTTTCCACTAAAAAAATCAAAGAGATTCTGTGGAATAACAGCAGGCTATTTTAGCTTTCTACCCAAGCACTGCTGGTGGTGCACTGTGCCAGTATCTTCCCTACAGCTAGGATGCCTTCGCAATACATCAGGGTGTCTTTAGTTGAATAACAAGGGACTTGGGCACAAACTGGATCCTTGTGGTTCGCCTGCCTCCTGCAGGAGTCAAAGATGTAGCTGAGGGTACAGCTCCTTCCCTGCAGTTGACAGGGTGTGTGTAAGCAGAGGGGAGCTGGAGAGGCATCCTTAAACAGTTGGATTTTCCCCTCGGGTGAGTTTTGGGTTGTTGGTTGTTTTTTTTCCTTTTTATTAAATTTATTGGGGTGACACCAGTTAACAAAATTATACTGGTTTCAGATGCACAATTCTACAACGCATCACCTGTACACTTGTATTATGTGTCCATCACCCCAAGTTAAGTCTCCATCCATCACCATTTATCCCCCCTATACTCTCTTCCACTTCCCCCCACCCCCTCTCCCCATCAGCAATCACCACGCTGTTGTTAATGTCCATGAGTTTGTTCTCTTTTTTTATTTTCTTTTTTGCTCAATCCCTCCATCATCCCCACCCAACCTCCAAAGAGGACACACAGATGGCCAATAGATATATGAAAAGATGCTCAACATCACTAATCATCAGAGAAATGCAAATCAAAAACCTCCGTTGCCCGACTGCATGGCCCAGTAGTTGAGCATATCCACCTATGAACCATGAGGTTACAGTTCGATTCCCTGTCAGGGCACATGCCCAGGTTGTGGGCTCAATCTCCATTGGGGGTTGTGCAGGAAGCAACCAGTCAATGATTCTCTCTCATCATTGATGTTTCTGTCTCTCTCCCTCTCCCTTCCTTTCTGAAATCAATAAAAATGTTTTTTTTTAAAAACCCTCAGGTAAGTTTTATATGGCCTGTGTTCATGGCCACTAGCTTAGTGTACACACATCATGATTCTAGACCAGAAATTTTCAACCTCTGTGCTACAAGAATTTTTAAAACTTAGTGAGGGGCGCAGACTATTTAGTGAGGAGAACTGACCTCTTTTCCTTAGATTGTCAAATTAAAAAAGGACAACAGCCAACACAGCAATAGCTATCTGGTGTGAATGAATCAAAAGTATACCTATTTCTTGTCAAATTGGCAAAAATCTATCTATCTATCTATATATATATATATATATATATATATATATATATATATATATAAAATGCTAGGTGATCCTTAGGACTGAACAACCAGAACGACCAGTTGCTATGATGCGCACTGACCACCAGGGGGCAGATACTCAACACAAGAGCTGCCCCCTGGTGGTCAATTGGCTCCCACAGCCAAACTCATGTGGCTGGCCAACCTCCCAGGGTCCCTCCCCGCGGCCAGCCAGCCCCAATCGGCCCAGATGACCAACTTCCCGTGGCCCTTCCCCCTTCCCCCACCAGCCCAGCCCAAATGGGCCCCAATCGCAAGTCATGCCAAGGGACCCACCCGTGCATGAATTCATGCACCGGGCCTCTAGTATATATATATTTGGTGTGCCACAGAATTTAGTGATTAGTTTATGTGTGCCATGAGATGAAAAAGGTTGAAAATTGCTATCCTAGACCCGTGGTCGGCAAATGGCGGCTCGCGAGCCACATGCGGCTCTTTAGCCCCTTGAGTGTGGCTCTTCCACAAAATACCACGGCCTGGGCGAGTCTATTTTGAAGAAGTGGCATTAGAAGAAGTTTAAGTTTAAAAAAATTGGCTCTCAAAAGAAATTTCAATCGTTGTACTGTTGATATTCGGCTCTGTTGACTAATGAGTTTGCCGACCATTGTCCTAGACTAATCAACTATTCACAGACTGGAGTGGTGAACAGGCAGGCTAATCTTTTCAAAGTATGTACATATATAACTTATAGATTGGTATCCTAGACTTCTAATGTGATATGATAAATCCATCCTCAACATTAAAAGGAAATATTTCAAATCTATATGTTGTTTCGCACCTCAGCAGCTGCCCGCTCTTGCCTCTGGGTGTTGATATAAAACCTCGGCTTCCCAGCATTTCCCATCCAGTATAAATATCCCTGTTCTAAATCACTCCTCTGTGGGTGTATTAGCTCACACTTCCCAAAGAGGAAACTCTTTTGGACTCCATTAAGACACAGTCACACAGTTACTGGTAGAACTTCCCGTTCGTTTCCATTTGCAGATTTAATTAAAATGACACTTATCCTTTCTTCTTTGTCCTTAATAACTGCATAGCATTATAACTTTTGGATTCTTTTAGTTGTTGTAAAAATTGTAATTATAAATATCAAATCCTTGGTTTACACACTTTTCTTAATCTTCTCTTTTAAATTTTCATTTCACAGAGGAAGAAACAGACTCAGAGATGAAGTGCCTAGTCCAAGATGACATGCATGGTGCTTTAGCGGCTGCAATGAGACTAGAATTGGGTCTCCTGACCCTGTAGCCAGAGCTCCTTGTAAATAATAGAAAATGATCAGATTTTTGGCTTATGTGGTAATAACCAGCAACATCCAGTGACCTCTATTGCCATCATTCATTTTGTAGCACTAGAGGGAAGAGAAACCCTTGACAACTTGCAACAGCTCATAATCAAAACAGAATTTAAGAAAATGGAGCGGCACCGTATGGACTTACTGCCCATGTGCACTGCCCATGTGCTGGCAGATGGCAGCAAGGTGCCAATACAGCATTTCAAAAGCATTTTGCAGACAGAGTCCATATGTTATAACCAAACTGCAGGACTTAACAGGTGAGAGACAGGAATCTAAAAGCTTCAATGTCACACCGAGGGTTTCTTTTTGTTTGTTTAGGGCAAACATTCCATTTTAAAGTAGAATCATTGGTCCTTTCTTCCTCTCTTGAGGAATTGCAATTAGAGTAGTGTTGTCTGTGAGAACCAAGAGTTCCAGTACCCAAAGGTGTTCGCTGACTCCCAGGTCACAGCCATGAAATGAACGAAAGCTGGCTGAGCTGCAGGTGTGTTCTAGTTTAACAGCAGCTAATACCAAAGTGAAGACTTAGAAAGCTGATATATTAAGCAGTGATGGTTTCTAACTACTACTGCTTTGCTGAAGGATTCTTTTATCAAGCACCCCTCCTTCGAGAATTTTTAAATATAATTTATTTGTCAGTTGCTGTAATTATATGTAAACTCTTAGAAATGCATTAGAAATAGGTACAGTCTGATGTTTAATCCCTGCTGTGAAAATGGCCTACCCACAACTCTCCAGGGGAATTATTGTTGTCCCCATCCCTGCTCCGTTTCTGAGATAGCCTCAGCAAAGGTATGAGGTACATACAATCTCTGAATGCTAAATGGGTGGCTCTGATAGGGGAGAAAAGAGAGGAAAGAAGAAAGGAAAGTGCCAGAAGTTGGTCTCCATCCTGGCCTCATTAGCAGTAGTATCAGTTCAAACCATTTCCTCCTCCCTAGCCCATTCCCCAAGTCTCACTCTCTGCCTCCCCCCAGAGCCCTACATGAGCTCTAGCAGTGAAATATTCAGACATTACTCAATTCCTCTGCATGCAAAGGCCCACACTTACACTTATAACCTTCTTCCTCCCCTCTCTCTGCACCCCCTCCCTGAATGTAAATTGAGCAAAAGCAGGATAAAGATGTAGTATTGTATGGAGAGAGGTTCAATGCTTGGACTCTGGACCCATACTGCCTGGGATTTAATTTTGCATCTGCCACTTACTAACTATATGACCTAGGTCAAATTATTTAGCCTCAACTTCCCCCTCTATAAAATGGGGATAAAATTACCTATTTAATAGGGCTGTTACGAGAATTAAATGAGTTCCTATTTGAAAGCCATTACAATCATATCTGGCATGTAACAAGCACTATGTAAGTGTTTGTAAGTAAATAAGCCTTTTTATCACCTTCTACTTTCATTTACAACAAAAGCTGGAGGTGTTGGTCATGAATAATGTTCACCAATATCCAGTTGCCTTTTCCATCTCCTTGAAATGAGCTGTGGTCAAAAACTAGTTCTGGTCAATGAAATGTGAATGGAGGTGATGTGTGAAAGCTGATGAGAGCAAGTACTCAGTTCCTCAGTGACTATGGAATGCTGAACAACACAAGGAGAGCAGCTGCCCAGAAGAGTTACCTAGACCTGCCATTGACATTATATAGGCAGGAAATACATGTCTGTTGTGCTTAGACACTGAGATTCTGGCACTATTTGTTACTGTATCATAACCTACCAGGCGTCCTCAAACTACGGCCTGCGGCCCACATGCGAGTGTTTTTGCCGTTTTGTTTTTTTACTTCAAAATAAGATATGTGCAGTGTGCATAGGAATTTGTTCATAGTTTTTTTTAAACTATAGTCCGGCCCTCCAACGGTCTGAGGGACAGTGAACTGGACCCCTGTTTAAAAAGTTTGAGGACCCCTGAATATGAACTTGCTTTCGGTACAGGAAGTTAGGGGAATAATAATCCCCTGCCTGCACATTAAAATCACACGGTAGCTTATAAAAATCCCCATATCCAGGCCATAGCTCCCAGACCAAGTAAGTCAGAATTTCTGAGCATGTGATTCCAACATGAGTTTTAAGTTTCCCCAGGTGATTTCAATGTGCATCAAGGTGGCGAACCACTGTCCTAAAGCAGCAATTTTCAACCTTTTTCAACTCTGGCACACTTATACTAATCACTGAAATTCTGTGGCACACCAAAAAATATATATATTTTGCCAGTCTGACAAAAAATATGTATAATTTTGATTCATTCACACCAGATGCTAATGTGTTGGCTGTTGTCATTTTTACTTGACAATCTAAGGGAAAAGAGGTCAGTGCCCCTGACTAAATAATCAGGTATTACATGTTTTTAAGTCTTGCAGCACACTGGTTAAAAATCTCTGTTCTAGAGCAATGCTGCACTCTGGGATTTAGATACTGTGCCAAGAGCCGCAACTCCCAGGTAGATTATACCTACCCAGCAAAGACCCAACCCTAATACATCCATTTGTGAGTTTCTCCATACTGGTAGTTGGTGAGCATCTCAGGAAAGCATCGCAAAAACCTCCGAGACTGATGCACCATCAATTCAAGGTCTCCAAACTCAGCTTGCCCCTCTCCATGAAGCCCAATTCTTCTACCCATCCCTAATCAATGGCCCTTCCATGCTCTACAGTAGCTTTCTCAAAGCTTCTTCTCTCCACACCTCAGATGTCACCTTCTCACCTCTCAGTCTCAGGAGATGACTCACAGAGGATCCTTAAACTTCTTGCCTTGGCTCTCTCTTCCTTTTCTTCTGGATAAACAAGAAGCAATTTCCTCACCATTGCTTCACCAGTGCTCTGAATGCTATTCTGTTGTACCTCTGGAGGGACCTCACTTTACTGGCTGTCCCATAATTCCTCTCTCTGCAACATTTTGTAAGCTTTAAGAATGCTTTCTTGCCAGACCAGCATAGTTCAGTGGTTGAGCACTGACCTATGAACCAGGAGGTCACAGATCAGTTCCCAATCAGGGTATATGACCAGGTTGTGGGCTCAATCCCCAGAGGAAGCATGCAGGAGGCACCCAATCAATGATTCTCTCTCATTGTTGATGTTTCTATCTCTCTCTTCCTCTCCCTTCCTCTCTGAAATCAACACAAATATACATTTTTAAAGAATTTTTTCTTAATTTGCTTAATTTTTTTCTTAATTTGCTCTAGCTTTTGCTCCATCTCTTCTACCCCTTTGTGTTAATTTCTCAGAAGAGTAATCTGTAGTAGCTGTCTCCCTTCCCTTGTCTCCTACACACTCCTTAACCCACCAGAAACTGGCCTCCACCCCACTATTTTCCTGAAACTGCCTTCCCAAAGGCCATTTTCTGAACTGCCAAATCCAGTGAGGCAATTTCATTTTTAATTTTACTGTACCTGACTATGACATGTAACCATGTTACCACTCCTCTCTTCTTGAAACATTCTCCTATCTCAGATTGCCTGGTATTGAATACTGATTATGTAACCTCAGCATTTTAATCAGAATACGGATTATGTGACCTCTATGCCTGAGTTTCTTTATCTATAAAAAGAGAATAGTGATAGTGCCTACCTCAAATGGCCAACGTAAGAATTAAATGAGATAGTGCAAGTGGATACTCTTATATCCACATTCCTGAAATTGAAATCTCTGAAACCCTAAACTTATTTTCATAAATTTATCACAAACTTATTCATCAGAAAAGCCTGACCTGAATTGTTATACAGCTATTTGTCCTCTTTCTTTATCCCATTTGCTACAGATACTGATATGTTTTGCTGCATAGATAGTAATGTGTTTGAAAACAGAGATTGCTGGCCCTAATCCTGTTAGGGAAGATGAAAATATACAGAAATCCACAAATTTCTGAATTCCAAAACTCATCTCTTTCCTGCAACTCTAGACACACATACATATCTGGGTGCTGACTGGCTCTCTCTGTGTGGCAATTCAACATATCCAAATTTCTCCTCCTCCAGTGATTCTAATCTCAGGAGCGCCATCTCCATCCACCCAGTTGTACAAGTCAGTAACCTCAATGCTTCTTTAAAGATCCTCCCAGCTCCAATCCAGCACATTCTACCTCCCATATATCTCTTAGAAGTATTTTCTTCTCACTATCACTGTTGGCACTGCTCGATGGCAAGGCCCCTCCTATGCAGTCAGGATTGAGAATTATTATTCCCCTAATTCCCTGTACATAAGGAAAGTTCATAATCTGTATCAGTCAGGATAGACTAGGCTATGGCACAGTAACAAACAGTGACAGAATCTCATCTTTCACTTGGATTACTGCAAAAGTCCTCCAACTTGTCTCCCTGCTTCCTGTATTTTCCTGCCATATTCCTCTCAATATCTCCAAGCTCCAACCCAATTCATTCCTCACCCTGCACTATAACTGAAGCTCTTAAAACAAAAATCTATGTCACCCTTCTAAGTTTCTCTTTGGCCCCAGGTGAAAGTCTAAAACCCTTAGCTAGTCTTTTTTTTTTTTTTTTAATCCTTTCCTGTATGACTCATGCTTACCTATCCAGTCTCAACTCTCATTTTCCACTGCAACCCCCACATCCTCCTATGTTCTTGCTCCTACACTCTTCTCTATTCCTTGTGCAGTTGACCCTGGAACAACACAGTTTTGAACTTCGTGGGTCCACTTTTATGTGATTTTTCTAGATAAAAACTATAAATATATTTCCTCTTCCTTATGATTATTTTTGTTTCTTTTTTAAAAATTTATCTTTAATGTTGATGAAAGTATTACAGATGTCCCCCTTTTTTCCCATTGGCCCCCCTCCACCTCACACCACCCTTCCCAGGCCTTCACCACACTATTATCTGTGTTCATGAGCTATGCATATATATGCATATAAGTTCCCCAGTTAATATCTCCCCACTCATCTCCCACCCCCGCCTTCCCTCTGAAATTCGTCAGTCTGCTCCATGCTTCTATGTCTCTGGATCTATTTTGTTCATCAGTTTATTTTGTTCATTGGATTCCACATAAGTGAGATAATGTGATACTTATCTTTCTCTAACTGGCTTATTTCACTTAGCATAATACTCTCCAGGTCCATCCATGCTGTCTAAAGGATAAAAGATCCTTAATAACATTTTGTTTTCTCTAGCTTACTTTATTACAAGAATGCAGTACATAATATATGTAACATACAAAATATGTGTTAATTGACAGTAAGGCTTCTGGTCAACAGTAGGCTACTAGTTAAGTTTTAGGGGACTCAAAAGTTATACATGGATTTTCAACTGCATGGGAGTGTCAGTACCCCTAACCCTCTCATTGTTCAAGGGTCAACTATGCTTACCATGCTCTCTCTCTCTCTTCCTTCACATATGTTCTATATCACCAAGCATATTCTTCAGACCACAGATTACATAGTTTCTCCAAAAGGCCTTCTTTGATTTTCCAGGACTTTCGGTAAAGAGCCCTTCCTGTGTCTTCTTCTAATGCCACCATATTCTTTCTCTCCTGCAGCACTGCCCTCATTGTTATAAATTTTAAAAATAGTCCTCGCCTGTTTGGTTCAGTGGCTAGAGCACTGGCCTGCGGACCAAAGGTCCCGGGTTCGATTCCAGTCAAGGGTACTATCTTGGTTGCAGGCTCCTCCCTGGCCCTGGCCCTGGTCAGGGCTTATGCAGGAAGCAACCAATTGATGTGTTTCTCTCATATCTATGTTTCTCTCTGTCTTTCCCTCTCTCTTCCACTCTCCCTAAAAATCAATAGAAAACTATCTCCGGGTGAGGATTAACAAAACAAACAAACAAATAACAAATACCACTAAAACCCTAGGTGTCACCTCACCAGAGCTGCCACTAGCCACTTTGGCATCTTTGTGAGAATTGGGAGAAGGTGTCTCCTTCGGACAGTCACTGGGCCAAGGGAGGGACACCCACGGGTGAGATGAGTATGCACTTATTTCAGCCTCTATTTGCCTCCTTGATGGGTGTCCTTGGTGGGAAGAAGGAGGGAGGCTTTCTAGGGGGAGAACTAGAAAAAAGGAAAATTAGAATAATAGAAAAGCTTATGATATATGACAGAACGTAGATAATTCAGACTTAACAAAGAGAAATGGGAGATAGAATTTGAGGCACAATTAGGAATTCATGAGACCAATTTAATGAGTCTGGGCTTATTCTGTAGCCATGAAGGACATGTTTAGAGTAAATAAGTGACATGGTATTTTAGAAGATGGAATCTCTGTGTAATTGGTGTACAAGATACTTTAGGAACTCATCACATAACAAAATTGCAGCTATGTATTGTGACAGATGCTAACTGGACTTATTGTGCTGATCATTTCACAATATATACAAATATCAAATCATTTCCTTGTGTTCTGAAACTAAGATATTGTTATATGTCAATTACACTTCAATTTCTTTTAAAGAAAAAAATAATAATAAAAGATGCTTTGGGGAAAGAAAAGGCCAGAACTGAATAAACTAGGTAAGAGAACCCTATGTATGAGGAGATGATATTTTTGAAATATTAATATATGCTCCCCTACCCCCATACTTTTTGTTCCTTTTTTGCTATCATAGCACCATTGCTCGCTACCATGCTTACCTCTTCCTGGATTTTGAATTTGAAAAGCTAAGCATTGGAAAAACAGAAGTACAATAAGGAAATCTATATAGATAAAAGCCTAAGCGACTGTTAAGACAGAACGACCAGAACGACCGGTCACTATGATGCGCACTGACCATCAGGGGACAGACGTTCAATGCAGGAGCTGCCCCCAGCCCACAAGCCCCAGTTGCCAATGGGGCCTGCCAGCCAACCTCCCAGTTCCTCCCCGTGGCCAGCAGGCCCCGATCGCCCGTTAGGGGCGGGGCCCCTGGGCTGGGATGGGGAACCAGGGGTGGGTGGCAGTGGACATGGCCCCTTTCCCAGGGGGGCTGAGGGCCGGCTCCCTCCTTGGGGCCAGCGGCCAACCTCTCAGGTCCCTCCCCTTACCCCTCCCCCCAGCCAGCAGGCCCCGATCAGCCTTCCACCTGCCCACCACGGTGGCGGTTGGCCCTCCCCATGGCCAGTAGGCCCCGATCACCTTATCAGTGGCCTGCTGGCTAACCTCCCTGTCCCTCCCCCCAGCTGCAGGTCCCGATCACCCAATCGGGGTTGGGCCCTGGGCTGGGATGAGGAACCAGGGGTAGGTGGCAGCGGATGCGGGCAGCAAAGGAAGGAGGAGTGGGGGGAGGCTGGGAGGCAGGGAACCTGATTGGCCCTGATTGCTGGCCAGGCCTAGGGACCCCATCCGTGCACAAATTTCATGCACCGGTCCTCTAGTTGTTATAATAAAGGCTATGTATATTCTACCAGGTGCTACATACTATTCTAAGTACATGCATTTTTCTCATTTAGTTCATTTAATTTTAATAGAGTAAAATTGAATTTCATTCAGTTCAGCAAATATTTATTGAGCATTTATGTGCCAGGCACTGCAGTATGTGTTTAAATTATTCCCAATGAACCAAAATGAAACTGAGGCACAGAAGAAACTTGCATAGGGTCACAAAACTGGTATGTGATGCAGCAAAGATTATGTATTCTGTCTTCAGAGCCTAGATTCCTAATCATCCTGTTAAACCACTGCATCATACTATTTCCCAAAAGTTTTGGGGAAAAACTAATCAAAACCAGCTATCTCACATGTTCCCACCTTCAGCCTTAATGAGAAAAAAGTTCACAGTGCTATGGAAAGGGAGACAAGCTGGAGAGGAAGTGGAGTAAGAAAGTCCTGTCTCTGCTGCCATGTGGGCACAGTCCTGGATTTCCAAAAAAAATAACGTTTTTTGTATACTTGAAACCTATATACCTTTATTAACCAATGTCACCCCAATATACTCAATAGGTTTATGAGGGTCAAGACAGGATCATCTGTCCCATCTCCTGGATAAAACTCAAGGGACACAATAAGACTGTAGAGAAGAAAAGGTTGAGTCGGATGGCTACAGAGATGGGATGTCAATTAGCATAGAGAAAGTCTCCAGACCTTGGTGGGCATGTGGATGTGAACATAGTAAAATGACTCTCGCATGCCCTGGAGATCACCCAGGAAGCAGAGAAAGTGAAATTATATCACATCTACAGCTGGCTTTACCTACCTGTCTCTGACCCTACACTGTGAACTCCCTAAGGTCAGAGATGTTGTCTTCTGCATATATGTTTAGCCCTGATTCAGTGCCCAGAACATGCAGGCCACAAAATAAATAGATTTATTAATTATTCAGTGCTGTTGGGAAATGTTTAGTGTCGAATTAAAATTTTTAATTTCTACCCACACCTTACATCATACACTATAATAAATTCCAAATAAATTACCAGGTTAAACACTTACAACTATTTAAAATTGGTATCTAAATTATTTTTGGAGCATAGGAAATGATAAATAACAAGGCTACCATGTTTGATTACATCAAAACTATATCACCTGCACAATACAAAAAGCATAATGTAGATAAAGAACTTGAAGGAATGAGAAAAAATCATTCATAATACGATCAGAAGACATTCTTTCCTCAGAATCTACTTGGTATGAATACAGAGCTATACAAAATAAGATCTATAAAGAACCTAATGAGCACATGGCTAAAGGAATTGATGGATAATAATCATCATTGAAAATCCGTCATTATTTTCAATAGCATCTTGTGAGATTACTAGAACAAGTAAAATTATTCCTATTGCTCACATCTTTTTAAATGTCCCAGATCATTTAAGTGATTTTTAGAAGGTCCTCAGCCAGTAAGTGGCAAGTCAAGGCCCAATTCAGTGCTTTTGAGATCTTGTCCAGTGTCCTTTCCCCACATCACATTGGAATATCAATGATATAGGGCCAGGGGATAATTCAAATGAAAAAATAAATAAATTTACAAAAATGCCTTAAATTATGAATTAATACTAGTAAATCTAAATGACCCAAATATTTAGATATATATAAATGAACAGGCAGATCATGGTATGTTATTTTAATTGTAAGCATAATATACAGATGATGTATTATAGAATTGTATACTTGAAACCTATATACCTTTATTAACCAATGTCACCCCAATATACTTAATAAATTTTTTAAACCATCCATGTTGTTGAGTGTAGTTATAGCTCATTTATGCCCTTTGCTCTATAGTATTGCATTGTGTCAATATATCACAATTTATCCATTCTACTATTGATGGGCTTTGGGGAAGTTTCCATCTTGGGGCTACTCTGAATAAAACTGCTCTAACATTCTTGTACATGTCTATCACAAAGCAAATGAATGTACTTTTATTGCACGTATGCCTAGCAATATAATTTTTTAATTGATATATTCAAGGACTGTGTAGAAATTTGGAAAAGATCTTTAAAATACAGGTCAGTGGAAAAAATATATATATATTCCGCTATATATATATTCATTGATTTCTACAGTATATATTTTGACTTGTAAGTAGAAGCATGGGAAAAGGCTATAGATTTTATGACTCATTAGTGAGTTACATGATTGGGGTTTTATCTTTTCATCTACTAATATTTCGTGTTACTACTGACTAATGTTTCTATTTAATGTTCACTGTCAGTTGTTTAAATAGATCTTTAAAAATCAGAAGTCTGGCCAGAAAAAAGACACACATACACACATAAAACGTCCAGGAAATAAATATAAAGCAACTTGTTTAAAAAAAAAAAAAGATATATAACCTGACATATTTAAAATGTAGAATTTGAGCCTAGGAAATATAGTCAATAATAATGTAATAACTATGTATGGAGTCAGATGGGTACTAGATTTATCGGGGTAGCCACTTCATAAGTTATATAAATGTCTAATCACTATGTTGTACACCTGAAATTAATATACTATTTATTAATTTATATTATAACCAAACTGTAATTGAAATTTGAAAATTATTTTTAATTTTTAAAAAATAAAATGTAGAACTTGACTAGTTTTAACATCTGTAATGTTAAAAGTCACCACAGTCAAGTAGTGAACATACCTATCACCCCCAGAATCTTCCTTACGCCCCTTTACAATCCACCCTTCCTTCTCGGCCCATAAGCAAACACTCATCTGCTTTCTGTCACTATAGATTAGTGTACATTTTCTAAAATGGTATATAAATGGAACAATGCAGTGTGTACTCTTCTCTGCCTTCTTTCACTCAGGATAATTCTTTAAAGTTCAGGCACGTTTTTGTGGGTATTGACAGAATGGTTGATAAAATCGCCTTTCTCCAGGTGGTTATCATGCCCCCTAAACTTTGAGTCATGGGGCATTAATAATGGCCAAAGCATAACTTCCTTTTGGCATTTGAAGAATTCATCTGGGGAGACACAGTGGTATTTTTAAATACTTTTTCTATCAGCAGTCAGCCAGAGGGAGTGAGCATCAGTTAGGAAGCAGGGCAATGAGTCTGGCTCCAGGTGCCTCCTTGCCTGGGGCCTGAGACTTTATGCCTCCGTGTGCTCATCTGTGAAAGAAGGTTAGCACTGACTCTTTTTAGTGGGGAGGAGCCACTTTTTATTTCCCTAAGCTATTAACATCTCTAGGTTTGAGAGAACACAAGGATTAAATGGTGAAGTACCTGAGAAATGCGGAAAAGAGGCACCAAGGAACCCTGGCAGACAGGAGAGGGAGCTGAGAGGTAGCGGAAGCCAGTGAGCAGATTTTCCTGTGACCTAAAGCTTAGTCATTGTATAGATGCTGATCTATTCACTGCTGACTAACCCTGCATTTGCTGAGAACGCAGGCTGAGGACGTTGCCTTGCAGTCAGACAGAGCGGGACTTGAATCCCACCTTGGAGCAAGCCACTTAACTTCTCCCAGTTTATCGGAAAAATTAGAACAAAGAAAAACAGGTATCCAGACATTTTATAAATTGTTCTAAGGATTAAATGAGACAGCATTTAACAAACAAAATACTGCACCTGTAAAATAGAGACAATACCTTTAAGACATGGAAGTAAGTACTGTAAACAGAGCCCTCCACATTTCAGGACTATTCAGTGGCCCATCTAGCAAGAGCAAAAAGGAAAACTGATATAATCCCTGGGCGCGATCCCATCTGCTGGTCTCTCTCAGCAGTGCTTTCCCTGGGAGAAGCCTTTGTTTGTAGACAGGCCCTCTCCAACTTACGGGGGAGGGAAGTATCCACCCAACAACAGCCCCATGTTCAGAGGTGCACTGGGACCAGCTTGTGAGAGCCAACTTTTAGATTTTTCAGAGATCTTGTAAGTAGCTCATTAAACATAATCACTAATAAGCAATAAATTATGTTATTTGGCAATTAAATAAATTGTATTAAAAATGAAGGCAATAAATACTCAAAACTTATCACTTCCTAATTATGTTACCACATTTTACTATTATCTATGTCCTTGAGATTGTTTGCATCTATTATGTCTGAATGGGGTAAAGTCTCTGTAGTGTGTGCTACTGCATGTTCAGTGATGTCACATTGGAAGCAGGAATTCAGCCGTGGAAATCAGCTAATGCTACAAATCAGAGTTGTATTCATTGTTTTGTTGATTATCTATACTTAAGAAAGTGATGGAGAAAATGCAGATTATAAATAATGCAGATTAAACTTAAAAGTGTTCATGTGTATAGCAAGTACATTGTAAATAGCAACAAAATAGTTGAGGAAATATTCAACCAGTTTTCAAAAACTATTATCCAATTCAACCAAGAAGTCACTCACATCATTGGCAAGTGTGTAAATTCTAGCACACATCTTCACTGTTTCATTCTCATCATTAAAGTAAATGAAAATACCAACCAATGTTCATGTTGGAACTACATTATCATCAATGATAACCATAGGTTGGCCACAGACTCAACAGTCAGGCAAAAATCAGTGAAAGTATACTGTGAGAATCAATGGCCTATGTGGAATTTACAATAAAGGATGCTGAATAGTTTAATATTACTTAAAAATTATGTGCTACATATCTTTTATATGAGCAGAATATATAATAAATTTAAATATGTTTATATGTGTACTAGAGGCCCAGTGCATGAATTCGTACACAGGTGGGGTCCCTCTGCCTGGCCAGCAATAGAGGCCTATCAGGGGGCCAGCCAGCCGGGGGGAGGGGCCCGGAAGGTTGGCTGTGGGAGAGCACTGACCATTAGGGGACAGCTCCTGCATTAAGCGTCTGCCCCTGGTGGTCAGTGGGCATCATAGCAACTGGTTGACCAGTCACTCCAGTCGTTCAGTCGTAAAGGTCACTTAAGTTTTTATATATATAGATGCATGTGATGCATTTTTTTGAAAGCCAGCCAAAGTCAGCCATTAAACATTTAACTATATGCTAGCTCCCAGATTCATCAACTCTGGGTTTGACCATCCTAGTACAAAGAGAAACTTCTCTTCTCAATAGCTAGCTATCAATCCAGAGGAAGACCTACCTGTGTCACATGTCTACTTGTCTATGGCCACACTGAGAACAGTTGCAGAGGAGATGTAATACAGGACCTGATTCAGCCTGCAGCATGTGCTGGGCACAACCATGTTTTATAATCTCACTGACAATGGAGACAGGCATAGTTCCCCAAAAAGAATAAAGATGCTGGACAAATAAAAACAAGAGACAGCCATAACGGTAGATACTCAAAAATGGTAGCCTTTATCATGCAAAGCAGTTCTGACCTTTCACCTCAGGAAATAAAATTAGCAATAATTTACTCTATAGTACATCTGACATTATCAAATTAAATAGTTTCCAACTCATTTAAATTTTACCCTTTCCCTACAACATCAATAGAATACCAGCCATTAGCTGTTTATTATTCATTTTCTTTTAACTAGCATTGCTTGAGCATTGATTTTTCTAAGAAACTGGGTTAGATATTGTGGATCCACTTAGGTTTACTCTAAATTTGATAAATGGTAATCTAGTCGGATCACAAGCCCATCTGTTGTGTCTCAAACATCCTGTTCTGAATATGGTACCACTTCTTTAAAAAACAGTTTATGCTACCTCAGCTTCAGTAGACTAATTGAACCAAACGTGTTCAAAGAAGCAAACTCTAAGAATAAATCCCCAAATGTCAGCTCTGTCTAGGCGGAATGAAGAAACATATGGGATCCCAGCCATTTTTCAAATTATTCATGCCAAGGTGTCTGAGGGGGCTGGGCTCCAGAGAGCAGCTTTATGCCTTCCAGAGAAGTCATATGGTCATGCAATTCTAATTGTAACCTTGAAAAAATTGGTGCATTTAAAAAGTCATTGCAAAAAAAGATTCTTATCATAAAGAGCCATTCTGTTACATTCCGTTTGCAGTATAAAACACTGTTATAGGCTTAAAATTGGGCAAGAACTGTTCGCTACTCTAAGAACACTTTTGCATGTGAAGGTAACGAATGCCATCCACTCTGTGCAGCATCTCTAGGAGACTAGACCAGCATCTTCTCTGGAGATGTCTATAGGGTTCTTTGAAAACATGATGGAATACATCTTACATTCAAAAGGGAACAAATGGCTCTTATGCTAGAAAGAATAGATCAAAGTAGCTCAGATGTGTAAAACAGAGGCAGTTAAAAAATAGTTTTTGTTTAAAGAATATGGGCCAAAAAGAAAACAGAAACTCAGAAAGTTAAAGAAATCAGCTCAGCTCAGATCAAGAGAGAAAGAACAGCCCACACAGCTCTGTGAACCTGGGCCAGAATCCGCATCCTGGGCCAATGGCATGGGAGAAAGAAGCTAGGAACGGGGGCTGCAGCTGGCAGGGTGAGGCTTGAGTACTAGGATCTGCATTAGCTGCTTGTCACAGGTAATCACTAATCCTCACAACTCCTCAAGACAGATATCATTTAGCCCACACTCCAGATGGTGAAACAGACACAGAGAAATCAATAATTTGCCTAAGGTCACACAGTTAGTAAGCATCAGAACCAGAATTCAAACTCAGAACTATTTGGCTACAAATAGGTTGGCTCCAATGAAGCTAGAGAGCAAACAGTCCAAATCCCAATATCCAAAGGGAGAGCTTGGTTTCAGTGTAGGCGTCATGTGTACCTGGGAGTGAAGGATGGCAGAAAGCTCTAGATAGTGGCAATATATGTTGTCAGGTGGGTCAAACAGTCAGGGAAGGATAGAAAGACAAGTAGAAAAGGGCTCTGTCTGATTAGAGGCAGCATCCAGCCAATGGCTAGGGATGGGATTGGGTACAAGCCACAGCTCAGGGATAGGGGCTGGCATAGCTATCTATAGTCAAGGAACCATCAGTGCTGGCTGGAAATTGAAATTCAAACTCAAACTGGAGGCATAGGCCTCATTATATGGAACTAGAGACCCAGTGCATAAAATTCGTTCACGGGTAGGGTCCCTAGGCCTGGCTGGTGATAAGGGCCAATCTGTGGGGCGACCAGTGGGGCAATTAGGGGGGCCCTGCTGGCACCAGCCTTGGCTGGCCTGGGCCCTGCGGGATGGGAGCAGCTCCTGTGTTGAGCATCTGCCCCTGGGTGGTCAGTACGCATCATAGCACCCGGTCGTTCCACCGGTCATTCTGCCATTCGGTCAATTTGCATATTAGGTTTTTATTATATAGGATAGGTGCTTAGGGAGAAGATATGAGATGAAAATTACAGTTCAACAGGTTACAAGCCCCTAGCACGCATTCCAGAGTCACTGCACCTTGGCTGTAAGGCAGCAAGGCCATATCTGGTGGGGACATGTTTCTGTGGGTCCTGAGACTGCCCCTGAGTGGAGTTAAACCTACAGGCTAAGGTCTTCAGCATTGGCATCCAACCATGGATTCTAGAAGAGGACACAGAAAATAAGCAAGAAAATCAATTAACAAGCCCTATCCAGTTTGGCTCAGTGGTTAGAGTGTTGGCCTGTGGAGTGAAGGGTCAAGGGTTTCGATTCCTAGTCTAGGGTGTATACCTCAGTTTCAGGCTCTGTCAGGCATGTGCAGGAGGCATCCAGTCCATGTGTTTCTCTCACATTGATGTTTCTCTCCCTGTCTCTCCCACTCCCTACCACTCTCTCTAAAAATCAATGGAAAAAATATCAGAGTGAGAATTAACAACAACAACAAAAAAAACAACTAACAAGTAAAATATTTGCAAGTCAAATAAATTCTAAGAAAGGAAAAAACAAACAAGAGACTGAGATCAAAGAAAGAAGTAAAGGAGGACATCTACAGTAATAAAAGAGAAATGTGCAAATTGACCATACCTCCATGATGCTCATCAGCCAATCAGGAGTGAGTATGCAAATTAACCCAACAAAGATGGTGGGTTAATTTGAATATGCAGGCACGGAGCGGCCGGGCGGGGCAGGACGCCTGCTATGAGGAGGGAGTGGGGGGCGGAGGGAGCTACAGGAGCGGTGCTCCGGCTGGGAGCAAAGTCTGCAGGCTCCTGGGCAGCCAGGAGCAAGGACTTGCAGGCTCCTGGGCAGCTGGGAGCAAAGCCAGGGGAAGGAAGGCCTATTCTTGCACAAATCTTCGTGCAATGGGCCTCTAGTACTTTACATAAAGTGCTCAGGAAAAGTCTCTCTGTGCAAGTCACATTTAAGCTGCAAAGTAGGGGAAGGAACGAAGCTAAGCCGGAAAGGAGTAGAAGGAAGAGTAATCCCAATAGAGGGAACAGCTCATGTATCAGGCCTCGGGTGGGGAAATTTGGGAAGCTAAAGAAACCCTAAGAAAGTGAGGTGGGAGTGAAGTGATAAGGGGAAGAAGAACACAAAGTGATGTAAATAACAAATGCTATATAAAATGTCATTTATTTGTTAGGGAGAGATAAATTAATAACACTATTGATATGACAAAAAAAAAAAAAACCTTGTAAGATATATACACCAAAATTTGAATGGCGGTTACTTTCAGTGGTGGGCTTCTGGGTTTCACTTAGTCAAGGAACTAAGTAATCATACTTGAATGCATTAGCAGATTATTTTTACTAGGACTACACATTTATATATGTGTGTGTGTGTTTACATCTGCCTCTATAATCAGAAAGGACGAAAACAGCCATTTTCATTTAGGAAGAAGCAGACAAACAACAGTTTGGAAACTTCAGGTGGAAGCCGAAAAGAGACAGGCTGCGGCCAGCTGCTCTGCCGCCGCCGTGATCAAAACGTAGTTTGTATTTATTCAATTCAACAAACACTTCCGACCCTGGGCCAGACTCCTCCTAGATGATGAAGCACAGATGAATCCATCATATTCCCTGACCTCAGTTAAACTCACAAGGAAATAACCTGGCTTCAGATACACTTATAGAAGGTTATGTCACTTTGCTAGGACTGCCGTAACAAAATGCCACAATTTATTTGCTCATAGTTCTGGAGGCTGGAAGTCCAAGATGAAGGTGTCGGCTGGCAGGTTTGTTTTCTTCCGAGGCCTCTCTACTTGGCTTACAGACAGCCACCTTCTCACTGTGATCGCACATGGTCTTTCCTCTGTGCACACATCCTGTGTCCAAATTTCCTCTTCTTATAAGGACACCAGTCAGACTGTACTAGGGCTCCCAATCATAATTCTGAGGTTCTGGATGTTATTAACTTCAACATATAATTTTTTTTAATTTTACTGATTTTTTACAGAGAGGAAGAGAGAGGGATAGAGAGTTAGAAACATCGATGAGAGAGAAACGTTGATCAGCTGCCTCCTGCACACCTCCTACTGGAAATGTGCCCACAACCAAGGTACATGCCCTTGACTGGAATCACACCTGGGACCTTTCAGTCTGCAGGATGATCTCTATCCACTGAGCCAAACCAGTTAGGGCTCAACATATAAATTTTGAGGGCTCACAATTCAGCCCACAATAAGAATCCACAAAATTAAACTGTCAGTAGTAAGATTCCTATTTATTTTATGATTTACTATTGATGTCTCTTAAATTTTGTGAAATCTGAACCAGATATTCAGAAATACCTTACAAAATAATTAATAATCATAAAATAAACATAAGGAAAATTACTCTTATTTTCTTATAAAACAGATATTATATGACACTTTTATGATTTACATTCAAAATATGGAAAGATTGACCAAAATGTAATTTTAAAAAATGAAGAAATCTTCATTCTAGTACCTATGGAACCTTGGAAAGGGGTACTTGGAATGAAATTTCCAGAGAGTGAGATTATATGGATTAACACAATAGAGCTTTATAATCTATTAATAACTCCTCAAATCACTTTGCCTTATGTGTGATAAGGTGAATCAGGCTCAAATAAAACCAGGGACTAAAAAGCTGAAACCACCTACAAGATTTAAAATAATTTTTCCATATGTCGGATTCAAAAATTCCACTCACTTTGTTCAGGAATGCTCAAAATCCATTCTGCTTTAAACTATATTCCATATGGAAGGGAACAGAAAGCACCGTCTAGCTGGAGAAAACGGTGGCTGCCCAAAGTGCAAACAAGTAACATAACTTACCTGTCCATGGTAACAAAAATCAAATGGAAGACTCTATTCTAAATGACAAGCAGGTTCCCTCTCTCACAGCAATATTCAGGATAATGCCAGCAACATGTCCTCCTTAACATACTTGGGGGTGGGGGGGGAGGGGATCCTCTTCTTACTCTCTCTGCATTCTCTTTTGTCCAAGATTCTAAGTGTAAAACAGGAAGAAAGCCAGCAGGGCTGCCAAAAAAGTAGCAGCATTTTCCATCACAGTGCCAGATACGGAGTAAATGCTCAGTAGATGCATAGTATGCATCTATTCGTTCCTTCTCTAAAATAGATCCCCCTGTAGCCACCTCTCCTTTCTCAATTGTACCCTAAGTTCCTTTGGCAGCATCCATCTCCCAACCTCAGGCCTAGGGTAAAGACTGTCTTAACTACACTATGCCACCAATTCTGGGAGAGGAGTCTATTTCGCTTTAGTCAATCAGCATTCCCTATCCACTTTGTCCATGATGGTTGGTTTAAAGATGACCACACTACTTACAATTAAAGAGATGTGAAAAGACTTGACTGAACACTCCAGGGAAGAAGCTTTCTTTCTCTCGCCTAGTTGGTAGATTATGAAGCCTAGAATTAAGGCAGCTATTTTGGTACCTAAAAGGAAGGAGAGAAAGAGAAAAGGAGGGAGGGAAGAAAGGAAAGAAGGAAGAGAGGGAGGGAGGGAAGGAAGGAAGGAAGGAAGGGAGGGAGGGAGGGAGGGAGGGAGGGAGGGAGGGAGGGAGGGAGGGAGGGAGGGAGGGAGGGCAAAGGCTGGAGCCATTTCTAGTTCTCAGACCAGTCTCTGGCTTTGAGCAGAGGAGAGGGTCGTTGGGGAAGGGGGTAATCAACTAAATTCAAATTCAACAATATTTATACCTGTTTGTATTTATCAGATTGGCTAAGCTATGTTTAGTTTATGAAAAATGCATGTTTATTCCAGTATGTAGAAATGGCCCTCCACAGATTTCTTGTGGTACTTACCCTGGGTTATAATTTTTCAATATACCAAAGCCATTTTTGCAGACTTCTTCCAGGGTCAAAGATTATAATTAAAGTTTGAAGCATATCCCAAATATTCCTTTAATTTATTTGGATCCTCCTTAGATAACAATTAGGTATGAGTTGTTCAACTTTGCAGTATTTAAAGAATTAGTCACATATCTGGTCATTGTCCAGGATAAAGAGTTTGAGAATACTTGCCAACACCGGTTTGGCTCAGTGGATAGAGTGTCGGCCTGCGGACTGAAAGGTCCCAGGTTCGATTCCGGTCAAGAGCATGTACCTTGGTTGCAGGCATATCCCCAGTAGGGGATGTGAAGGAGGCAGCTGATCAATGTTTCTCTCTCATCGATGTTTCTAGCTTTCTATCCCTCTTCCTTCCTATCTGTAAAAAATCAATAAAATATATATATTTTTTAAAAAGAGTTTGAGAATACTGTAACTAAAGAATAGTGCTGCCTACTAATATTTTTTCATAAAGGTGTAACAGCAAAAAAGAGGACAAAAAACATGCACAGAAGCTCCTGGCAATCAGTGGCTCTTGGAATCTGGGAGTCATGTGTCAACTATCTGGGAAGGAAGCAACTGCTTTATGTTGTCTTTCTGCTTCTGAAACCAAATAGCTCTGGATGCCCTGACTCAGGCACCTTGTGGGGATCATGATGTCAGTGATACCTATACATGTATTCCCTATATCTGCTCCAGTTGCTATATTCCAGAACTTAAATCAATTCCAGTTATTATGACAGCATAATAAATTAGTCCAAAATTTCATGGTTCAAAACAACACTTAATTTGCTCTTGGATCTGTAATCTGAGCAGGGCTTGGTAAAGACAGCTCATGGCTTTACTGGGCATCAGCTGGGACAACTTGAAGGAGACTGGAATAATTTTAAAGCTTGCAGTCACTTGTCCAATGTTTAATGCTGGTAATGGATTGAGAACTTAGCTGAAGACAGTGGCCAGACATTGGATATATGTGGCCTGTTTTCCTCACAACATGGTCACAGGTTTCCAAAAGTGAACATCCTGAGAGGGTCAGAGAGAGCGGGGAGAAGGTGAGGGAAGAGGAGGGAAGGTGAGGGAGGGGTGAGAGGCATAGAGAGGTGGAGAGGCAGAGAGGAAGAGAGAAGGAGAGAGATAGAGGAAGAAAGGTAAAGAGGGAGAGGAAAAGGGGAGCGGGGGGGGGGGGCGAGGGGGCACAGAGAAAGAGAGAGAACCTATTGCAGTCCTTACTCAGATTCTCTTGGTATTCCTTCCAGAAGACACATTCCAGATCTGAATCTTACATCAAAGGTCTTTAGGTGAATGTAAAGAAGGGGCAGAAACCCCTGTGAATGATAAAATCAAATGCCAAGTGCTCTAATTTATCATAACAACTAAAAATACCAGAATGAAGGAGAATAGAACCTTCTACTGAGCTATAACACAATCAGTTTTATCAAGATTTAGTCACTGATTATGCTGAAAGATAATATTATGAAAAGTGAGAAAATTGACAAACCCCTAGGCCTTTAATTTATCCCATAAACTGTATTATGATTGTCTCTGATTTACAAGAATATTAAAACTTAGAAACAAAGCCTTTCTGGAGATATTGCACATGAATGTGATAATGTTTATTTTTGTATGAAAGATGTGCAATCATTGAGATCTATTCATATTAACACATTTTATCCATGCGTAAATACCCTAGGAAGGCTGAAACTCTCTCTTGATTTGTTGGTTTCATGTATTGTTCCTTTATGCAATGTTTGATCAACAGACGAGCTCTCACAATAGTTTTGAATTAATTAAAACGTTGAGAATGCCAAGCAAGCATAATTATTTCAATACACTCTCTTTTGTAAGGATAAATGAGGAGAAAATCTTTGTGTTTCCTGATGGCCATTCCAGGAAACTCAAAGATTATTTAGACATAAAGGCCATCTTAATAATTTTATTATTATGAATGTAGGGTTTGAATTTAGGAAAGGCAAAATCAAGATGACTTGTCAGAAAAGATAAGAACATAAGTTATAAGTCCAATGATAAAAGAATAGTTACATGCAATATTTTTAAATAAGTAATCATAACTTTTAACTTTTAAAAAATAAGTAATCCTTTTTTCAAAATAATTTAAGAGTAGTCAAGAAAACACAGAATAATTTAGCTACATAAAGAAAAGAAAAATCCCTCAAATTCTAATTTGATTCTTTGTGAGTTTAATCTATGTGACAATTTGCAATAGGGGATTTGTAAGCCTTTTTTTTCCTTTATGTATAAATACATACAACTTTTCAAAATTTTCAACACCTTTCTCACCACTTTTCAAATTATTAGATGTAGGCATTACAAACTTATAAAAGGGCCTCAAATTTGTTTTCTTTAGCTTTATCAAGACCAATATCCTTCGGGAACATAGTTACAAAATTTCTTTAAAAACAACTATCAACTAAAATTCATCAAAACATAACAATTAAAATACTGCATGACCAAGTGGAGTTCACCCTAGAAATGTATGTTTGGTTTAACATTCAAAAATCAATTGCTGATGTTCATCATGTTAAAGAAAATAAAGGAGAAAAAAACACATGATTGTATAAATCAATGCAGAAAAGCATTTAATGGAATTCAATAGCTATGTATCTCTGCAAATGAGAAAAAAAGGGAACTTTTCTAACCTAATAAGGGGCATCTAATACTCTAACATTATATATAACTGAAATATTGAATGCTCCTCCCCAAGATCAAGAACAAGACAAGGACTTCTACTCTCACCTCATCTACTCAACACTGTATGGAGGTCCTAACCAGTGCAAAGAAGCATAAATAATAAACACAAGTCAGAAAGATTGGGGGAAAAATAAGTAAAACAATCTATTCACAGATTATATGACTGCTTACATAGAAAATCCTAATGATCATAAATAAATTTAGTGAGGTCTCTGGGTAGAAAGTCAACATACAAAAATAAGGTAAATATATTAGCAGCAAACCATTGGGACAAAAATATTTTTAAATATGACTTACAATAGCATCAAAAATTAAATAATTAGTAATGTCTTTAACAAAAGATATATGACACATCTACAATGTAAACTTGAACTACTGCTGGGATTTAAAAATACCTAACTAAAATGGAACAATATATCATGTTCAAGTATTGGAAATAATATTAAGATGTCAACTATAACCAAATTGATATTGCAATTCAACACAATCTAATTACAATCCCAGCTGATGTTTTGTAGAAACTGGTGAGCTCTTGCCAAAATATATATGAAAAAGCAAAGGACCTAGAATATCCAAAGCTATCTTGAAAGGGAAGAATAAAGTTGGGCAACTTAAGCTCCTTGAAATTAAAACGTACTATGAAGTATTATAATCAGGACTATAGCACTGGCATAAGAATAAAACAAGAGATCTACAAAAAGAATAATAGAGAACACAGAAATAGACCCAAATTTTGTGGTCATTTGATTTTCAACAAAAGTGCCAAAGCTACCCAATAGGCAAAGAAAGGTGTGTTTTTTAATCAAATGGTGCTGAAAACAAGTAAATATCCAGATGAAAAAAAAAAATTAAGCCTCAACCCCTAATTCAAAAATAATTTGAGATGGATTAATTTAAAGATAAAGATAAAACTATAAAGCTATTAAACAAAAAAAAAATTTTTGGAGCACATGGATTTGGTAAATCACAGCGGTAGAAGCAGTAATTCCTAGAAGAAACAGGCTTAGGGAACAAGTTATAGAAGTAAAGGAAGGGCTCTTGGAACTTGGGAGTGAGGAAGCTAAAGGTAAGGGGCCTGGGCAGGGAGGGAGAGGGGGCAGAGGAAGGGCTGTTAAACAAAATTTTAAAGTATGTCTTTGATACATGAAGATAAGCAAAGATTTCTTAAGATATAGAAAGATCATAAGTAAAAGTAATATTCAATTAGAATTTATCAAAATGAAAACTTCCTCTCATCAAAAGATACTATTAAACAATGAATAGAGAAGCCACATGTCAGAAACAAATATTTGCAATACCTAGTTCTTACAAAAACTTGTAACCAGAATATATAGCTTCCAAACTCAATAATAATGTAATAATAACTTTTAAATATATATTTGAGGAACATTTCATAATGGTAAACAGATCAATTCATCAAGAAATCATAGCAATCCTAAATGTGTAAATACACTGCATGAATCTGGATTAGAATGAAGAAAACATATCAGTATCAGTCTTGGGCAACTGATGAAATTTTAATATGAACATAGATGAATATTAACAACATTATGCTAAGTGAAAGAAGCCAGTCATAAATGACTACATATTATTCTATTTATATGAAACTAGAGGCCCAGTGCACAAAATTCATGCACTGGTAGGGTCCCTAGGGGCTGCTGACTGCCAGCCGGGACCTCCCTCCCTTCCCCCCGGTCAGCCCCACCCCCTGGTTGAACTCCCAAACAACTCTCAGTCAAGGTGACAATTTGCATACTATGCTTTTATTATATAGGATATGCAAATTGGGCAAATCTGTAAAGACAAAAAGTAGACTAATGCTTTCTTAGGTTCTGAGGAAGATGGTTGGATAGAGGATAATAACTATAATATTAAAAGAATTTTCTCCTCCAGGTGATAAAATGTTCAAAAATTGTGATGATGCTCACACATATCTGTGACTATTCTAGAACATTTGATGTGGTCCCTTAAAAGGGGTGAATAGTGTGGTATGTAAATTTTATTCTCAATAAAGATGTAATTTTAAAAAACCAATGGCTCTTCATGTATGCCCATATACATACCATCTAGGTTTTCTTCATTGTCTTAGGTCATGGTCCCTGAAAACAGAGCCAGACTCTCGGATTCTAGTGTGTATAATGTATTCAGGGAGTGAGGACTGCAGTTCTGGTAGAGGGAAGAGTGGAACAAGGATAAAGTTTAGCTCTGGGGCCTAAATTGCCCCTACAGATGTGTCCCCACCTGGAATGAAGAATGCTGGTTTTTATGTGCCCTTGTATTGGTCAGTCTTTGGCTGCAACTACCCCCCATGGTTGGAGTTGTAGCCTTTTTGGAAAGCAGGTTCCTATTAGCTGAGAGCAGTTATCTAGCTGGTGAAAAGGGGTAGTTGTAAGTCATTAGCAGCCAAAACACAGCCACTGGGGCATGGATGCACTCCTTTATTACAGGGAGTTTGGGCAGCACATAAACCAAAACTATTAGGTACCCCCAAAAAGTTCTCATGGGGGTTGGCAATTATTTAGCTAAAATCATTCATTGCAATATGGTTTGTGATAGCAAGAATTACACTTGATTACCCAACAGTTTAAGAGGTGTTTGTTTTATTCATACAGCAGGATGCCGTTAGCCATCTATATATATAAAAGCCAAGTGACCAGAATGACAGGAAAACCAGAGCGACTGAAACAACCGGAATGACCAGTCGCTATGACGCGCACTGCAGCCAACCAACCAGCCCGATGGGGGCGGGACCGGCTGGCCCACCTCCTGTGGCCCCTCTCTCCAGCCAGCTGGCCTTGATTGGCCCTGATCAGGGCAGGCTGGCCGGACCCCTCCTGTGCACGAATTCATGCACCAGGCCTCTCGTTAAAGAAATAATATAAGACCACTTAGAGAAATGGAAAAAACATTCCAGAAATATTGTGAGGGGAACAGGACACAAAAGTATGAAAAGTATCATCCAATTTTATGAATGATGCAGTATATGTTTTGCACACATTCTTTCCCCCTTTTTGGAAGGATGTACACAAAGATTTAAATAGTAGTTATTGCTCAGTGGCAGGTTTAGAGCTATTTTTATTTTCTATATTTTTTGTTCATTTCATATTTGCATTTGTATAAAGAAGTGATTTCCAATATTATATGTCAGCAAATTAATTCTCAAATGTGAACTGAAATAGTGAGAACATCCTCAGATATGGAGAGGTTGCAGAGTAAGACCCCAAGAACAAACCTGGTTCTCGGAGAGGTTACCATCCCAGTGTATTATCCTCCACTTTGCACATTCAGTTTTGTCATTATACCTAAAGCTGGTCAGTTGGGTGGTCACTAACCAACAAGAGATAGAATCTACTGATCAAATATCCATGGACTACTTTTCAATGAAGTGACCATTACATTCTAGCAACCTTTCCATATGTAACTTATTCACAGCCTCATGTTCCCAAGGTAAGGTACCTGAACAGACATGTACGTTAACAGAGCATACAAAGCAGATGGTCTAGAGAAATATTATATCTAGGCTTGATGCTGAGGACTGATAAACCACAGCAGACACCCCAGGGTCTTCCTACTCACTGCTTCTCTGAGAGTCCAGCAGCCCTGGCCACAAGTGAGAGAATAAAAAATGTGCCAGTGACTGGAGAGCAGCATTCCACATGTTGGTCAGAGACTTTGGTGTAACTTGAAGCTAAAAGGTGAGTTGATCAAAGTTTCCTCTCAGAAATTTTAAGTAGGCATTATTAAGATAATGAGGCTGCTAATGTGAGCAAAAGCTGGGACAAAGCCATGAAGACTTGCCAGGGTCACAGTGGGTCATGGGAAGTTAATGTTATGAGACAAAAAAAAACCCACAGCTAGAAACAAGACTCCATGAGCTGATAGATAATGGCAGGCCATGAGGAGGTACAGGGTGTCCTCAAATCTCTAAGGTGACCTCAGTTCTTGGCTGCTCTCCTTTTTCAGCTCACAGATATCTTCAATATAAACTGGGGTGAGCAGGATCTCGAATGAATCTCCTGATTCCTTAAATCAAAACAACTTCACTTCACATGCACTCCCCCTGACGCACCACTGAGTAACCAGAAGCCTACCATAGCCAGTATCTCTAAGAACCAATGTGGATTGATTCTCCAAATTCATTAAGTTCCAAGACAAGGGACTAGAGAAGTGTGCTACTTTGAAAATAAATGTCCCCACTCTAGAGTCTAAGCTTCCTGGAGACAGGAGCCTCATCCAGTTTTACACACCAGTGTGTACCCAGCATGGTACCAGCACTAAGTATTTTTTGAATGGAGGAATCAACAAATCACTTTAAAATGTTTTACTTATTCCCCTAACCGGTTTGGCTCAGTGGATAGAGCATCAGCCTGTGGACTCAAGGGTCCCAGGTTTGATTCCTGTCAAGGGCATGTACCTTGGTTGCGGGCACATCCCCAGTAGGGGGTGTGCAGGAGGCAGCTGATGGATGTTTCTCTCTCATCAATGTTTCTAACTCTCTCTCCCTCTCTCTTCCTCTCTGTAAGAAATGAATAAATTTTTAAAAATAAAATGTTTTACTTATTTAATTTCCACAGCAGCCCAGTGAGATATCTCTCTTTGAACCATGGCTTATCACAATGCATTTGTCCATAGGCCCATGTAATATTAAATGTTTTGACCAGTTTCATCTGAACTATTAAAGTCAAGAGCAATAATAATACTAACGTTTAGTATTTCAATTAGTCCTTAGAGTCATAAAAAGGCACCAAAAAAATCCCTTGTTTACCAACAATGCGCTAAGCCATTTTTGTTAGTCTAACTTAATATTTCCATCAACCATATGAAATAATATTACACTCTCATTTTACACATAAAATCCAAGGCACAGAGGAGTTGCATAACTAGAAAGGAATAAAACCAGGATTCAAACATAGGTCAGATTTTTAAATCTTAGCTCTTTCCATTTATCCTGTACTATTTACAAGGATCTTAGTGATCCTCTGATTTACCCTTTTGTTTACATGTGGGGAAAGTTTTAGGAATAAAAGTAGAATTTCTGATTCCTGACTCTTTGAGAGTTACAAAAACAGGAATACCACTGTTCTACTGATGAAGGACTAAAAGCACAAAAAAGACTAAGGCAAGGATAATTCCTTATCGGAGTCACTGCAAGTATCAAGGTCATTTCGTTTCTTATCCAGTTACTGGTACTACTTATTCCATTTCACTATTGCAGTTGTTAAATTTTCCATGTTACACATGCATTGATGAAATCAATGGATGGATAGATCTACTTCTCTACCCATCTAAATGCATACATAATTTCCCCTGCAGAGGAAGTTACTACACTTTATGTGATCAGTTCCTCCTCATTCGGGAAAAGATAGATTTTTAATAATTTTGTAGAGCCACGTATTGTCCAGGTTATTTTACCTATATACCACCTTACTAATTTGGAGCTCCTAAGAAAGCCTCCATTTCCTAAATCCTCGTTAATTAAAATCTTCTTCTGTGTAAAATGTGAGTGAGCATGAGAAGGCCTAATCCTGCCATTGTTCCACACTCCTGGTTCCTATTGCTTCCAAGAGAGATGTGGACCACTGCCAAAAGTGGGTCCTGAGTGCTGACTTCTAAAACTGTCTGTAACTAGACCACTGGCGTCATCTCATGCTGACGTACTTTATGTACTTGAAGTCACATCGAGGCAGGGTAGTAAGAAACCTGGGAAATTCCTTGATAAGTGGACTAAGGGGAACTGAGACAAAATAATTAAACAAAGCTAAACAATTTGAGCAATTTACTGCAACTAATGAGTCACAAGGTTTCATCTTCCCTAATCAAGGACACTTATGAGCAAATGGTTTACACATTCCAAAGCATCCTGGGGCAGCAAGCCTTGGTCCTGGTCCTTTCTCAAGAAACTAAGCAGAAAATAACCCCTGGCCCCTAAAGATGCACATTTTGATGAATCAACATATTAAAGGGCACACCTGAAAAGCTAATGAATATTGTGTTAAGACCCTCCCCTATAGACCTTCCCTAGGATTCTGGCAGGCCAAAGAAATAGCATACCCATGCCTTGTATCTCCCTTTCGCCTAAACTCCCAGGGACCCCATGAGATTTACAATAAGGGGAGCAGTGGGCAGGCTCACCCCTGAACCTGTCTCCAAGGCCCCCTTTTTCTCTGATATTCTCTCTCCTGTTGCTTCTTCTACCTTAAGCTCTTCCTTTGTTTCACAGTCCCCAGTTTTAATAAACATAACTCTCAAAACCACCTGGACTCTTGTTGTGAAATCTTTCCTACACAAAGTCAAGAACCTACACACTACCAGCCATCCCAAGGCAGACCTGCTCTGGGGTCAGTCCCTATCTGGTAACACCATGGTGATTAAAAGTCACACCAGCAGGACAGAATTTCATGGTAACCTAGAGTTTTCTAAATTCCAGTTTGCATTCTTTAGCACTGATACCCCTGCACTAGATGTCAACAGAGGAAGACACCTAAAGATGAAATCTCTGCTTCCAAGTCATGTGAGGGGAAGCACGTCCATGCTGTCTAAGCAGCGGTGCAGGTACATGTCAGACCATGTCCATGTTCAGGTTTTGCAACTGTGGTCTCATAACACACCGGGACTCTGAGATGCCTCAAATCTTTATTGCAAGTTGGCAGGCTATAATGAAATACATACACCAGATTTATGAACACTGCTATAACGTGATGACTTCTTTAAAACATTCTTACCATGCCGGGTATAGTAGGAAGTTTATAAATGTCATAAATGTCAGAGTCCAACATCTAAATTCAAATCCAAGTGCTGTGATATACTAATTTGTTTACAGTTATGCTGGGACAAGTTGCTAAACCTCCTTTTCTTTTCCTTTTTCCCTCATTTGTATAAGAAGAAGAAGAATGCATTTCCTATGGACTAATAAGATAATGTAGGCAATGTCCCTAGCACAGTACCTAGCATATAATCCTCAGTGAATGTAAGACCCGCTTCATGTAGAAAGAATGAAAGACACTATTACGTTCACAAAGGTATGACATCACAAAAGTAAGTAGGCCACCAACTCATAGTTGAAAAAATACTGAAGAATATATGGAGTCAAAAACAAAGTACCTAGAAAACCAGAGAATATTTGGAAATTCAGAATAAAATGATCTAAAGTCGAAATAACCCATGGCTGTCTTCCTACAAAAAAATAAATTACAAGTTGCAGTTTAACGTGCATCTTTCTTAGGAATTTATCTCTTTAAGACATTTTATTTTAAGACATGGATTTAAAGAGTTCATATTTCATCAACTTGAAACTTGTAGCATTTGACCTCTTAAATTCCAACACGAACACATGGGATTTATCTATAAATATATTTTTACAGATAGATCAAAGAGAGACATTGTTCTACAAAGTCACAATATAGAACATAAAAGAAAACTATGAGAAAATATGATGGTGCTGTGATGTGTTTTATTTTCTAGTTAAGTATGACATTCTTTAGAGGATCATATAATTGTTAGGCCAGGCAGTGTCTCTAGGCTACTGTGGATCTTGCTGCACTCAGGTCTGGAGTGGCTTAAACCATGGCAGATAGATGGGGCCTCTATCATAGTTATGACCTAGCCAGTGTGCCTCAGTGGGTTGGAGCATCATCTCGTGTACCCAAAGACTACCAGTTTGATTCCTGGTCAGGGCACAAACCTAAACCTGGGTTGTGGGTTCAATCCCTAGTGGGGTGCATACCGAAGGCAAACAATCGATGTTTCTCTCCTCTCCCTCTCCCTCTCCTCCCTCTCCCTCTCCCTTTCCCTCTCCTTCCCTCTCTCTAAAGTCAGTAAAACATATCTCAGGTGAGGATTTAAAAAAAAAGAGCATTGTTATAACTTCTAGCAGTTCACAATCCTAAATCATAGCAACAAAATTCATAGAATGAGCTTTTTGAAGATTGCCTGAACTAAATAAAGCAACTGGTACTGGTATAGTCATCTCTTAAAGGCCAGTTGTCCTGCAAACAAATTCAAGGAGTGAACCAAGGTTAACCTTCTTGGCAGACTGACTTGAGCCTTTGGGGGACTTTCTTTAAACAGTGATCACAGATAAGGGCAAAGACACTACATGGGGGACCACACAAACCTTGAATGTGAAACCCATTGATGTGGTAAAACGAGTTTTCAAGGTGAACATGAAGTGTGAAGCCCAAGCTGGAGTCTTGATGACAGATCAAGTCAAATAAATTAGATCAATGTCATAAAAGTAAACAAATTGTTGGCATGAAGGTCATTCATTAAAAAGAGGTTTTCCCAAATCTAGACACACAAAAGGGCTGACATACCAGGGATGGGGCGTAGGGTATGTGGAGTAGTGTGAAAGTTCCTCTTCCCTCAGACCCTTCATTGGGGGGATAGACCCCTGAGCTATAAAAAGGAAGCTTACTGTGGAAGCTCAAACTAGAAGCAAGTACTTTTAATGCTGTGTGGGGGTTTTCGTCAACATTCCATTAAATGCAGGTAAAAATGTTCTAAAAACCAGAGTATCCAGTAAATGGTAGGAACACATTTATCAAGTAATAGTAATTATTCTCTTACTATGAATAATTTTTAAAATATCTGTATTTGGCATCATGCTTTAAAAACTACTTTCCCATTCATAATCTGTTTTACACCTCCTATAAACGCCATATGTTCAGTGTTATTTAGTCCCATTTTACAGATGAAGAAATGGACGTACAAGATGTTAATTGACCTGACCAAGATAACACAGCTGGTAAATGGCCCAGCTACCATTTAATGGTGTGCTCTCTAGTTTCACAAATTCATTTGAATGGCATTTATATGGTATATTTAGTTATCTCGTTTAAAACTATATGATAAAAATTAAAATCACAAATAAAATCCCCAAAGTGTAACAGAAGTACAGAGACCATCAGTTCTTCTGAGAATAGTAGCATAAGAGGCCAGCACAGAACAAGTATTATTACTCATTAAAGGAAAATAACCACTCTAGTGGTAGTTAATTTACGGTAATATTAACAAAGGTTTAGAAAACCCACAGGATTATTTATTCTGCGGAAGCAGTGCAGGTTACACATGACCAAGGAAACCCTGGGAAGTGTGCTTCTCTCGCTTGGTTGGCCTCTTTTTTCTTTTTTTTCTTTTTTTAATTCATTGTCTTTACTTTGCCCAGTAATTACATTTCGAAGTCTCAGAGCACAGAGAAGCTGATGTAGCAAGTAAGCCGATTTCAATAGGTTTGTCATGTTTCTCATAAAAGCATGATTTGCAATTACAATGTTTTCCTTCACATGGTACCTTCGGTGATCGAATTCTCCCTTAGAGCAAGGAAACAGAATCAGCCAATTTGCCACATTCTTCCCCTCTGCCACCACATTGTGATGGAGGTTCCCGTTGGGTTTGACTCTTTCTTGAATCTAGAATACTTTATTGTGATCTTAAAATAAGAAGAAACAATGTCTCCACCTCTATGGTTGGGAAAATGCCCATTCTATAGAGCCAGTGATAAACTTGACACTTTGCCATTTTCTCAAATTATACTGCAGGACAATGTGCAAGTATTTCTCAAAAATGATTCCTTTCACGAGTTAAAAAAAAATCTCTCTCTAATACACAGAATGAGCACCTAATGGAGTTCCTCCTTATCTGACATCAGTCACCCTCCGTTCCAACCTAATCAATGTAGCCACGGTTCCACAATACTGAGACTCATTCAAATTTAAAAGACTGATTACAAAATTAAATGTTTTCACCGGCTGAGTACCATCTGAACAGAATCAGAGACGCAAAAAAGAACACTTCCAAAGGGAGTTAGGGGAAAGGATGACAAACACAGAGAGTTGGCTTTCTCATCCTTGAACTGAGCCTTGGAGATGCCCAAACACCAGGAAGAAGTTAACAGAACTCAGAAGGCCAAAAACCATGGGAAACCTCTGTGAAGATAGAACCAGGGACCCAGCGGCGGCAGGAAACCGGCACTAAGAGCAGAAGTGGGCACCATGGACGCGCTGTGTGTGTTAAATCAGTAGCAGCTCCGGGGAACCAATAACTTAGGATGGCTTGTCCTTCCTCACCCCTCCGTCCAACAGGCATCTGTTAGAAAGGCACAGTGCCCGAGACAAAGGTAGATGGAGGTGCCAGAGGGCACATGCGGATTGGAGTAGGCTCAGGTAGAGGGAGCATCCCTCTCTGTCAGTCAAATGAGCACAGGAAGTGCTGCCTTGACCAGAAGACCAAGGAAATCCCTCTCTGCTGCTAAGCACCCCTTTCCTTTCTTCCTTCCCCACCTGGAACTACCTCCGGCTTCATTTCTTACTCCATGTCAGTGCCAGGGCAGGGAATGCAGATGATCATAAAGATGAAAAAGGAGGAGAGAAGGGAGAAGAGAAACAGGTGAGCCACCTCCCATGATTCTTCCTGCCTCAGTTCTAGCACTTCCTGAATTTAAGTACAGAACCCCAACCTGCTGGCATTAATATAAGGTCCCATATACTGCATACCTGTCGTGTATCAGACTCAGCGCCACTTACTTGACAAATATTACAGAATTCAGTACGACACTGTTGGAAAAGTATTATCATCCCTGATTCATAGGTGAGAAGTCAAACTTTAAAAACAAAACAAAAAAAAACCTCTTAAAATGTAACCATAGTCATACGGAGTTTTATTTTTTCAGATCCAAGATTCAAGCCCAGGTCAGGGTGGCTCCAAAGATTCTTCTCTAAGGATAGTCTTCATTCTTATTTCTAGAATTCCCTCTGAAAATGCCTAACAAGCAGGCATCTACAGCCCAGTGTAACTCAGGTGCACTTGGAGCTTAAGAAGACGCTTTCTCGCCCCCCCCCGCCCCCCCGCCAACACACACACACACACACACACACACACACACACACACACCACCCACACACACCCCTGCAGTGAAAGGGGGGCTCCCTTGCCCATCCTTGCCAGGGATTCTCCAAAGTGAGGCAGGACGGGAGGGGGGGGGGGGAGGAGAAGTGGTAGAATAAGTAGCTTTGTTTTTTCTAGTAACTTACTCTGCCCTTCCTGTCTTGTGTCAGAGAAAAAAACATAATCCCCTTTTCTTTGTTTTCTACCCAAAACATAAGGCCTGAAGGCTGAGTGCTATGTACTGCAGGGCAAACAAAATCTTAACGTTAGATATTCCCTAAAGGCTTCATGCTTCTCTGCTCCCCAACTCTCCTCCTCCGGGAATCCTCTGGAGACCCAGCCCCCCTCTTTCGTTTGCAAATCACGGTAGCCCTCTGCTCCCTGTGGCTTGGCTCAGTAATGGACCACCTTCTCTAGGTTCCCGATTTCTGTGCCCAGAGGACAGAGGTCCGTATCCTCTCTTTTCCTTCCCTCTCCCCCATCAGCTCCCATGGAGAGCTTTATTTCTCCCACCACTGTGAATCATGCTACCAACTTCAAAAGGCAGATGCTGCTCATGGTAATGTGAGGTTGGTTTGTTTGTTTTAAACTGTCTCTTATTAAAACCTTAATTGCACACATAACATCTGTCTTTTTGAATGGAGGTGGCAAGAGGTGTTCTTACTAATTCTCCAGAGCCACTGGCAGGCCAATACAGTTCTTAAGTTGCAACATTTCAGAGGAAAAAAGTATTCTATTAATCCCAGACCATCCTATCAATATCCTGAGTTAATACTTTCCCACAAAAGCTTTAGCAATAACAATTTAGTAACAATGGGACTGGTCCAGGTTTTAGTCGCATGGGATGAGCGGCAGCTCTAGAACTTTCTATCAGAGCACCACAGGCAGTGGGATGGCCCCAGGACCTGAGGCCGGCTCAGAGGTGTGGCTGGATGCTGTCCACATCCTCACTTGCAGGTTGCATGGGAAGCTGGGGAAGGGAAATGAGCTCCTTTGAGACAGAGAGGGGAAGTGCAGAGTCTAGGGCAGAGCCTTGGGGTACCCTGTTTCTCCAACGCAGGAAGAGCTAAAAAACATTTCTACCATTATTTTTTTTTAAGTTAAGTGGTTCCTGAAAATAAAATCAATGTTTTATGTAAGTTCAGCCTTCGTGGCTACTGGAATGTGGTATCTGATATCTGCTTTCCTCCAAATGATGTTCTTGGAACATTTGCTGAAATCTCGGAGGTAAAAGATAAAGGCAAGCCAGGACCTCCAGCATTTGTTAAAATGTTTTGTGTAATCCATCCCAGCTCATTCTGCTCCTGGGCTGGCTGATTTTAATCCTCATATGCAGTCCATTCTGACCCTCTGCCCACAAAGATAAGAGCAGTAAAGCTTTTACAATAATGGAATATCATATCTGGAAAGGATTCCACAAATCCCTCTGTGAGATTTGTACGAAAAATCCAATTTAGCAGAAGCTTTAAACACACAGACGCACACACGATGCAGTGTTCCTCCGATCTATACAGCTCCTGGGGAACAAGGGCCAGGTGAGAAACAAAACCTGAATTCCCCAAAACCACATCACTTCCCAACGCACTTTTTAATTCTGCATGTAAAAATTAGACACTTTGAACTAGTTATTAAATGGGTATTAAGAGCTTTAGACCTTTTTTCTCCAATGTGCTCTGAATCTCAGACTATCAAAAATATAATGCCTCTGTTTTACATTATGAATCTCCCAACTTTTTCTAGCAAAAAGCTAAGTTTTGGCAAAACTCAATTGTGATTTTTCTTCTCCTTTAGGATTTAGTGCCATGAGATTTCAAAGTAAACTCAAAAATGTTTCTAATTTTAACCTTGCTGCTTTATGCTCATAGTATTATCCAGATTTAATGGAGAATTAATAAACAAACACAAAAAGCAGTCTAATGGTTTGCCAACCAACAGCAGTACAGATAAAAGCGGTTGGTTTCCCCGGGGCAGATTTTGACCAACATTATCACAATATCTTTATCCTATGAAGTAAAGTGATCAGCTTCCCCTAAAGCAGCCACTCAACTACCTGCTCAAGCTATTAATCTCTTTTCATTACCTACATTTTTATCCTCCTCGGTGTGGGCCCTTACTTGTCTTTGGTTTCAGACAGTTACAGGCTCAGGAAATGAGATGTCGCAGTAGAGCCACGTGCACCTGTGAAGTGAAAATGCTAGTGTCATGTGTGTGGAGCTGACAGAAGGCCTCTTTTGTGTGAGAGCTGGAGAGTCGTATAAAGAAAAGGTCTTAAATAACATTCTCTCTGGTCTTTGAAGAGGGCACTGCCTACTTATTCTATGGGGAATTCTTTCATAAAATCAAATGTTACTTGGTGACATCGTTACCTTGACTCTAATGCAGTGGTTCTCCACCTTTCTAATGCCGTGACCCTTTAATACAGTTCCTCATGTTGTGGTGACCCCCAGCCATAAAATTATTTTCGTTGCTACTTCATAACTGTAATTTTGCTACTGTTAATGAATCGTAAGGTAAATCTGTGTTTTCCGAGGATCTTAGGCCAGTGGTCGGCAAACTCAGCCAAATATCAACAGTACAACGATTTAAATTTCTTTTGAGAGCCAAATTTTTTAAACTTAAACTTCTTCTAACACCACTTCTTCAAAATAGACTCGCCCAGGCTGTGGTATTTTGTGGAAGATCCACACTCAAGGGGCCAAAGAGCCACATGTGGCTCACGAGCTGCAGTTTGCCGACCACAGTCTTAGGCGACCCTGCTAGTGGTTCTCAACCTGTGGGTCTCGACCCACAGGTTGAGAACTGCTGCTGTAGAGCCTAAGACCATCGGAAAACACAGATATTTACATTACAATTCATAACAGTAGCAAAATTACAGTTATGAAGTAACAACGAAAATAATTTTATGGTTGGGGATCACCACAACATGAGGAACTGTATTAAAGGGTCACAGCATTAGAAAGGTTGAGAACCGCTGCTCTAATGTATCTGTTTTACATCTAGGTCTTCATTTGTTCAGTTTTCTAGAGTGACTTTCATTTGTTCACAAATTCGGTCTTCATCTCTTTCTGACCCCACCCCATGCTCACTGACAATCTCATAGACAATAAACTCACGCAAATACATATTCACAAAAACTGTGTCTGTGCCTTTCGTTCTGCACCCACCTTCCCTGGAACATCCTCATGTCCCACATCTCCTGGCTTCAAAGTCCTCTGGCTTCACATTCCACCTCTTACTGTAGCTATTAGTTTGCATGTCTCGTGTTCACTCCCAAGATGATCATCTCCAAGGTCAGAGCAAATCTGGCTTCATTTTTTATTACCCAGAGCTTACATAATAGGTTCTGAATAATTATTTGTTGAATTTAAACTAAAGTCCTTCTCTCATCAGCATCCAAGCTTCCTCTGACATGGGTTCAAGCAAACTGAGTTACAGCACAAAATCTAAATACCTGATGTAGCATACATGATTAACCATATACTTGCCCTGGAATCAGCCTTATTTCTAAGCATTAACCTCTTCCATCCACCCCAAACTATGTACGCAATCCATACATATTTCTAGCCACATGGATTAGATAGCAGTGCACCATATTATTGTTCAAGAACTAATTGTATAATATTAAGCAGATTATTTGCCCTTTCTAATTATATTCAATTACTGTTAATTTCCTTTTTTAAATTTTAGTTCCCCAAACCAATATTATATTATGCTTCTGTGCTTTTGCACATAACTCCTCCTCTTAGAATGCCCCCTGCCCTTATTGCATCCACAGTGTTCTTCCCCCTTACTCGCTATGCTATGGCTACATTAAGCTTCTCTCTGTTTTTACAACATCCCATGATGTCAACTCCATCCCTGTGCCCTTCACTACTGTATCCTCCACACCTAGGCAATGCTTGGCACATAATGTTCATAAATGCTTACTGAATGTATCAAAGGATGAATGGGTTTTGAGGATCATCACCTTTATACCAAAGAGCAACGGGATCCATTATGATCCTTTTAGCTGCAAGTATGGATGATCCAACTAGCAAGGTCTAAACAATAAAGAGTTTTATTATGTCACACAACGAGAAGACCAAGGATAGGCAGCTTTGGGTCAGCTTCAGGTCAATTATTTCAGCTTCAGAATAACATCTTCAAACACTCAGGTTCTTTCCTTTTCTCTGTTCTACATGCTTAGCATACATGAGCCAGACCATCCCCTTTAGTCACAAAATGACTGGTATCATTTCAGATATCACAGGTAGATGATAACATCCAGCTAACAACAGGATTATCTCCTCCATCCAGCTCTTTGCATTAATGAGGGAAACCTTTCCGAGAAGGCCCTCAGTAAAATTACCCTCAGTTTTATAGGCCAAGATTAAGCTATATGCCCTACCCATTCCTAACCAAATCACTAAGAAAAGGAAGATCACCTCAATTAGACCAGTTATCATTTATCCTTTGGGGCTAGGAAGAAGTTCATTTTTTTTTAAGCAGTAAAAGAAAGCCATAAAACAAAAACAGAGCTCTGCCAACAATAAAAAGTTGAGGGACAGGGAGAAATGAGAAATGGAATTGACAAGGAAAAGGCAACCAACAGTGTCCGCCACAAAAGAATATCCACCAGCGTCAAAGTTCAGAAATACTGTTAGCCAAAGCACATTTTCTCTATTTAAGTGCGTCATGAGGACCGGGGTCTATAAGCAAAGGCTTAAAATTAATTCTAAAAACATTTTTGACATGTAAGGACAGAGCTCCTGTTTACAACTGACCCAACTTCAATCAAAACAGCTATAGGTTTTTTTCTGTTTACTATATTGAGGCTCCATAAAATATTTCATTTGAGGAAATAAATTCTATAACTTTAAAAAAGGAATTTAAAAATTACTGATTTATCTGATATTTTCCAAATGACCAACTGAATCTCAGAGAGATTATGTAATTTATTTAAGTCATATATTGGCAAAATATCTTGGTAAAACAGAACATCTTCAGGAACCCAAGTCTCAAGGCAAAGAAATAGACCAGATTCAAGACACCAATAACCAAAGATAAGGGTGTTTGGTAACAATTTGCTTGAACCCCAATTTTTTTTTGAGGAAAAAAATCAGTATTTATTTGAGCTCTAGCATGTATTTTGCACATCCATATGAATCTCTAAAAGTTTTCTAATTAAGAAAGAGCCCAAACTTTTAGCATGGCGGGCACTAAGCTTCCAGGTGAAGGTAACACCTGGTCAGAAAGTAGAGTTCATGGAATGAGACAGGCAGCCATTGTCCTATGACTCTTGGTTTTCCTCCTCTCCCTAACATCCCTTCTCCATCTGTTTGTGGCCTCATCTTCTACATGCTTCTTAAATGTTGATTTACTACAATCTCTGCTTTCTATACTTTTTGCCTCACATGTTTTATTTATTTGGTTTTGATTACCAACTTGCTAATGAACAGAAATTTCTATCCCCTGCACTTCTCCCCCATTTCAGATTTGAACTTGCCATCACTCACTGGTGATCGCCAATTAAATATTCCACACACACCTCTAAATCCACGCCTTTAAAAATTACACCCAACACCTCGTATCTCCTCACTCACCCCCTACTTGCTCTTTCTCAGTTGTTCCCCACATGAAATATCTCCCCAATGAAGAACCCAAGCCAGAAGCCTAGTTAGTCATGCTCTGCCCTCTCTTTTCCTCACCTACATATCAAAAAGTTGTCAATTTCAACAGCTAGATCTCTTTCAAACCTACTCCTTTCTACCCTGCTCCCTGCAAACTACCCTCATCATTTTGTAGTAAATCCTTTGGTGGTATAACTTGCCCCTATAGTTCATCCTCCCTCCTACAACTATGATAATATTTCTAAAACAAACCTCCAAAGGTATTTTCTTTCTTAACAATTTTTCCACAGCTACAGGATGAAGTTCGGCTCCTCAGAGGACCCTGAAAGCCCCATCATGATTTCACTCTCACTTTCTCTCCAGACTACAAGCTATAATTTATCATATATGTTACAAGTATTCTGCTAGTTGAAAAATTTTTGTCCTCTTCCTTCACTCTTCTTGTTTGATTCCTCATTTGGTAATCTTTGTTCTTTAGGAATGGCACACAGGTAAACTCCAAACCAGCCTTTGTTCAAATTAGTGGCATCTACATGAATGAGGTTTGCGTCTATTAATTTGAAAAACACCACCAGTGTAGTAGTCAACAATATCATGAGCTGGCAAGAAAAGTGACTCAGTAAAATCATTTTACTGAGCTGGTGGTCCATGTCCAATTTTCTCTACCCAGTGTCCTAAAGATTCCCGCTGCATCTCTTATCTTCAGAATAGCTAACTACAAACTTCAACTTCGTTTTCCTTAGAGTAACAACTCTTTGAGAAGCTGGTGTACCCAGGTACACTGTAATAAGGATACAGAATAATATGAAGGGTGCAATGCAAACTTGCATGCTTGCTCTTTAGGGTGTCTGAAAATGTAGCTGAGGAGAAGCTCTGCACATGCCAACCTCTCAGTGAGTAGTGGGAGGTAAGAGGAGCTGGGAGATACTGAGTGTGTGGACACTAGTGATTGTCCAAGAAGCACACCGCCTGAGTGATCACATAGGGATCGACCAACCATATATTGTTTAAAGTATTAAACAAGGATAACTTGATTTAAGAAAGCCACACACAAAGTAAGGAATATTAGAGAAGTGATTCAGTGAGCCTGGTGCAAGGCAGGTTCAATTTTGGCATAAGAGGCAGGTCGAAGGTAGAGCCCAGGTCTAGTGATATTGTATTGACTTCTGCACCACAAGTAAGGCAGGCTCCTTGATGTTTCTTTCTAACATAAACCAACTCTAGCAGTAAAGAACATGACTTCCTTCCCCTTTAGGTTGCAGCCACAGTGTGCTGTCTAATGTTTAACAACTAGTTCTCTTGGTGTAATTCTGACATGAATTTTAGTTGATGTTTTGGTTACTATTAGCAAGTAGGACAAATGTGAAACAATTAAGATATTGAAATTTCACATTTGTCATTTATGTGAACAACTTTGCTGAACCAGACAATTTCCTAACACTGAAATAATACTTTCTCCGTTTATCTGTGCTATTCACAATGAAACAGCTGAAGACACTACACACTTAAGTTTTATCTGAATTATTAACATTTTCTCCATCACTTTTTTAGTCTCGACAATCAACAAAATACTAACTCAGGATTTATTGATTTCCATGATATAAAAATTCTCACCATGGTCCCTATCAACATGATGTCTTTCAATGCAAAGTTGGGAAGAAATGCACAGTACCACGCTATTATTTAATTTTCACCATACAGGTAAAATAAACAAATAACATCAAGAACATAGATAGTAATTATGGAGTAAAATAATTAAGAAGTAATGAGTTTCTGGTATTTTTCCTATATTTTTAATGTAATTCATTTTATTGTAAGTTCACATAACTTATTATTTAATTATGGCTTTAACAGCCAGCTTGCAAAATTCCTGAACAATTCAACAACCAGCTCTCAGAGGATAGTAGAGCTGGCTCCATCCAGACCACTGGTCCAGCCTAAGTATGTAAAATACCATCCTGAACATGAGTAACTTGCAACCCACCAATGTCCTTCAACATGTGACTTGTGTCTGAGCTTTAGAGACTTCAGAGAACAGGGCACTGAAGGAAAGAGACACAGGCCAAAAGCAACAACAAAAATTTCAGAGAATATTTATGACAACCAAAAAATACAGGAATAGATACAGGGCAGTTAATATGTCAGAAAGGGTGTTGCATTAAGGATTCCATAGATGAGACTTCTGGTTACCTATTCAATCAATATTTATTCTCCTTACAGATGAGATAGCCAGCTGCCTATCTCCCTTCCTCCTTATTAAAAGAATACCGTTATTAAGAGCACCCGTGTACCCAATTAAGAAAATGTACTTTTGCCCGGCCAGTAGCTCAGTGGTTGAGTGTCAACCTATGAACCAGGAGGTTATGGTTCCCTTCATGATCAGGGCACATTCCAGGTTTCAGGCTCGTTCCCCAGTAGGGGGCGAACAGGAGGTGGCCGATCAATGATTCTCTCTCATCATTTATGTTTGTCTCTCTCGCCCTCATCCTTCCTCTCTGAAATCAATAAAAGTACTTTTAAAAAAAGAAAGAAAAAGAAAAAAGAAAGAAAGAAAGAAAGAAAGAAAGAAAGAAAGAAAGAAAGAGAGAGAGAGAGAGAGAGAGAGAGAGAGAGAGAGAGAGAGAGAGAGAAAGAAAGAAAGAAAGAAAGAAAGAAAGAAAGAAAGAAAGAAAGAAAGAAAGAAAGAAAGGAAAGAAAGAAAGAAAGAAAGAAAGAAAGAAAGAAAGAAAGAAAGAAAGAAAGAAAGAAAGAAAGAAAGAAAGAAAGAAAGAAAGAAAGAAAGAAAGAAAGAAAGAAAGATGTACTTTCCAGCCTTTGCAGCTAGGAATGGCCATGTGACAATTTAAGTGGAAGTCATTCAGTAGGGCTTCCAAGAAGGCTCTCCTAAAGGATTCATTCAGCTGACATGTGATATTTGTTCCTTGGTCTCATTCTTCTCTGTCTGGAATTCTGTCAAGGCCCTGCAGCCTTAAGACTGAGAATCCACACTTGAGATATCTGAGCAGAAAGACAGGTCCCTAACAACACCCTGCCATCCCTACACTGCCTACCTCCAACTCCACATTACATGAGAAAATTAGATTAAGCTGCTCTCACTTGGTTTTTCTGTTACATGTGGCCAAACAAACAAACAAACAAAGCCTAATTAATAAGGGACCAACGTTAGATAACTGGGAAAGTTTGTTAAATGAGAATTTGATAAAGCTCAACCATCAGTATCACCATTCCAGTTTAAAAATGCATCCAAGAGTCCTTCATTAACTCTCACTAATCTCCCACTAAATATTTACAAGGACCAGAAAGAGAAAACCAGGGCTGACTGATAATGTATGCTAACAATTTGGAAGGAATTTCAATAACTGTGAGGCTGTTAGAGGAGGAAAAAGAAATAATTGGTGACTTCCAGGTCACGCTTTGCTACCAGAAGCATAGGCACAAGATGGAAAACAAGGCACGGAGACACTCTGCCACTATAGCAGCCAGTGCTTCTTTGTTTCCAAATAAGAGAAATCCAACTCAAATTAGCATAAAATTTCAGGCCAAAAGTAAGCAAGTGGATTGTGTAATATCAGTAAGACTCAAGTCTCTTCATGTTTGACTGTTTTTCTTGTGTTAGCTGAATCTAATGGATCTCTGGCTCCATGTGGTGACCCCTATTAGTTCCAGGATCATATTCTCCTGGGCTCAAGTGCAGAACAAAACATCCACCTCTTTCTCAGCCTAGGAACATTATGTCTCATTGGCTCTGCCTTGGTCACATCCCATCTTTGAATGAGTAACTGTGACCAGGGGAGCACGCAATGCTCTAGTCTGCCATGCCATGGCCACCTGCCTCCTCCCTAGAGCCAGAGGGGAGGAACTCCTTAGAAAGCACAGGGACAGTGGAACAGCATCACTTACTGTGAGGTTCTACCAACAGGGAGAATAAGGATATGCAAAGCTACACGTTGGCCACTTTCTCAATGTATCTAATTTTCTGAGAAGGCATCATTTTGGGAAAATGTGCTCTAGTGAAATAATTGTTTCCCTATTCCCACCACATATCAGAGAATAGAGAAGTATTTCTCTCAGAGAAAAAACTGAATTTGATACCAGAAAAAAGGAGAGAATCAAATAGGATGGCAAAAATAATTTCCACTATACCCACTGTTGTCTTTGGATCAAAAATTTCATTAATGCAAAAATGGAACCACTCTGCAGATTAACCACTCTGCAGATGGCTCAAACAGTACTACATCGCTTTCCACACACGTCGGAGGCTGCAATTTCAATGAAACAACTAACTAGGAAATTGGAGGAAAGGAGCACGAGGGTAGCATATTTCATCCTGAGGGGTATCGTCCTGAGTGTAAAACCTTGGAGGTTGGTAGAGAAAGGAAGAGCAGCTCTGCGTGGAGCAGATGCTGGGGATTACAGTTTTTAATGTATCACAATGATCCATGGAATCAGAGGTGGTAAAAACACAATAAGATCACATGAATGCCTACCAGACACCAGGAATCAAACGGGGAGCACTTCACACCAAAAACAAGAGGATGACAATACAGTTGTCAGGTATACAGAAAACAAAAGTAGGCCAGGGGCACATACCAATTACAGACAAAGATTTAAATGGCACAGAGACGAGTTTATGTTGACAAGAGAAACAAACTACCATAAATCTTTATGTCAACTATATAAAGCATAAAATATTGTAAGACAGAAAACTGATCACAAACATTATTTCAGATTGACAGTAACAAAAATAAAATAACTACATGTCAAAACTTATCAGTAAGGAAGTGTTAATATAATGGAGGATTGTTTTAGTCATTTATTCATTGAAGAAACAAACTATCCCTGGACAAAGGTGTTAGAATCAGTTCTCTCTCTCCTTCTTTATCATCCCAACCAGTGACCTACTTGAAACTGAATAGTCTTGAACGTTCTGTGGTTTCATAATGGACATTGTTCTACTTATTGTATTCTTTATTTTTCTTCTTCACTGACTCCTAGGCTACAGTCTACATGCCACCTATCCAATTATTTTCTTAACATGACTTTATATTGACCTATTGTTTTGACTTAAATACATTTACTTTATGGAGTGACTGGTGAGTAGGAAAATAAAAGGTAAAGATAAAAGGTAGAAAGGTCCATGCCTTGGAGTTAGACGATAGTGCAGAAATGCCCTAAGAGGCAGGTACTGGAGGTACACTGGTTTGATGAGACTGTTTTAACAAGGCACCAGACTAGGTAGCTTAAACACCTTCACCAGTTGTTGGTTCTGTCAACCCTTGGATATCATGGTATCTGCAGGGAGAAAGTATACAACAAATGTTTGTGTGTTTTGAATAACTAGTGTTGGATATTGAGCATTTGTTAATATCACTTCTTCTGCACCAAACCAAGGATCAATACCCCAAAAGCACATCTTCCCTTAGACTCATATCACTTCCTTTCCAGCGCTGAAAAGTCTTACTCTGTTCCCATGTGCAAATCCCTGATTTGTATTGAAATGGTGAGTCTCTCCAGACTCAAATTCAGGATTTGCTTAGACTAGAACTCAAACCAAGTATGTCAGCCCTTGTCAGAAACTGGCCCCACTATGTAGTTCCATTTTATGAAGCAGTAGGAATTACTCAGTCCTAAAATTAAAATATCCTCCAAGTAGCCTTAATAATTCCTCTTCAAGCCTTAATATGATCATAAGGACCTATGATGACAGAATCCCTCCAATAAAGTACAAGGAGCCTGTGTAGTAGAGGGTTAACTCAGATCTGGTTGCCCGAGACCTGCACATTCCAAAGAAAGGTCTGACTGCAGGACAACCAGCCCTCGTCCCAGGAGACAACCTCAGCGCCCGTAGAATAGCCTGCCGGATAAGAGTGATTTTATGTTCCTGAGGCCTTGGGCCAGGCTGCATCCATTTGACCAGCTGATTTGTGCTAACAATGTGACTAACAGTAAATGCCCTTTTGTGTATGCCTGAGGTCCTGGGTCATGCTGTACCAGTTTGACCTCAGAGGGATTAGAAACTGAGTCACTGAGGTGAATCACGTGGGTGCTACACACCTATGAGACTGACCTGAAACATAAAGCTAAAAAACCCTGGACACCAAGGCTCAGGTAAGTCCCCTGGTTGGCAATGCTTTGCACATGTTATCACACAGATAAATGGGAGAATTAAGGGTGCCCAGGTGACTCCACTGGGAAAGGACAAACCTCAAGCTCACTTCTCCAGGACTTCACCCTAATTGCCTTTTACCTGTGCTGATTGTAACAGCTTTTCTGAATCTTGTTTGTCTTCCTAGCAAATCATCAAGTCTGAGTCTGGTCTTGAAGGGCTCTGGTGCAGAAGGAGTGAGAGAAGTCAAATATTTTAGCTTCTCTCTACCTGTAGATGTTCTGGTACTCAGAGCACTCAGGCCTTTTACATAGATCTATCCCATTACTTTGGTTTTCACCTCTTTATCAAATCCCCAAGAACTGACTATATCTAGAAAAATTTAAATGTCTAAATGCATTGGCCAAAAAAACTCAACCTCTACAGATTTAGCAAAAGGAAATGCTATATTCATTCTAGTATTTATTTGTAAGTAAAAAATTAGAGGCAATGATATGCCCTTAAACACAGAAATGTTACAATATATAATAAAATATCCTTTATGGACTCTTATGTAGCCGGGTACTTATATGGAGTGAAATCCAAGAAAAAATGTTGGGGGTAAGGGGGTTGGAAATCAGGCATGCAGAGTAAGGCTTCATTTTTATAAAAACAAAATAAAATTCCAACTCTTTTGTTTCTGTACACATAGAAAAAGCTGAAATCTCATTAATCTGATGCCAGTGGGTACCATGGAGCAAAGAAGGGAGGGCAGAGTAAGAGATTTCTTTGGTGATATTTAAATGTTTTCAACCATATATCATTTCTGTAATATCCACAGATTTTTTAAATACCAGACACCCCAACTTTTGACCACTTTGCCTCTATTTACAATTCCAAACCACCTGACACTAGTCAGCAAAATTCAGCAGTGTTAGAATTGGTGTTGCCTGTATTTCCACTTTTATCAGTTGGGGCATGTGCAAGAGGCAACCAATCAATGTGTCTCTCTCACATCCATGTTTCTCTCTGTGTGTCTCTCCCCCTCCCTTCCACTCTCTCTCTAAAAAAAAAAAAAAAAAAAAAAAAAAAAAAATCAATGGAAAAATATCCTCTGGTAAGGATTAACCAAAAAAACACAAAAAACAAAAAACAATAACAACAAAAATACTCTTGTTATTCCCACAAAGAGATGGAAAGATTAGGCTTATATTTAAAAATAACAACCACAGAGTGATTCTTGTTGGGAAAGTATCATCACCCATCACACAACTCCTCATTTAGCATGAAAATAAAGATTACCATAAAAATGTTTACATATTTAAAACAAGGCTACCGATTCTAAAGATGGCAACTGGCAGGAAGGTAGGGAGAGAGAGTGTGTGAGAGAGTGAGGGAGCGATACAGGAGTATGTAGACTTGTGTGGTGTGTGTGTGTGTATGAGCTAGGGACAGTTAGATCCTGCAGGTCTTCCAAGGGGCTGCCAAACCGGGGAGTCTTAGATGGCGGAGCCCTGCTGCCACAATGGACACTACGGGGGCGGCCAGCATGGGCACAGAGACCACGCCATCTTGAAAAACAGAGCTGCTTGAGACTAGGATCCTGGCCTCAAAACCACCCGGTCTGGTCTCAGACGCAAACCAGGACCCTGCAGCCACTGGGGACCACAGCTGCAGACTCACAGACACCAAGAATCCAGACATCCTGGCGCAGATTTCTATGAGTCACAGAGCCCATCCCCCTCCCCGCAGGCTCGCTGCAGCACCATAGGAACTGCTAGACCACCCACCCTCGCCCAGGGCCACAGCTCCACTACAGGGATTTGAGCCTGAGCATGCATGGACACTGGGAATCAGTTCCCCAACGCAATCGGGTAACCAAACCCCATGCCCACACAGGGCAGCAGTGCCACCTGACTTCTGTGCAAGTGCACACGGAAGTCTGTTTTCCACAGCACAGGAGTGGACCTCCTGCGACACAGTGCTACTGTGCAACCCAGTCCCCCAAGCAGACTGGGGACCCTGATTCTCCACATAAGAAGCAGCACTGAGCACCAGTGACTTGACTCTGTTTCTCATCATGTTCGCCTGAGATCCCTGATTCCCAGTGCATTCACACTAAGAGCCAGTGACTCCAATTCTTGGTACATCCACACACAGGGACCCTGATTCTCAGCACGAGGCCGCACCAAGCAACAGAGACTCTGATACTCAATTCTTGGTGCCAGCACAGGGGATTCTTGGTGCGGGCACAAGGGAACTCTGACTCCTGGCACATGCTAGGCTAGGGGACTCTGATTTTCAGCACACGCACGCGGGGGTCTCTGTTTCAGCACAGTGCAGGTGGGGTCCCTGAATCTAGATGCGTGCATGAGGCCACACTGAGCGCCAGTGACTCTGATCCTGGGTGAGTGTGGCTCTCACCAACCCATGGCAGCCACATGTCTTGGTGTCAGAGCTCTTCAGTGACACTCGGGTGGTGCGAAGCTCCCACTGCACAAGGCCCAGGCCCACGCAACTCGATGTTTGAACCTTATGGTGATAGACAGAATGGGGAGACAATGACACAATCTCCAGAGGACAGAAAATGAGGAGTCACTAAGAAAGGAAATAAGTGAAATTGAAGCATGCAAAATGACAGAAAAAGAATTCAGAGTAATGGTCATACAGTTCATACACCGGATGGATGAGAAAATCAACAACCTATGCAAAAATCAGGAAGGAATCAAAAGTGATATAGCTACAATCAAAAACACCATGGAAGGTTTCAACAATAGACTAAAAGAAGCAGAGGACCGAATTTGTGAGTTAGAAGATAAGGTAGAGAAACAAGCTCAATCTAAACAATAACTGGAGAAAAAAATTAAAAAGCAGGAGGAGAGCTAAGGAAGGTTTGGGACAACACGAAATGAATAATATGTATAATAGGGCTGCCATAAGGACAAGAAGAGCAGCAAGGATTAGAAAATCTATTTGAAGAAATAATGACAGAAAACTTCCTGTATATGGGGAAGAAAAAAGATACAAAAGTACAGAGAGTCCCAAGCAAGATGAATCCCAAAAGACCCACACCAAGACACATCATAATTACAATGGCAAATGTTAACTACAAAGAGAGAATCTTAAAGGCTGCAAGAGAGAGACAGAGAGTTACCTACAAAGGATCCCCATCAGATTATCAAATGATTTCTCAACAGAAACACATCAAGCTAGAAGGGAATGGAAGGAGGTATACAAAGTGATGCAAAGCAAAGAACTGAATCTAAGAATACTCTATCCAGCAAGACTATAATCAAAATTGAAGGAGAAATCAGGAGCTTTGCAAACCAAAAAAAAAAGGCTAAGGGAGTTTATCACCACCAAGCCAGTAATGTAAGAAATGCTAAAGGGAATGCTGTAAAAAGAAGAAATAGACAGGAAGGAAGGAACACAGGCATAAAGTACAGAAATGGCTACAAACAAATACCTATCAATAATAACATTAAATATAAATGGATTGAATGCTCAAATCAAAAGACATCGAGTGAGTGAATGGATAAGAAAACATGTCCCATATATATGCTATCTACAGGAGAGCCTCCTCAGAACAGGGGATTCACACAGACTGAAAGTGAAAGGATGGAGAAATATCTATCAGACAAATGGAAAGGGGGAAAAACCTGGGGTAGCAATACTTATACCTGACAAAATAGACCTCAAAGTGAAGACCATAACAAGAGACAATAAAGGCCACTTCATAATTCTAAAAGGATCAATACAACAAGAGGATATAACTCTGGTAAACATTTATGCACCCAATGCAGGAGCACCCAAATACATAAAAAAACTTCTGGAAGATATCAGGGGAAAGATTGACAGCAACAGAATCATAGTGGGAGACTGGATAAATCCTCTAGACAAAAAATTTAGCGAAGAAACATCAATCTTAACTCACTAGATCAGATGGACTTAATTGACATCTTTAAAACATTCCACCCCAAAACTAAAGAATATACATTCTTCTCAAGCGCACATGGGACATTTTCAAACATAGACCACATATTGGGACACAGGTAAAGTCTCTCCAAATTCAAGAGGATTGAAATCATATCAAGCATCTTCTCAGAGCACAAGGGCATAAAATTAGAAATCAACTATAGTAAAAACAATCACAAAAATTCAAACACTTGGAGGCTGAATAGCACACTATTTAACAATGAGTGGGTTACCAAAGAGATCAAAGAAGGAATAAAACACATCCTGGAAACAAACAACAATGAAAACACAACAATCCAAAATCTTTGGGACACAGTGAAAGCAGTCATGAGAGGGAAGTTCATAGCATTACAGGCCTACCTCAAAAAAAAAAAAAAGTAATAAACCATCTAATATGCAACTTGAAGAATTAGAACGAGAGCAACACGAAAAGCCCAGTGTGAGCAGAAGGAAGGAAATAATAAAGATCAGAGCAGAAATAAATGACATAGCTGAAACCGGTTTGGCTCAGTGGATAGAGCGTCGGCTTGCGGACTCAAGGGTCCCAGGTTCGATTCCGGTCAAGGGCATGTACCTTGGTTGCGGGCACATCCCCAGTGGGGGGTGTGCAGGAGGCAGCTGATTGATGTTTCTCTCTCATCGATGTTTCTGGCTCTCTATCCCTCTCCCTTCCTCTCTGTTAAAAATCAATAAAATATATAAAATAAAATAAAAAAGAAAGAAATGACATAGAGACCAAAAAATAAATAAATAAAATACAAAAGATCAATGAAACCAAGAGCTGGTTCTTTGAAAGGACAAACAAGATTGATGAACCCCTAGCCAGGCTCACCAAGAACCAAAGAGAGAGGACCCAAATAAACAAAATCAGAAACAAAAAGAGGTGAAATAACAACAGACACCACAGAAATATGAAGAATCGTTAGAAAATACTATGAGCAACTCTAGTCCAACAAACTGGTCAACCTAGAAGAAATGGACATATTCCTAAAAAAAAATACGACCTTCCAAAACTCAACCAGGAGGAGTAAAAAAATCTGAAAAAGCCGATAACTATGGAGGAAATTGAAGCAGTAATAAAAAAAAAACTTCCAACAAACAAAAGCCCTGGACCAGACAGCTTCACAGGGGAATTTTATCAAACATTCAAAGAAGAAATAAAACCTATCTTCCTCAGACTATTAAAAAAAATTCAAGAGGAAGGAGCACTTCCAAGCTCTTTCTACGAAGCCAGCATTACCCTAATTCCAAAAACAGATAAAGATAATACAAAGAAAGAGAATTGCAGGCCAATATCCCTTATGAACATAGACACCAAAATCCTCAACAAAATTCTAGCAAATTGAAACTAGCATTACATTAGAAAAATCATACACCATGACCAAGTGGGATTTATTCTGGGGATACAAGGATGGTACAACATTCGCAAATCAATAAATGTAATACACCACATAAACAAACTAGGAGATAAAAACCATATAATCATATCCATTGATGCAGAAAAAGCATTTGACAAAATCCAACACCCTTTCTTAATAAAAACTCTCAGCAAGGTGGGAATAGAAGGATCATACCTCAACATAATAAAAGCCATATATATAACAAACCCACAGCCAACATCATACTCAATGGGTAAAAACTAAAACCATTTCCCCTAAGAACAGGAACAAGACAGGGATGCCCACTCTCACCACTCCTCTTCGACATAGTACTGGACATACTAGCCATTGTGATCAGACAAGAAGAAGAAATAAATGACATACAAATAGGAAAAGAAGAAGTAAAACTGTCTTTATTTGCAGATGACATGATATTGTACATAGAAACCCCCAAAGACTCCATCAAAAAACTACTAGCTTAATAAATGAATTCAGCAATGTAGGATACAAAATTAACACCCAGCAGTCTATGGCTTTTATATACACCAATAATGAACTCACAGAAAGAGAAATTTAAAAAGCAATCCCATTTACCATTGCAACAAAAAAAAATAATGAAGATACCTAGGAATAAACTTAACCAAGGAGACAAAGGACCTATATGCCGGAAACCAAACATTGAGACATTGGAAGTTAAATGTGAAAAGGGAATCCGAAATGCTTTGGTCAACCTTAATCGCTCTGAATGGTCAGAGCTAGTCACTCATTGTTTAGTTGAGACTTCGGTAGTTAAAGAAACTCTCACCTGTTAATCATATGTAAATTTTTGCTGATTGTCTATTATTGGAATTTCCTGCCTAAAGAATATGGGTGTATCTCAGAACCCCAATAAAAGGGATGGCAAAGGCCAGAGCAGGGAGTAGTCCTCCCACTAGAGGTGGGCTCCCGCCTGGCCCCCCATTTACCCAAATTGATTCTTTTCTAGCTTCTTTTCATTTTAATTGCGGCCTTCTCAAGAAACCTGACCCGAATGGGAACCCTGAAACACGCAGGACGTGACAAGGGATCCCACACCTATACTCAGAAAATTTCAAGATGCTAAAATAAGAGATAGAGGAAGACATGAACAAATAGAATATACCATGTTCATGGATTGGTAGAATCAACATCATTAAAATGTCTATACTACCCAAAGCAATCTATAAATTCAACGCAATCTCCATTAAAATTCCAATGGCATACTTCAAAGACCTAGAACAAACTCTCCAAAAATTCATCTGAAATAAAAAAAAAAGACCCCGAATAGCTGCAGCAATCTTGAGAAAGAAGAACAATGTTGAATGGATCACAATACCAGATATCAAGCTATACTACAAAGCCACTGTTCTCAAAACTGCCTGGTACTGGCACAAGAACAGACATACAGACCAGTGGAACAGAACAGAGAACCCAGAGATCGACACAAGCCAGTATGTTCAATTAATATTTGACAAAGGAGGCAAGAGCATACAAGGGAGTCAACACAGTCTCTTCAATAAATGGTGTTGGGAAAACTGGACAGATACTTGCAAAAAAAAAAAAAGAAACTAGGCCACCAACTTACACCATACACAAAAATAAATTCAAAATTGATAAAGGATTTAAACGTAAGATGGGAAACCATAAAAATCTTAGAAGAAGCCATAGGCAACAAAATAGCAGACATTTGTCATAGCAATATCTTTACTGATACAGCTCCTAGGGCAATGGAAACTAAAGAGAAAATAAACAAAGGGGATTACATCAAAATAAAAAGCTTCTGCACAGCAAAAGAAACCATCAACAAAACAACAAGAAAGCCTACTGCATGGGAGAACATATTTCCCAATGTTATCTCCAATAAGGGTTTAATCTCCAACATTTACAATGAACTCATACAACTTAATAAAAGGAAGATAAACAATCCAATCAAAAAATGGGCAAAGGACCTAAGTAGACACTTTTTGAAAGAGGACATTCAGAAAGCCAAGAGACATATGAAAACATGCTCAAAGTCACTAATCATCCGAGAGATGCAAATCAAAACAATAATGAGGTACCATCTCACACCTGTCAGAATGGCTAGCATCAAAAATCAACAAATGACAAGTGCTGGAGAGGATGCGGAGAAAAAGGAACCCTCCTTCACTGCTGGTGGGATTGCAGACTGGTGTAGCCACTTTGGAAAACAGTATGGCGTTTCCTCAAAAAATTAAAAATGGAACTGCCATTTGACCCAGTAATACCACTTCTAGGAATATATCCCAAGAAAACAGAAACACCAATCAGAAAGGATATATGCACTCCTAAGTTCATAACAGCACAATTTACCATAGCAAAGATTTGGAAACAGCCTAAATGCCCATCAGCAGATGAATGGATTAGAAAACTATGGTACATCTACACAATGAAATACTATGCTGCTGTAAAAAAGAAAAAGAAAAAAGGAATTCTTACCATTTGCAACAGCATGGATGGATCTGGAGAGCATTATGCTAAGTGAAAGATAAATACCACATGATCTCACTCATTTATGGATAATAAAGTACATTACAAACTGTTGAACAAAAATAGACAGAGGCAAAGACGCATTGAACAGACTGTCAAACTACAGCGGGAAGGTAGGGGAGGATTGGGTGGGGGGGGGGCAGGGTAAGAGATCAACCAAAGGGCTTGTATGCATGCATATAAGCACAACCAACAGACACAAGACACTGGAGGCAGGGGGACGAAGGCAAGTACCGGGGTTAGGGGAGGCCGGGGGGAGGTTAGTGGGGGGAGGGGAGAAAAAGAGACATATGTACTACTATTTGCAATACCTTAAACAATAAAAATTTAAAAATATAAATAAAATAAGGCTACCTACCACTTTATATTAGCTGTATCAGATAGTTCTAATTCTCACCAGCAATATTTGTCTTTGATGAAGTGTCTATGATGAAGATGAATTAAAACTTTGATTAATGAAAAGTACATGTTTCATATTTATATGTCTCTTTAATTTTTTGCATGAATAAAGAGGGAACATTAATCTCTGACAACAGGGGAAGCCTCAATGTGGAGAGAACAGGGAACAGGCCTCAATGTTAACAGAAATGTAATTCAAAGAGCTTGCGGTCATTTTCAATCTCTAGGACCAAATTCTAGCTATTCCTAACATTTATTTCTGTCTCTCACATTGAAGTCCTATCAGAACTACAAGGAAAAAAAAATTCATTTATGGTCTTCATTTCCAGAATAAATTGAGTTTCATTATAAAGCACCCCCACTTTTCTACCACAATTAATCTGCTCACAAGACGGCCAATGGCAAAAGATTAATGGAGCACAAATGAGTGCTGCTTTGCATGGCAGAATGACTATCACCATCACTTCAGTCATTTCACCAAATGACCCAGGAGCCCAGCTCTTCTACAACAACTTGCAACATGCATACTACACTACTAACTGCTTCCAAAACAGCATTATGAGTTTCTGAAATAGAATTTGCATTCTATTTCACTTTTGCAATTATAAACCCCTGACATTAAAGGTCAAGAGAAAAGGTCAGTGAAGTCTTTCTATAGCACCACCTGGGCAGTTGACACCAACCATATTCATGGCGCCCTTGCAGCAGCTTCAGTGCTTCAGACTGTTGACAGAAGGAGTTCAATTTAGGTCCCCAACACCAATAACATCTGAAAAATATAATCTTGAAAAACTACACATAAAGCAACTAAAAGGTGATATTTTATAAAGCTATGGTTTAGCTGGTGAGAATTTTTACGGAGTAGCTTTGAACCAATAGATTCTGTTAAGATCTGAGGTAGGCACAAAATATATAGATGACAAAGTCCTTTCCTTGAAGAAATGTCCACTCTACATGGGGCCCAGAACATGGGAAATAAAATTGTAATTTGAAAATACAGGTACAAACTAGTCTGAAATCAAATTGGGAATGTAAGCACTGAGAGTCATCAAAGGAAGGTGTGAAGCAAGCCAGAAAAGCAGTAAACCTGTATGGAAACTTGGAGAAACTTGGCTAGGAGGAAAATTGGACAAATGGAAGCAGTTTTATGGCATTGTGTAAAAAGGGCAAGACTCTCAAGGCTGAAGATAAAAATTTTTGATTGGCAATAGAAATTTCAGCTAGAAATAGGAATAAGCAACTTTTGGTTAGAATCTTTCTCAATAATGTTTTTGAGTCATTGCCTGGGGCAATAAAAGATTAGGATGTTGTCAAAATACCTGGACCAGACTATAGGAGCAAAGATAAAAATACTGACATTAAGCACTCATATTATCAGATTTCAGGAAAACCTAGAGTTCTTGGGTATCTGTGAGCATATTCATACTTTGGGGTTCGGCTTGGGACATCCTAACCACTGAAAACATTACAAAACCTAGACAAATATTTAAAAATAACTGCAGGCAATGAGTACAGGCAGGGTCTGAGGGGCTTTGGTACATAAAGGAAGGAAGGTACAGGTGTCAAGCTTTACCACATCATCTAGCTCTTTCCCTGAGATTGCTTTATGTTTCCTGTAAGCAGAGGAACAGATACCCAGCAAAAATATGTCGATCTTAGTGAACTATGGAGAAAAAGTTTTGAACCTGGGCAATCCAAGTAGCTAGAACTTGAAGACTATAATCACAGAGAGAAGGGAACAATGGAAAGGTGGCCCCCTGATATGCGTATGAATTCCTCTCAAGTCACTGACTAAACTCCATATGAAGAGTATGAGCATAAAGGAGAGAATTCCTACTCAATTCCATAAAACAGGAAAATAACAACAGCCATACACTGTCATCTATTATCAGACAACATGATTGTCTTGGCAGAAAAGTCCCAATCTAAAAAGCCCCTAGAACTAAGTTTAGCAGGATCATAAGATACAAGGTCAATGTACAAAAATTAAATGCCTTTGTACATACTCACAATTAACAATTGGAAATTAAGATTAAAGAAACATTACCATTAATCTATATATATAAAAGGCTAAGCGACCATTGCATCCAAAACAATTGAACAAATGACTGAACAGGCTGCATGGGGCAACCAGGCCCACAGGGGGTTAGTTGGGGGTGACCAGGCCGGCAGGTGGGGAAGTCGGGGGCAACCAGGTCAGCAGGGGGTGGGACAGTGAGGGACGAGCAAACGACTGAGCAGCAGGCTGCATGGGGTGACCAGGCCGGCAGGGGGGGTTAGTGAGGGGCGACCAAATGACCGAACAGCAGGCTATGTGGGGCGACCAGGCCCGCAGGGGGGACAGTTGGGGGCGACCAGGTTGGTGGGGGGGGGGCATGAGGGGCGACTAAATGACTGAGCAGCAGGCTGCATGGGGTGACCAGGCTACAGGGGGGTTAGTGAAGGGCAACCAAACGACTGAACACCAGGCTTCATGGGGTGACCAGGCTGAGGGGGGGGGGGCAGTTGGGGGCGACCAGGCCAGCAGGGGGGGGATAGTGAGGGGTGACCAGGCCAGCCGGGGGGGCAGTTAGGGGTGACCAGGCCAGTGGGAGGGGCAGTTGGACACAGCTAGCAGGAGGGGCAGTTAGGGGCAATCAGGCAAGCAGGTAGGTGAGCAGTTAGGAGCCAGTGGTCCTGGATTGTGAGAGGGATGTCCAACTGCTGGTTTAGGCCTGATCCCTAGGATTTTTGTGCACCGGGCCTCTAGTATAGTCAGTAATATTGCAGTAACTATGTATGGTGTCATATTAGGGTGATCACTTTGTAAGTTATATAAATGTCTAATCTCTGTGTTGTACACCTGAAACTAATTTAATATTGTATTTCAACTATAATTTTAAAAATTTTAACTTATATTGAAAAAAACAACAAAAATAAATCCTTAAGCATAAAAAACAGAAAATAAACCAGTTCCATTTATAACAGCACCTCAGGTACAAATCTAACATTATATGTACAGGTACTTTAGGTTGAAAATTATATAGCTCTATCAAAGAAATCAAAATTAGGTCAAAAAGATCTAAATAAATGGAAAGATATACACTATTCATTGATTTGAAAACAATAATTGTTGTCAACTTTCTCCAAATTCATCTGTAGAGTCTACACAATCCCAATAAAAATCCTAGCTTTATTTTATTTTATTTTATTTTTTTTGTAGATAACAAGTTACTTCAAACATTTAGATGAAAGGCAGTGGAACGAAAGCAGTCAAAACAATTTTTACAAAAGAAGAGCAAAGCTAGAAAACTCCTATTACCTGACTTGAAGACAATATAAAGCTCTGGTAATCCAGACAATAAAGTGCTGGTGAAAGGACAGACACAGACCAAAGTAATAAAGATTCCAGAAATAGCCTCATGGAAATACAGGCTTTTGACAATGATGTTAAGGCAATTCAGTGAAGCCATAGTTTTTTTAAACAATTGGTCATGTATATGAAAATAAAATACTCTAAAAAATTAGATATAATTAAATTCCTATCAATAATGGAATGGATAAATAAACTGTAGTATATTCACACGATTGAATATTACACAGTACTGAAAAAGAACATATTACTAAATACTCAAAAATATAAAGTGTCACAGACATAGTGTTAGAAGCCTACATGTATAACAGACTATATACTGTATGATTCCATTTTTATGAATGTCTAGAATAGGTAAAACTAACCCATGATCATAGACATCAAAATAATGGTTTCCTTTAGGGATATTGACTGGGAAGAGACCAAAGGAGATCCTTTTGAGGTGGTGATAAATTTCTATAACTTGATCTTATAGTGGTTACTTAGGTGCATACATATATGAAATAAATTCAATGAGTTGAACACCTAGGATTTGTGCACTTTACTGTATATATGTTGTTATACCTCAATTTTAAAGAAGGTAGAAAGCAAGGGAGAGAGAGGGAGGGAGGGAAACTTTATATACTGCTATGGTGTGGTGTGATCTATAACATATATTGTCAAGTGGAAAATCATATCACAGAACAGCATTTATTATATGATACCTTTTATCTAAGAATGAACATGGAGAGATACAAATATGTGTATTTACCAAAAGAGCAATAATTGATGAATAAACCAAAAATGAATGAAGTGTTACCTATGGTGCACTTGGCTTATTGTTTTGATTTTGGAACCATGTAGATGTTTTTACATAATTTTAAAAAGTAGATGTTAAAAATTATACTTTGCATAAATACACTGAAACAAATGTACCTAATAGTCTACCAAATTGATAATAGGAACATATGAAGAAAAATTACTTTGAGTGACTCTAAAACATATTTTGAGTGTATCATTCTCTGGGAATGTATATGAAAGACAAAAGAAGGGCCACGGAATCGCAAACGGCATTTAGCGGTATTCTTTTTAGTGAAAATGCTGCCAGTGGTACTTTTTAAGTACAATAAATAAGAAATGTCACTAGGAAGCAACATCTTCAGCATAAAAGAGAAATAAATGTAAAATCAAAAGTAATCTGTTTTCGTCTCAATTGTTAGCTCTACATTTCTTCGAAATAACTGTTATTCATCATCTCAGTTGTGGCCTCGGAACAAGCTTGCAGGTCTGGGAAACGGGGAATCAAGACTGGAACCCAAATGAATCTGAGGACAAACAAGCACTATATCATATTGATTCTAATTCAAGTGAACCATCAACCCAGAAGAGTTCAGTAAGAACACAACTGCGGCTTCGTTCTGAAGCTTCCCAGCATAAAGAACAGCAAGCAAAATGAAAACTAAACTCATAAATTTTATTTTCAATGAACCTAGGAGAAAGAAACATCATAAAACTTCAAAGAAGTGCTGCCCGAAGATGGAGCAGAACCAGGGGGAGGGATAAAGGGTGCAGAGAAGGCCTGAGGAGGAATCATCTCAGAAAGAGCCAGCACATATAAAAATTACAAAAGCGTGGGTCGCCCTAGAAGGCTCTATCTCTTGTTGATTATCTCTAGGTGAGCCCAAGGCTGATGCCAGAAAGAGGGGACCACACAAGAGGCCCTGCTTTAAATCGTTTGCTAGGGCAGCAGAGAGGAGGCCCTTGAGCTGTGAGCCTAGAAATCTACCCCGGCCTCGGCTCCCACAAGAGCTCCTGCTAAACATCACAAAACTATCTCCCTAAACTATGAGTAATGACAAAGAGACATTCTCTATATTCACCCAAAGATACTACCAGGAAAGTAAAAAAGATGAAAAGAGCAAGAAAGCCTTCTTAGAGACAATGAAAACGACCAGAAAAATACTGACACAAAGTGGATAAAAAGTACAACCTAACATTCCAACTGAGAATGTTAAACTTTTATGCCACAATTGGGACTACAAAGGAGCAATCCCATAACTCAACTCAGAAAAGAAATAGAAAAAAAACAAAGCCTTTTCAGAAATGAAGACTAAATGATAAGGAATAAAAGGAAGACTAGACACCATAAAAAGCACAGTGGGGATATAGAAGACTGAAATGAGAAATCCAAAAATGCAAAGTAAAGTAGTGGGAGGGGAAAAGGAGTACACAAAAATATTTATTTTGTAAGTCAGTACTAGAAGGTCATAGACCATTGAACTCACAGCAAACAGCATGTAACTCATGTTTGGATGAAGCCTAACACATGTATTTTCTCTATAAGGTACTTCACAGCTTTCTTGCACTTAAAATCACTAGACAGCACTCCATCATTCAGCTAAAGGGCCATTTTAAACACTGAACTCACCAACAAAAGTAAAAAATAAAAAATAAAATGGTGCCAAATAGACTGCATGATGAAAGCGCAAACCATGAGGGGAAGCGTTGCCCTGTGTGCCCTCGGCTGGGACGTGTGCATCAGGTGACAAATGTTCGCCCCTGTACACATCCACCAGGGACCGAAAATCACCACGAGCATGGATTTTGGTTTACTAGTAAATTTTAGCGAGTAAGCAACTCTCAAATACATAATGTGCAAACAAGCAGAACTGACCATAGTTTTGCAGATTCAAAAGCTCAGGAAATACTGTTCACATGGAAGTTTCTTTACAAAACCTGTAGAGGGCAAACTGCAGCAAACTGAGAGGTAAATTAGGTTAATTAAAATTAGAGGTGAATAGCGGGGTTGGGCAAGAGAACAGAGATTGGTTTCATTGCTTCTCATGTGGGGATAGTTATTGTTTTAAATAAAAGTGGAATGAGGGTATCAGGTAAAGGCAGCCCCCAGATTTAAAATTAAAACTTCCTAAATATCAAGAGGGGAAAAAAGGGTGTAATCAGAAAAGGAAGAAGAAAAATGGTACACATAGTAAAAGTTTTTAAAACTTTTATAAATAAACCAGAAAACATAATATGAAATTACAGAACTAAGACCAAACACACATTTTTTATCAAGACATGTACAGAAGCTTAAGTAAGCTATTACAAGGAAAAGATTTCAGATAGTCTCCCAAAACAGAATCCAGTTCTGTACTATATACAAAAGACATGCCTGAAACTAATTTTAAACAATTAAAATAAAGAAAAACATACCAAAAAAGCAGAGGTTGTGACTGTAATATGAATTGGGGCCATATTGCCACTGGGTACAATTCACAATGAAGACATAACAACCACGCTGGTTTTAGTGATACTGTTGAAACAAGGAAGGCCACACCCCAAGTGTCCCTGCAAGTTATTCGGGGCTTGTTATAGGATTGAGGCCTGCTAGGTGATTAGGAGGAGGGTTTAGGGAAGTATGGTTTAGCTCTGGACGGATGGTATCTGCAAGGAGGAACAATTCTATGACCAGGTATCTTAATGATGTTTATCTAGGAGGTGAGAATACACAGTGGGGCTAAAGCTTTCATTGGTAACGGTGATGGTTAATTTTATTTGACTTGACTGGGCTAATGAGTGCCCAGATAGCTGGTAAAACATTATTTCTGGGTACATGGATCAGTGAGGGTATTTCCAGAAGAAATTAGCATTTGAATTGGTGAACTGAGTCAAGATCACTCTCACCATGCAGGAGGAGGGCCAGGATAGAACACAAAGGTGGAAGAAGGGTGGACTTGCTCTCTGCTTGAGCTGGGCACACATACATTCCTGCCCCCTGACACTGGTGCTCCTGGTTCCTGGGCCTTCAGACTCAGACCAGGACTACGTCACTGGCGTGCACCGTCTCCCCACTCCCCCTGGCCCCCCTCCCAGCCCCATTCTTCAGCCTTCACATTCAGATTTGGACCAGATCTATACCACCGGCTTTCCTGGGCCTCCACCTTACTAATGGCAGATCATAGGATTCTCAGCTTTCATAATCATGTAAGCCAATATCTCATACTAAGCCTTTTTCTGCATATTTATATAGATCCTACTGTTTCTGTTTCTCTGGAGAACTCTAACTAATAAACACAGTAATAAAGCAGCACTCAAGATAGCTGGGAGGGGCAGACATGTGTAGTCATTTTTCTGATTTGTACAAGTTCTTATTTTTGCCTTTGCTCACATATGATTACGGACTGGTCTTATTTGGTCATACTCAATCCTATCGTGGTCAACATGTGTCTGATGTTGGCTGTAGAGGGCCCCCTGGGAAGACACATGGACATTCTTTAGATTGCTGTTGACTAAGCCCGAGACATTGGCGGAGTCATGTCAGTTGCACCCCGCCCCAGGAGTGCGGGGGTGTTGTCAGTTCCTGGCTTACCTTTGTCCAGGTTCCGGAAGAGGGCTTTGAGATGAGGAACCAGTCTAGCACCGGAAAAGAGGAAATGAAATGGACCTGGGCCCTCCCAAGCTCCTTTGATCCTAAGTTTTCCGATGAAACCCCCTTGTATATGGGAGTATAAATAAATGTGCTGCGTGGCTCAGGGCAGTCGTCTGTCTCTCCAGCAGAAGAGGTCAGCGACCCACCCGGGACCCAGCTTGAATCTATCTCTGTATCTACTCTCTTTATTTCATTATTTCTCAATCCCCGACCGCCTCTACCAAGAACCAATTTCATCTCTCTCCGTGCTGGCCATGGAAAAGGGAGATCCCCGCCGCATCAGGCCCCAGCAGTTGGCACCCTGTGAAATATGTGTTCAACAGCAGAACATCATTGTCTAACTACGTATAAGAGGCAGGCAAGATGCCAATTGTCAGCAATCTATCAGGAGCTGCTTCCCCCCCCCCCCCCCCCCATTATCTGCTCTTACTTTCCTCAATATCTATACACACACAAAAAGCAGAGTAGCTACTTTCCATAAAACAGAAATTACAGAAGGATATAATGAGGTACTAACAAAAGGAGATTTAAATTTATCTCTCTTTGTCTAAGATCAATTTGAACAAAATGGAGAACATACAATACCTAAACAACATCATCAATAATGTAGATCTGATTGATATGTTACTAAGTTATCTGTCTGGAAATAGAAAATATATCTTATCTTCAAGTGCCCATGGAACATTCACTAAAATTGACTACATATTCATCTACAAGGAAAATCTTAATAAATCCCCAAGGAATAAACAGAATATAGATGATATTAGCTAATAATGATGAAAGAAAACTGGCAATTAATCACAAATTCAGAAAATGAAGACTCTTCTACCCAGAAAAAAAATCCTGATCTCATAAGACAAACAGGTAATATGAAGAGAAATTACAGAACTTTTAGAAAGCAATAGTAACAAAATAAATTACATATCAAAACCTATAGGCTACAACTAAAGCAATGAATAGGAGGAAACTCCTAACTTCAACATACTTAACCATTAAAATAGGAAAATAAATAATGCATAGGGCTCAAAAGTTTGTAAAGGGAATAACAAAATAAACCACCAAAAAAGCAGTAGGAAGGAATTAACAAAGGCAAAGCAGAAATGAATGGAAACAAAAAATCAATAAAAACTAATACCTAATACAACAACATCATTACCACTGGTAATAAGATTCCTATCAGGCAAATTGCTTTCAAAGAATGACTCAGTCCTGATATGAATTGTTTTCATACCCCTGTCTCTATTATTGGAGCTGACTCTGAAAGATAGAAGTTTCAAGATAGTGTGATCTTGAAAGTGGAGAAGAAAATGTAACCTGTACCAAAAAAAAAAAAATGTACAAGCACATTAGTATTTGAGTATACATTGTAATTGCATTGAACATTGTAATGATTTTTAGCAAACAAAGTCATAGGAAACCAATGTGCTAAGTCTCACCCCCAGCCACCAAATAGTATAGAAAAAAAGATCAACAAACTTTTTCTGTAAAGTACCTGAGAGTAAGTATCTTAGGCTTTGAGAGCCATATGGTCTTTGTCACCACTACTTAACTCAGATGCTGTGCTCTAAAAACAGCTATAAGCTGGGAACAATGTTGGAGGAAATTTAAAGGTAGCTATTCCAAGGGAATTAATGTCTACATTAATTCAAGGTTCACCAAAATGGTGCTTGCGCATATCTTATACCACATCCTCTGCCTCAGGTGTCATATCATACAACCTGGAAAGACTTCCACATTTTGATTTCTTATTATAAATTTGCATCTACAAAATCCTTGCCTCCTGATCATGTATTTTATTTCCCAGGCAATGTAATGAGAGTGTTGTTTAAATAGCCACTCAACTGGGTTTAAATCCCAACTGTCCCACTTAATAACTGTATGACTAAAAGGCAGTGTGTTCAATCCTTAAACTTAATTCCTTGTTTATAAAATGAGAAAAATTACAATAATATTTACAGGGTTGTAAGAAAGTGGAAGGAGATCATGTATCTGACACACCTAGGGCAACACACGGTTCTGTTTCTTCATTCTATTTCCAATTTCAAATAATATCTCAAAACCCATCTGCTACTTTAAAGTAAAATGAATTCCCATTTTTTATTTCTCCCTTTGAATGAAATAGTAAGATTTCGTAAGGAACCACTCATGTTTCTAAAGTTCTTATCACACATTAGTATAAATGATCACAATTTATCTACATTTAAAAATGCCTTTTAACAATGAAGCTGATTATTCATTTTATGGAAACATTCTGGATGCCTCTGTTTTTAAAGCAGAGAGATTCATAAGAACATCCAAGCATTAACTTCAAGCATACAATATATCAAAAGTTTCAGAAATCATGCATATTTTTCCTTGTACAACATTAATATCCTTTAAAGTTGTCAAAATATGCCATCTATTTTGTTTTCTTTTCAGAAACGCTGTTCATTAAAATTGTGAACTTCCCATTCTACTAGATCCGTGGTCTGCAAACTGCAGCTCACGAGCCACATGTGGCTCTTTGGCCCCTTGAGTGTGGCTCTTCCACAAAATACCACGGCCTGGGTGAGTCTATTTTGAAGAAGTGGTGTTAGAAGAAGTTTTAAAAATTTGGCTCTCAAAAGAAATTTCAATCGTTGTACTGTTAATATTTGGCTCTGTTGACTAATCAGTTTGCTGACCACTGTACTAGATAAACCAAAAATCTCCTGAGAATTCTCATCACCAAACTGGAAAAAGCTGAGGAGGGAAAAAGAAACTTTCTTGACATTGAAGGAACAGTGATCTACGGACATCACAGCCAATCAGTTACACTTGCCCAGCTATTCTCTCACTTGCCCCTTCGATCTCAATTTTAGCAGCTGGAAGGTTCCAGAGTCAGACTACCTATGCTCAAATCCCAGCTCTTCAACAAGTAGGATGAATAACTCCTGGTAAGTTTAGTCACTTTCTCTGTGCCTCAGTTTTTTCATCTATAAAATGGGGCTACAGATAATATTATCACAAAGGAAGGCCTGTTGTGATGATCAAGTTTATGTCTCAATTTGGGTTCTCCCAAAAAAAACAAGAGTCTGAGACAGGACTCAGGTTCAGGGAGCTTGTTTAGGAGGAGCTCCCAGGAAACAGGGAGAGTGAGGCAAGGGAGGGAGAAACACCACGCCCACTAACCATACGTTATTGACTGGGCAACCAGGGCTCAATCCTGCAGGGGGCCTTCTTAAGTGCTTTAAAGAATAGCACTCAAAACTCTGCCTCTGCAAGAAGCTTGGGGCACTAATCCACTAACTCCCACTCCTCATTTGTTGAGGTTCACTCCTGGAAGCTTTAATTTCTCCTCACAACCTGGCGGCTGGCTCATTCACTGGCTGACCCGCCTTCCCCAGCTTCAGATGAAGCCCAGAGGCAGGAAAGTTGGAGTATGTTCTTGAAGTGAGATGGTGGCAACAAGAATTGAACTTTTCACTACAACTACACTAAAATCAAGCTGACGCAGGCAGAATGGTGTGGATTCCGACATCATCTGGTACAATGTGTGAAATACTAAGCACAACGCATGGAAAAAATTGCTTAATAAAGCACAGCTCCTATTAATAATAATTTTGTTATCAGAAACTATGTTGTGCTGTAAGAAAACAAACAACATTTGTCCTTTGGGTCCTGAATTCTGAATAATGACACGTATCAGATAGGAAATGCAGGCAAGAGTGCAAGCAGCAGAAGGGCACAAAATAACGGGCTTAGTTAGCATTGCACAGGGTCTCAGGTGCCTGCAAGATGTCGTGGTAGAGCTATGTAACAGACAGGAGTTTGTGTCTGGATCTCAGGGAAAGAATGGGTGAGAACTGGAAATGGAGACTTGGGAACCACCAGCATCTGCATTAGAGTTCAAATATTCATGTGTGATCTTGGAGGAAGACAAGTTGAATGGAGGAAAGAAGAAGGCTAAGAGTAGGCCCTCAGGCCACGGTGGTATCAAGAGGCCATGAAAGGAGGGTGACCCTGGAAAGCACACTAAAAATAACCCTGCCAGGGAAGTAGGAGACAAGCAGGCGAGGGTAGTGTCATGGGCCACCAGAGGAGAGGGGAAGAGAAAAGTTTCTAGAAGGGAGTATTCAGCAGTGTCAAAGTCTGCCAAGACCAGCATGAAAACAACTGAAAAATGCTCATTACATGCATATTATAAAAAGACATATTTGTTTTCAATGAAATATGACTTTAGTTGGGGGAAATAGAAACAATAAGAGCAATTTAAAAATTGAGGCACAGTGGGATCTATCAAATTCAATCCCACTATCTTATATAATAAGATATAATAAAGAGCTAATATGCTAATTAGACAAAACAATCTTATATAATAAAGAGCTAATATGCTAATTAGACCGAACAGCAGAACGACCATCCAGATGACCTTCCAGACGAAGCCAGGGCTGCGAGGGCTGGCCACGGCAGCCGGGGCTGCGAGAGCCGAGCCCCTTGCACGAATTTCATGCATTGAGCCTCTAGTGTGCTCAATAATTGAGACTGATTATCCAAAATTCATGTTAAAAATTCATGTCAAATTAATAATTAAAGATTCTTTAAATCTCTTCTCATCTTTATCTATCCTTAAAAGGAGGGTTTTACAGTGTGAATAACTGATATTATGAAATTGACCACAAGCTTAAATTCCATTAGTATTACTTAATCAGCAACCATCCCTCACTGCTCATGCTCCACTAGAATGCAAAGCATGTCACTGAACAATGGAAACCATGCAAGCCAACCTAATTATCAATCCACCCACTGCTTTTTCCAAACATATGCTTAAATATCCTCTTCATTCTAGGATCTGATAGCCTGGAATCGCAAAACAAAAAACCTCACTTGTGTCCTTGCCATAATAACCAATTGTCTTTTAGTTTTGTGGTTGGGAGGCAATGGCCACTAGGTGGAGAGAGATACCCACTGACCCCCTTAGGCAAAGGCATGAACTGAATTTTTAGGTCCCCACATTCACTCAGTGACTTCCCTAGACAGTAGGTTGGATTCAATTCTGAACAAAGGAAATCTCTATGAATGGTGATGCCAAGTATTCCATGCACTTCGGGTCATTACTCCTTTCCCTGGAATCTATGCATTCACTCTCCAAGAATGAGTTCCCTGCCCTTTTGATCAAGATAACGCTCAGAATTTGAATTAACAAGTTATTGTTCTGCCTCTCCGCCGTTAGCCTTCTACACAGCTCCTGGTAACAGCTCTCTAGCTACATTGGTGAAATAGAGGGGATTATGCCCCTTTGTCTCCTCCTCCAGTCCCTGCCTTGCCCTCAAAAGAATCCTATATAATAAAAGTGTAGTATGAAAATTGTCCCCTCGACTGAGAGTTGTCTAGGAGTTTGACCAGGAGGTGGAGGCAGCTGGGGGGAAGAGAGTGAGGCCCTGGCAGCCAGCAGCCAGCAGCCGCTAGAGACCCTACCAGTGCATGAATTTAGTGCACTGGGCCTCTAGTAAAGAAGAAAAAATAAAGGACCATACCCTCTAGGAATCTAAAGGAATAAAACTCTAAAGGGTGAAATTTGAGAGCCATGATTGACACACCTATAACCCACCATAAGATCTGTCTTGATCTGGAATCATAGTAAATGTCCCACTATCTTTGAAAAACTTATGTGAAGTATTTCATAAAGAAGTCTGTTCCTCCAGCTAAAAGACATTTATTTATTTATTTATTTATTTTTGGTTTGCACCATTTTTTTTTATTTTTTTTTCCTCATCCCCCATTCCCATCCCACACCCCTCCCCACGGATGCCCCCACCCCCCTGTTGTCCTTAACCATTGGTTAGGCTCGTATGCATGCACACAAGTCCTTTGGTTGATCTCTCCCCCCTACCCCCACCCTTCCCTACCCTCCCTCTGAGGCCTGACAGTCCCATCGATGCCTCCTTGTTTCTGGGTCTGTTCTTGTTCATCAGTCTATGTTGTTCATCATTTCCCCTACATGAGTGAGATCATGTGTTACTAGAAATATACTTATAAGAACCGAATGTGAGACGAGCAATAATAGTTATGCTGACAGGCAAATGAATCAGTCTGTAGTGAGTTTCTTTCTGGACCAACAGTTCTTTTGAGACCCAATTTCAATGTCCACCAGTTCCTTATGTGTACATGTCGGCACTGACTTTTCAGCTCTGGATGGTGGACAAATGGTGGTAATGCAGGTCCGACTCCCTCTGGTTTGGTCTCGCCCGGACCCAGGGGCGCGGCTTCACCCGGACCCGGGACCCAGCATCACCCGGGGCCCCGGGGCGCGTGGCCTCACCCGGTCCCGGGCGTCCAGCCTCACCCTGACCCAGGGGCGCGCGGCCTCCCCCGGACCCAGGGGCGCGCAGCTTCACCCGGGCCCGGGATCCAGCCTCACCCGGACACAGGGGCGCGTGGCTTCTCCCGGACCCAGGGGCGCGCGGCCTCACCCGGGCCCGGGACCCAGCCTCATCCGGACCCAGGGGTGCGGCCTCACCCGGACCTGGGACCCAGCCTCACCTGGATCCAGGGGCGCACGGCCTCACCCAGACCCGGGATCCAGCTTCACCTAAAAGACATTTTTATTCAAGTAAACTAAAGAAATTAACTCTACTAAATGCCCTTGGCTATATTCTTTATCTCTCAAACTTTTTAAATCACAGCATAATTTTTGTTTTCTTTCTAATGATTTTCCCTGAGTACATATCTCTCCTATTTTTAATATATTACTTTCACAAAACACCTTAAATATAGATTTTTAATTTTCTCTTTAAGTAAAGTTATATACTTTTTTCTCCTCCCTCATCTAAATAGTTAAGCACTTCCAAGTATGTTAGTTATTTACTAGAAAATATCTTTCTACTTTCCAACTGATCGCTGTTGGCAGAGAGAAACAATTAAGTCATAACTGTTTCATAAATATGATTTTCCTCTTGTGAAAGAATATTCCAATATCTGCCACTTTAAACCTTAGTAAGAGAGTAGATCCTAAGAGTTATCATCACAAGGGATAAAACCTTTCTATGAGGTGATGGGCATTAACTATTGTGGTAATCATTACACAATATATTTAAGTCAAGTCGTTCTATATATACCATGAACTTATAAAAAAAATGGAAAGATAAGCCCTGGCTGGTGTCACTCAATGGTTAGAGCATCAGCCCATGCACTGAAGGGTCACAGGCTCAATTCCTTGCCAAGAGCACGTACTTGGGTTGTGGGTTCAATTACCACCCGTGGTCAGGGTGCATGCAGGATACAACCAGTCAATGTGTTTCTTTCATATCGATGTTTCTCTCTCCCTCCCTCCATCCCTTTCACTCTCCGAAAAGCAATGGAAAAAAAATATCCTCAGGTGAGGAGTAACATAACAAAAAAGAAAGATAAAAGTGGAATAATGGATGGTCAAAGATAGATGGAGAGGAAGATAAAGCTAAAAAAGAAACCCACTGAGAAATAAATGAAGGACTGAATGGAGAAACATCTGATGCAGTCTGGAGTTGTATCTGAAGACCTGGGGGTTGCTGGTTTTTATCCCAGATCTGTCCCTTTCTAACCATAGGTCTTTTCATATTTGTTTCCTTACTCCTATAATTTCCAGATTCATTGTTTTCCCTGATGTTTTAGTTCTTGTGAAGATATCAATAGACCTAAAGACAACCTTAACTGATTATTCCAAGGAGTCATTATAATTAACTTAGTGATTAACTACCAACTTATTACCTTTTATAATTAACTTAGTTGGTCTGAAAATGGTGAGATAAATCTTTTACTCTGCTAGGTCATGTCAACCTTAAAGTGTGCACCATGCACACTGCAAACTCCATGCACAAACGAGATCACAGTAACAGAGTGGAGACCATAGGAAGATCTAATCCTAGCCCTTTCTTTCGAATGACAGGGCACCGAAGCCTGGAGGAGAGAAGCACCTTCCCACATCTCCTAACACTGGTCCATGGATTCAAACCTTCAGCAGTACCACTCCCAGTCCAGGGCGTGTGCCACACACCGTGATTCTCCTGAAACAAACATGAGTTCAGCCTAAAACACATGTGTCTGTTATATTGACAGGAAAACAGCAGACACTCTGCTTTCTACCAGCAGAAATGGAACAGTGGTCTGTGCAGCCCAGATTTCTCTGACAGTTGGGGTTCATCAAATGAGGACCTAGGAGGGCCAACAGCCCAAGCCTCAAATTTAGACTTTTCACCTTATTTCCAAATGAGGTTAAACATTCAGTTCTAGAAAGATGCAAACAGAACTGAAAGACTTTCCCACCCAATTTTAAACTTGGGTCCCTTCCAGACCACCCTGTATGGCAACAGGATCATATGAATAACACAGTCATGTTGGATGTGTGTGTGTGTGTGTGTGTGTGTGTGTGTAACAGCATTGATGTGTTAAACGTAATCATGCAAACTATCTATCTACTTTTGTATTTCACATCCTCATATGCCAGAAGATTCAAAAATTAAAGTGTTCTGACCTCTTTGGACATCCAAGAAACTGCTGACAGGAATACAAAGTTGTTTTGGTGGGAAAACAGAGAGTTCCTCCAAAACAGAAGCACCATTCAGAAACCCTCTTCTGGACATTCTATGTGGAGCATTGCAGTATCTTATCATGTGATAACATGATTCCATGCAATCCTCACAATACCCTCTGACATAGTACCCAGTTCACAGATGAGGAAAGTGAGGCTGAGGCCAAGTACTCAAGTACATACAACTAGTAAGAGGGTGAGCCAGGATCAGAAAGAACCCGGTCCTGGCTGACACCAAAGCCAGGTTCCAGGCCCTCGGGATCACCACCGCCCAGGATGAAAACCACCTGATGGTTTTCAACTCCTATTTAGCAACCAATCAGATATTAGGCTCTTCCCGTCGGCCTGTATTGCCCTATGAACATGGAGGAGGTGAGGTGCTCTACGCCAGCGGTTGCCAACCAGTGGTCCTCTGTGGTCCGTGAGTTCTGAAAGGTTGGTGACTGCTGCTCTAGGCTGTCCTGGAGAGGTGAGCCACCATCAGAAGGTCTGAGTGTGAACACTGACCTACAAGTTTAATGTGAGTGACGTGCGAACTAATTGGTAGTTCAGTTACCTGTGACTCTGCATCCTTCCCCTACCTTTATTCCTAACTCATGTCAGACATGGCCATGTTTTGGGTCCCTATTTTACATTATAATCTATTGAATTGGTGCAGTTGTGGCTCATTCCTCAGCTTTTCTGCCCACTTCCAAATAATACCCAAATCCTGTTTCTGTTTCTTTTTCCAATGATCCTAAAGGACAGTGTTTTTCTACAGTCTTCTCTCTACGCCCATGATGTGCCAAACCACAAAAGTCTAAAGGTATGTGAGCTGCCAGCCCAAGGCTGAGACCAGGTAAAGGCAGAAAAATGGGAAAAGTTGTCCTCAGCACTTACCTCTAGTTGCTCCTATACAGGTCTCTTCTGTTCTGCTCTCCCTAGACCTCCTGTGCCCGCCTGCTACCCTGGACTCCTATAGTTAGGAAAGACAATGGTGAACCTGAGGAGGGGTGGTGAAGGATTAAAGAAAACAGACAAGAGAATATAGCTGGGACCAGGTGGGACACCGTTCTTGGATGGAGAGACAGTGACACAGCCTGTTAGCCGAGCCTTTATTTTATAGTCAGATCCCATGAGGCAAAGCAAGGGTGTGATCAAAATGTTTACAACATTCTCACAAGTTTCTAATCTACTTAATTACATGCACCTGAGAACTCTATCAAGCTTTGTTTTGGCAGCACTTGCTGCACCTCCTGCAGTCAACATCACTCAGCTACCTGGGACCATAGGTTCAGACCATAAGGTGAAGCTTACAACCATAGTCTTTGGCTATAATTGTGCTGGGAGGGCTTTGCCCTCCAAGCTGGGACCTGCACATGGCTTTGCCACGAGAGGACCTGCCCTCTCATTAGTCCAAGGCTTGAACCTGTCCAAACGCTGTAACCACTCTCCACATAATGGTGTTACTAATTCATGGCCATAGGTATTGTGACTCACTGGTCACTGTCCCTTACCCTTGCAGAGGACTCCTGGAGGGGGCAATACCTTTGGTAGAATTCAGACACTGCACACCTGGTAGAGAGGTATTTTTAGGAAGGTGCATTCATTATAACATATAAGCAGTTGTTTGCTCACATGAAGTTATCCCTTCCCTGAGCTAAGTGCTACTTCTCAGAGGATGGCCAGGTATGTGCCCTCATCCCTCAGCAGGATGAGGCAGCCTCAGAAAGGAAAGACATTGAACCAATAGAGAGAGCCAGACCTCAAGGACAAGTTCGTTCAGTCCGTGAAACAGAATATGGTACCCAGAGGATTTAAGGCAACATGGTTAGGAAGTGGTGCAGGCAGCTGTTGACTTCCAGAATATAGCACAAATTCACAAAAGCATCCAGACAGGCAAGTAGAATAAGGAGGAGATTCGCCCTAGAGAGGGTCACATGATGAGATCTAAGCAGAAAGGTAGGAGCACCAGCCAGGCTGGGGAGCAGGAGCACTGCTGAACCCCTGGTAGGTCAATGACCAGACTGAGACAGGTCCCCCTCTCTAAAGGGACCAAGGTACCAGGCATGTGTCTGACTTATCAATTTAGCTCAGAAAAATAAGAAAAGACTCTATCTCTTAAGTATAAGTGGAGAACCTGGGTCTCAGGGCAAAACCTCCCTGATCAGAGCAGAGAAACAAATTCGGGGCCAGACCTGGTACTCTGACCCCTGGACAGAGTCCCACAAACAATCTCTGGTTTGCAGTCAGGATGGAGCCATCCTGGAACTTGGTCCCAGTTTGAAGACCTGAGATGGGGGTCAGGTTGGGCTATCAGCCTGTATAACACTTTATAACACAAACTTAGAAAAAGGAAACCATCTACACAGAGGTAAACCTGTGGGCACAGCGCTTGGCAAGTGAGCAGCATCTTTGTATTATTTGTAAAAAGATGCCACTCCAGGTGAACACAGACTTGCGCAGGGCACAGCCTCGTGTGTGGAACACGGGCAAAGATTCTAGCCTCCTCCTTCTTCATCAGACAGTAAACAACCCGATCCACCAAAACCAGCAGACCTAGAAAGTACAGTGGCACAACAGTGAGAGAAGATTTATTCTGGAAAGGTCTAGAATCTGGGGCAAGGGAAGGGTTTTTCTTCTCTCCTCTCAGGTATGACCAAGTCTCCTCCTTATACCCTACGGGACATAAAAAGTAGAATCAAGCAGAGGGTGCATTCGAAGCTGATCGACAGACATTTTTCCTCCCAGAAAGGATATGTCAATATGAATTCAAGCTGAGAAATCTGAGGAACTCCAAAATAAATGCTTTGGCAAAAACATATATACCGTGACTTTCTCTTCATTGTCGAGTTATGTTCCTGCTTTGTTTTTTTCCAGGCCCTCCTAGCAGAGTTTTCATTATCTATGACCAAGGAGATGATAAGTTGGACAGATGCACCATTCAGAGGCCAAGTCTCACGCAGCAATTTTTTCTGGAAGTAACATCTGGCTCTATAGCTCTGTTCCCCTTGGAGACTCAGCGGCTGGGGACGTGGCTGGCTGCTTGGCTTGCTTCCCGGCTGTGGAGTTGCATCTCGAGTTGCTTCTGGCATAAGCTGTCTCTGGACATCTGACTTTATCCTTCCACTGCCTCCCCCTTTCCTTTTACGTGAGGCCAACCCTAAAGGAGTTGGGGCGAGGCCTCAGTAGCAGCCACTGGAAGTGAGACCTGGCTGTGTGGGAACTGGCCTTCCGTACCCATGTTATCATTTAGGAAAGAGGTTAATCCCTTCCATCAGGCTAGACCTGAGGGGGGTGGGAGAGAATAAGTCTCCGTTCACAGGTGAGATGAAGTGAAAAATCCTTCTGGAGACTAGGGACTTTAGTGTCAGTGAAGTGTGAAGATAAAGAATGAAAAAGAGGCATACATATTTAGGAGAGAAAGGAGAGCAACAGTCCCTAAGGGTCCCAGAAACACCTTTAAATTGGAAGAATTCCAGTATCATAATTTGTTTTAAGCAATGTTTTCATTTTCCAAATGAAACATACTCATTAAAGAAACTACAGGAAAGAAAAGAAAAAATAATAATACCTAGAGAGAACAGGATTTCTTCCATCCAAACTCAGCCCGTGTGGAGCATTTCCTTCTTGCCCTTCTTTTCTCTGTATATAAAATGAGGGGAGGGGGGTCCTTCCTAGATATAACCATACATGATATATGTGTGTATAGATCATATGAGAGGGGAACAGAGAGGGAGAGAGAGAGAGGGAAACAACATGGGAGCGGAACACAGATCAGCCACCTCCTGCACTCTCCCAACCGGATCGAACCCGAAACCTGGGCACGTGCCCTGACTGAGAAATGAACCAGCCACCTTTCAGCGCACAGGACTACACTCAACCAAGTAAGCCCCATTGGCCAGGGCATATTCATGGGTTACAAATTTTACAAGTTTTATCATGTTAATGCTTCTTTTTTTTAATTTTATTTTTCAATTATAGGTGATATCCAATATTATTTTAGATTAGTTTTAGGTGTACAGCATAGTGGTTAGACACTTATACACTTCTTTACAGTTTTTAAAGGCTCCACCATGGAGTAGTTTTATCAATTTTCTAAATCATCTTACCTTATAATAGACAAATATGCAAATTGACCGCACCTTCGCTATGCCCAAGCCACGCCCACCAACCAAGCCACGCCCACCAACCACGCCCACCAGGAAACCGTTGCAGGGACATTGGGGTGTGGCGGAGCCCAAGGCCGGGAAAGCCTCGGGGCAGAGGCTTTCCCGGCCTTGGGCACCAGAGGGGAGCCTGCAGGAAACCACTGGGGGTCGGATCCTGTGATCGGTAGCAGGGACGCTGGGTGCGGCCGAGCCCAAGGCCGGGAAAGCCTGGGGCGGAGGCTTTCCGGGCCTTGGGCACCAGCAGGGAGCCTGCACCTATCGCAGGAAAGCACTGGGGGTCGGCTCCTGCGATCGGTAGCAGGGACGCTGGGTGCGGCAAGCCCAAGGCCAGGAAAGCCTGGGGCGAAGGCTTTCCCGGCCTTGGGCACCAGCGGGGAGCCTGCACCAATCGCAGGAAACCACTGGGGGTCGGCTCCTGCGATCCTTAGCAGGGATGTTGGGTGCCGCTGAGCCCAAGGCCACCGCCCGGGGCCAAGCCCCCACCTTGAAAAAGGCAGAAGGTGGTGGCCACAGCCAAGGCCTGGGTCCCTGGTGCCGGCAGAAAACTGGTGCAGGCAGCCAGGTGAATGAAGGTCTATTGCACGAATCTTCGTGCGAACGGGCTACTAGTTGTAACATAATTTAGATTCAGTGGACACTTAAGAGACATTTTCAAAGCGGAAACAGAATCGGTGAAAAAGGATTAAATTTAGGCAAAGAGAAGGGAGGAAAAGTTGATGCAAACTGCAAGGTATGCACAGCCTGGGAAACAGCAGGGTGACATCAATAGCAGAGATACTGAAGTTATTAGGAGCCTTAGAGGTTGTCTAGTGCCCAACTACTCAATGTGCAGTCCACAAACCACCAGCATCGGCATTGGCTGGGAGCTTCTCGGAAATGCAGAATCTGCATTTTCAAAAGACCTTTGGGTTGTTCACATGCTCATTGAAGACTGAGAACCCCTGGTTTAGAACAGTCTCTTCCCCTAACCAGGACAGTGAAGTCTTGCCACAGTCACCCAGTGATAAAGTGGTGGGCCTGGTCTTCTTTGCACAGCAAAATGTATCTGATTCAACTAAAATAATAATGGATAATATTTATCAATGATTAGGTATCAGAAATTACTCTAATTGCTTTATATCTAATTCTTACAACAACCCTATCAGTGTCCCTCTTTCACAGATCAAAAATAAGATTTAAATAACGTGCCCCAGGTCACACAGTAACTGGCTGCACCCTTGCCTCAATAACTGTGTTCCTAACCACTGAACTGGGTGCATAGATGGACGAATGGATGGACGGATGGATGCAGCCTTTTGCTGTGTGTTAGACCAACTTATCTGACAAGTAGTACATTTAAGTATGTTAGGGACATACTTCAGTATTACCTGTTTATTAGATTTTCTATTCTTTCTTATTTACCCACTGGTTTCTTCTCCCAATTCACTCATTCACTCCAGTCTTTATTATTCTTTATTTTCTATTTCAGCTCTGCTCAGGGGATTATGATAATCAAAAAATTCTCTTCCCTCATAGAGTTTGAAATCTAGAGGGAAAGACGAGATTAAATAAATAATACATAAACATATATTTACCTTCAAGCAGTGCTCTGAAGGAAAATCACATAGAGCTGAAAAAATGGGGTCGTGACCGCATCTTGGAGTCAACCTTCTTTTGCTCTACCCCCTCCCCACCATTTCACACATACTTTATCTTCTTCATCGCTATCTCTCCATTCAAACATCAAACTCATTTTGCTAACATCTTACTTTCTTCCAAATCACATAACTTCCTAATGCCCTCCCCCCACTAAATTTGGCATCTGTACTACTTTCCTACTTCAACTGTAATTGATTACCACAATCTTGGTGGTTTAAAACAAAGCAAATGTATTGTCTTGAAGTTCTGGAGGTAAGAAGCCCAAATTAGATCTTCCTGGCTAAAATCACGAAGTCGGCAGGTCTGCATTCCTTCCAGAGGCTCTTGGGGAGACTCAGTTACTTGCCTTTTCTAGAGGCTGCCTCTCCAGCCAGCAATGGCGTGGCTCTGACCTCCACTTCTGTTGTTGTCTCCGTCTCTGAATCCCATTCTCCTGTTTTCCTCTTTCACTCATAAAGCCCTTTGTGATTACACTGGGCCCACCCAGATAACCCAGGGTCACGTCCCTATTTCAAGATCCATACCTTAATCACATCTGCAAAGTCCCTTTTACCACGTGTAGTAACATACTCACAGGTTCAGGAGATTAGGATGTGGGCCTCTTTGGGGCCATTATTCTTCCTACCATGGGAGACTCATTCAATTTGCCTTGCCCTGTTCCTAGACTCTGTCTCCATGCATTCCCTTCATCCTATTAGCCACTATCCACTATCTCCTTCTCATTCTTTCCCCTCATAATGCACCATGTAATGATTCCAGTAAAACCCAGTCAACAGGAAGAAGGAAGCATGATGGTCAACCTGAGCCATGACTTTTCCACTGGAGCATAACCTTTCTTCTTTTTTTCAAACAATGCTTTTGTCTTAGATTGAATTTTCTAAAATCCAAAACAGCACATTTCCCGGTTCAGAATGTGCCTACAAAACAATAGAAAGACCATCATTTTTTCCAGGTAATTTTTATAAAGGAAAAAGTTACACTGCAACAGTTCATTATATTGGTGCAGACACTGGGAAGATTAATGAATATATATCAAAAGAAACTTAAGCTCCAAAAATCTATCCTAAAAATAATTAGGGATGAGCACAAAGATGTGTACTTGTTTATAATGATGAGTAGAAAACAATCTAATTATTCAAGACTCAGAATTGAATTATTATATTTGTGTAGCAGTTCACTGTGTAACCTTTAAAGTAATATATACTAGCGTGGTATATACAGTACTAAGTGACATGGAAATAGAGTAGTGATACTCATTTTCAGAACACTACAACATAGTTGGTTAATATACATGATTATGTCCAGAATTATGTAATAAGATAGCCACAGGGCTTCATTTTTATTATTCCTGTGGCTTTATCTGTGGCTTTCTAATTGTTCCACTACAACATAGATTACTATGCAATAAAAAGGCAGAGTTGACCTAGCAGGTTGGCACAGTGAATAGAGTGTCAGCCTGTGGACTCAAGGGTCCCAAGTTCGATTCCGGTCAAGGGCATGTACCTTGGTTGCGGGCACATACCCAGTAGGAGTGTGCAGGAGGCAGCTGATTGATGTTTCTCTCTCATCGATGTTTCTAACTCTCCCTCTCCCTTCCTCTCTGTAAAAAATCAATAAAATATTTTTTTAAAACAGAATTATTACAAGCAGGGTTTACTGATAAAACATACAGATATTTAATAATATATCTGCATTATGTCATTAAATATAATAGTATATTTAATATAATATATCACTGAATATAATATAATGACTGAATATAAGATATTTATTTTGTTTTTACTTTTTTCCAGAAAGTTCTTCAAGGCTCCCTGTGTTCACTCCTCATCATTTATCCTACATACAAGAATAATTTTAATTTAATCTGGGTTTTTAGTTGTCATTGTTACCATAGGAGCAAATATCTTTCCTATTCTTCTATATCATAATCAGAAGGAGAAGGTTTTTCTAGCCTGATTCTCATCTACACCCCTGCAATATAGAAACTCCAAAGGCAATTTATACAAAAACTCAAGGGCTACATCACTGTTCTTTGGTATATATATCCAAATTTGTTTCAACCATACAGAACCTTTTAATATAATGAACAAATCTTAAACACTAGACAGTATACATAAGAGCCAACTAACAGCTGCTAGCAATGCTGCTCACTAAAATCTACGTGAATTTTACTTTGCCTGAACTGATAAACCACAGTGACAAAAAAGGGAGGAAATTTTAAAGTTAGATTTGATAGTGCATGTAAAACTAAGGACAAAAAAGAACTACAGAATTGATGCACACCATATTGAAAGAGACTTAAAAATGTGGAACTAGTTATTGAAAATCAGTAATTCAATACAACTGGGATGGTCCACCTTCAAGATTTGGGAATTTAGCTATACAATTTAGTAAAACCACTTTAAAATGCCCTACTATGTCATTAATTTGGTTTTTCCTGAGAGTCCTACAAGAGCCCATGAATGGACACATAGAGGCTATATTTCCCATCAGATAAGAGACCATAGCAGAGAGGTACCAGGGCTCTTTTAAGCAACCCCTGATTTTCAGAATCACAAATTCTGACCATTCACTACCAACTAGCCTCCTGGCCTTTTTGTTAGCACCTACTACTACTAGACTTAATTAGTGAGGAATTTTCTCACTTCTTCAGTATAAAATTACTTTACTTAAATGAACATCTATGAATACCTACCAAATGCTTAACAGTCATTTGTCTCTAAGAATAAATGGGACGTACTCACTACCCTTAAAAATTTCAGGAGTAACTTATCTCAGATTCCCATCTGAGGTCTCAGCTCTTCTCAATCTCCTGCTCTTCCATGCTCCCAACCCTAAATGATCCCCTTGCCCAGTGTCCCCAATGAACTTTACTTCCCACTGTTGACTGCCTTCCAGATCCCTGACTCCTACTTGAAACAACTCTGGCCCCTCTACTTTGCTCTAGAGAGGTTCTCTGCTTCTCACAGACTCTGCCTCTGAATTCTGAGGCATCCTAGCCCTAAGATCCAGGTATTTAGGGAACATCTCCTGGTCATACCCCAAATGAAGTTATTCCCAACCTCGAGTGCCCTCTAAGACATATCAACTCATTAAGCCTCCTAGTTCCTTGAACACACCCCAAAATGTAACATTATGCCACAGGAAGCCAGTGGTGTGTATCACCCATTCAAAACCAGACATTCTTTTTCAGTCGCTTAATCCAGTGGTCGGCAAACCATGGCTCGCGAGCCACATGCAGCTCTTTGGCCCCTTGAGTGTGGCTCTTCCACAAAATACCATGTGCGGGCGCGCATGTACAGTGCGATTGAAACTTCGTGGCCCATGCGCAGAAGTCGGTTTTCGGCCTGGGCGAGTCTATTTTGAAGAAGTGGCGTTAGAACACTCAAGGGGCCAAAGAGCCGCATGTGGCTCATGAGCCGCGGTTTGCCGACCACAGTCTTAATCTAATCTTCTGCACTTTCTGTCATGATCTTCCCTTAGGACAGAAGGAAAAAGGGAAGACTACAGATCCTGTTATATGAATTTCAGACCTGAATCAGAGGATCCCTTGGGCTATAATTTTCCTACAGTCCTAGGTTTTTCCTACAGTCCTAGTATTTGTTAGAAATTGTTCAGAAAGATGGTCACAGCAGTAGCTCCCTCCCGTATACCTGTTGCAGTCCGAGTTTTCCACTACCCTCATAAAGCTCTGAGCCTCCCCTTAAATCTGCATTGGCCCTCTGACTTGATTCTGTTACAAGGATGCAGAAGTGAAGATGTGTGGCTGCAATGCCAGGCTTTCAGGGAATTATAGTGTCTATTTCCATGCTCCTAGACATTCCTGGTTGGACTGCTTCCCTGAGAACACAGCGCTGTAAGGAAACCCAAGCTAGTCAAGAAGCCAAAAGTAGAACATCAAGGCACCCCACTTGCAACTCCAGTGGAGCCCAGTCTTGAACCGATCCTGCCAGCTGAATGTAGCCACCTGAGTGACTCCAGGTAACAGGAGAACCACCCAGCCAACCCACAGAATCATGAAAAATAACGACATTTTTGGATCATTGTTATACAACAATAAAAACTGAAACAATATTTAAACCCAGTATTTCAAGAACCTGGGTTTAAATCCCACTTACTCTTCCACTTACTAGCTGTGTGACCTTAGGCAAGTTATCCATCCTCTCTGTGGAGCTAGATGTCCACCCCTTCTTTTATAGTGATACAATTTTCACTGGGTACACAACTGCCCGGCTAGACTACATTTCCCAGCCTCCCTTACACTTAGTGACCATGTGACTAAAGAAGGTGAGCAGGATAAATGTGTGCCATTTCTTGGTCTGGACCTTAAAGTCGTTGGAAATACACTTCCTCATGCTTTCTTCCCTTTATAAAGGACTGGAACATGGATGTGCCCCAAACCTACCCTCACCCAAGCAAATATAGACAATATCCTAGGTCAGTGGTCGGCAAACCGCGGCTCGCGAGTCACATGCGGCTCTTTGGCCCCTTGAGTGTGGCTCTTCCACAAAATACCATGTGCAGGTGCACACGTACAGTGTGATTGAAACTTCGTGGTCCATGCACAGAAGTCGGTTTTCAGCCTGGGCGAGTCTATTTTGAAGAAGTGGCGTTAGAACACCAAGGGGCCAAAGAGCCACATGTGGCTCGTGAGCCACGGTTTTGCAGACCACTGTCCTAGGTAATAGTGCAGAAACAAAAAGAAAGGAATATGGTGCCCTGAATCAGTGTGTGGACCCAACCTGCCCACCAGCCTAGACTCACTAGACTACAACATGAGAGAAATATGCTTATGTGTTCTTAAAGTCACAGTGTTATTCAGTTTCTTTGTTATGGTATCTTAGTCTTAATCTAACTAATACACCCCCTATTCCTTAGTTTTAAATAATGTTTGAGGTCAATTTGGAATTAATTTACATTCTTTTCATAAAGGGGAAATGATAGGAATATTATAAAATTATTGGGGTCTTTCAATAATCCCCTACAGAAAAAGTATCTTGCTGCAGTTGAATACTATAAGACAGTCTAAAACAATGTTGTGCAAGGAAATTTCTTATAACTTATTATAAGATACAATGTGTTCAAGGCTATGAAAAACATATTTCATGCAATTGTGACTTTAGTTGAAAAGGATTCTAAGAGCACTCAAAGCATCCAACCTACTGTTGGACTAGAATTAGTTGCTCAGATTAGCAATGTATATGTCTGAAGTTTCTAATTTTAATTCTTGACCAAATGAGGTGAGGTTCCTGTTTCAACTTGGATAGTCAATATTTTTAATTTCTTAAAAGTAAATAAGGCAATTGATTTTTAGCAAATTTGATATACTACTTAAGAGCATAAGGCATACTTTCTATTCTGTGGTTCATTCATTCCATTGCATTGGGGATCAATCATGAAAACAATATGATTAAATGGAAAAAATTTTCCCTTATTGTTTTTGACCCAATGGAGTTCATTTGAGGGTCAAATAACTGTAAACACAGTACTAGGAAGCCGATTTTTATGAAAGAGAATTAAGCACAAATGCTTTATTTAAATATTTATGCTTGAAAGGAATTCTCTCTGAAATTTCATTTAGAGCTGCCCTTATACAGCAAGAATTTTGGTAAACTTATTGCAAGCTTTGAACAGATGTGTAACAAAATGTGTCCCAATGTTATCAAATGAAAAAACACAGAACTGTACTATTTCACACTAGTCTGCCAAAATTCATACTGGATGACTCATTGAAGTTTATAAAATAAGAATGGATAAAATATGCATAAAGCTTTACACAAATATGTTGTTTTCTCATGTTTTTAATGGTTGCTGCAGAATTTGTGTTAAAATTGATGCTAACAGGCCTGAGAGAATAACCATTTAATTCAAGAATAAAATGAAAATAAGCTCGGTTGTATATTTCTTCATATTTATATGAGTCGGTTCTTGATGTTTTAAGGTCTGCTTGGCATTCTAAGATTGCTAAGTGTAGGGAATAAGAGACAAGGAAGCCTTGACCAGTGTGGCTCAGTTGGTTGGGGTCGACCCATGTACCAGAAAAGGTTGCTGGTTTGATTCCAGGTCACGGTATATGCCGAGTTGCAGGCTCCACCCCCGGTAGGGAGCATGCAAGAGGCAGCCAATCGATGTTATGCTCTCACATTGATGTTTCTCTCTTCTCCCTTCCTCTCTTTCTAAAAATCAATAAAATATTCTTTTTTTAAAAAGGGGGGGGGAGGGGGAAGACAAGGAAAAAATCCAATATCCAATTTTAGGGTATTAAGAATATTAAAATCCATGTAAAGGGGGGAAATAAGGCAATGGAAATGTATGTTAAATAATCTGGATGCATATTGAATAAAAATCAAGCAACCTCTCTTTAGAACTGGGTTGTGAGGGAAAGTAGGAGTGGTACAAAGACCAGATGTTCTCTTCTGCCTACGAATGGGCTGGAACCATATTGTGAAGATGATCTCAGACCACCACCCTTCCATTCAGCCCTCTGGTGTGATTGAGAAATCTAACTCAGGATTAGAAGCTCAAAAAATTAACATTGGTCGCATGCCAGATTCCGTGAGCTAGCTGCTAGATTCCTAACGCATCTTCCTCCTGGGGATCTGACAATTAACAAACCATATCTCGAGTTGTAGATATAGCTTTTAGGGGGCAAGTCTTACTTTAAAATGTAACTCTTTTAGATAATTTAATATTATAAAGGAACAAATTATAACTTTACTAGAGGCCCGGTGCATGAAATTCGTGCACGGAGAGGGGGGTGTCCCTCAGCCCAGCCTGCACTCTCTCCAATCTGGGACCCCTGGAGGGATGTCCGACTGCCTGTTTAGACCCGATCCCTCTCACAATCCAGGACTGCTGGCTCCCAACCACTCGCCTGCCTGCCTTCCTGATTGCCCCTAACCTCTTCTGCCTGCCAGCCTGATCACCCTCTAACCACTCCCCTGCCAGCCTGTTTGCCCCCAACTTCCCTCCTCTGCCAGCCTGGTCACCCCTAACTGCCCTCCCCTGCAGGGTTGATTACCTCCAACTGCCCTCCCTTGCAGACCTGGTCCCTCTCAACTGCCCTCCCTTGCAGGCCTGGTCCCTCACAACTGCCCTCCCCTGCTGGCCATCTTGTGTCCACATGGGGGCAGGATCTTTGACCACATGGGGGCAGCCATATTGTGTTGAAGTGATGGTCAATCTGCATATTACTCTTTTATTAGATAGGATAGAGGCCTGGTGCACGAGTGGGGGCCAGCTGGTTTGCCCTGAAGGGTACCCCGGATCAGGGTGGGGGTTCCCTTGGGGTGTGGGGCGGCCTGAGCGAGGGGCCTGTGGTGGTTTGCAGGCCAGCCACGCCCCCTGGTGACTCAAGAGGAGGTCCTGGTGTCTGGAATTTATTTACCTTCTACAATTGAAACTTTGTAGCCTGGAGTGGAGCCAAGCCTCCTGCTCGCTCTGTGGCCGGCAGCCATTTCTTTTGGGGTTTGTGTACCTTCTATAATTGAAACTTTGTAGCCTTAAGCGGAGGCCTGGGCCAACCAGGGTGTGCGGAAAGCTTTGCTTCCTCCATTGCCAGGGGAAACCCTTGCCTCCTGCTCTTTCCAGCTCCGTAGCTGCTGCCTTTTCTGTTTGGATTTGTTTACCTTCTATAATTGAAACTTTGTAGCCTTGAATGGAGGCTTAGGCCGGCAAGGGCAGGTGGAAAGCTTGGCTTCCTCTGTGGCCGGGGAAACCCAAGCCTCCCTCCTGCTCTCTGTGGCTATAGCCATCTTGGTTGGGTTTATTTGCATATTTGCTCCTGATTGGCTTGTGGGCGTGGCTTGTGGACATGGCTTGTGGGTGTAGTGGAGTTAGGGTCAATTTGCATATTACTCTTTTATTAGGTAGGATTATGTGGTAGATCTGGCAAATACCACTTTAACCAAGTGACCAAAGTTAACATCATCAATAGTCAGGTAAGCTGGCATCTTCACCTCCTGACATGATCCACTAAGAACACACCTCACTCTTCCAATAGTCCCACCTAAAACGCATAACCTGAATCCAACCCTGAGGAAACATCACATAAACCTAAAGTGAGGAGCATTCCACAAAACATTGGTCTATATTCTTAAAAAGTTACATCTTGAAAGACAAATAAAGGCTGAGAAACTGTCCAAATTAAAAGAGGTTTAAAAAGACATGATAAGTAGATGAAAAGCAGGTTCTCAGGTTGGATCCTCAATTGAAGGGGAAATTGCTCTGAAGAAATTGTGGGGAAATTGCTCTGAAGAAATTACAGCTATTTAGAAAATTGAATATGGACTGCAAATTATCAAGATGTTATATTTCCTGAATTTGATAAAATGAGCTCATCCTTAGGAGAGACATGCTTAAGTATTTAGAAGTAAGAATATATAATGTCTGCAATACAGGTTCAGAAAATGTTATCTATAATAATAAAAGCATTATATGCTAATTAGACCAGACAGCCAAACGACCTTCTGGACATCATTCTGGACAAAGCCGGGCAGCGGGGGCCGAGGCAGAGGAGGTTAGGGGCTATCAGGCAGGCGGCGCTTAGAGACAATCAGGCAGGCAGGTGAGTGGTAGGGGAGATCAGGCAGGCAGCCAAGTGAGCAGTTAGGGGCAATCAGGCAGGCAGGCAAGCAGTTAGGGGTGATCAGGCAGGCAGGCGAGCGGTTAGGGGCATCAGGCAGGCAGGCAGAGTGGTTAGGGGTGATCAGGCAGGCAGTTGATCAGTTAGGGGCGTGAGCAGTTAGGGGCAATCAAGCAGGCAGGTGAGTGGTTAGGGGCAATCAGTCAGGCAGGCCAGTGGTTAGGGGTGATCAGGCAGGCAGAGTGGTTAGGGGAGATCAGGCAGGCAGGCAGGCAAGCAGTTAGGAGCCAGTGGTACTGGATTGTGAGAGAGTGAAGGCTGAGGAACCCCCCTGTGCACAAATTTTGTGCACCGGGCCTCTAGTCTATACTAATGAAAGAGTAATTTGCTAATTAGACCAGGAGACCTTCCAGACAAAGCCGGGGGCTTGGCTGGCCTGCAAACTACCCCCAAACGGCCCTCAGCCCCTCACCCAGGCCAGCTACATCCCCCAGCAGGGACCCTCACCCTGGTGGGGGCATGGCCAGCCTGCAAGTGACCCTCACCCAGGCTGAAAGGCGGGGGCTTGGCCGGCCTGTAAACCACCCCCAAACAGCCCTCAGCTCCTCGCCCAGGCCGTCCACACCCCCAGCAGGGACCCTCACCCTGATGGGGGCATGGCCAGCCTGCAAACAACCCTCAGCCCCTCACCCAGGCTGGCCACACACCCCAGCGGGGACCCCCACCCCAATGGGTGTGTGGCCAGCCTGCAAACTGCCCCAGGCCCCTCGCCCAGGCTGGCCCCACCCCTAAGGAGACCCCCACCCTGATATGGGATCCCCTTCAGGGCAGACCAGCCAGCCCCCACCCATGTACCAGGCCTCTATCTATACTAATAAATAAAAGGGTAATATGCTAATTAGACCGGGCCTAAACCAGCAGTTTGACATCCCTCGAGGGGTCCCAGATTGGAGAGGGTGCAGGCTAGGCTGAGGGACATCCCCCACCTGTGCATGAATTTGTGCACCGGCCACTATTGTATATATAAGAAGAGAAAGAATAATAAAGCAAATGTGACAAAATGTTACTAATTGGTGAATCTGGATAAAGAATTTATAGGAGTTCTTTGTACTATTCTTATAACTCTTCTTTAAATTTAATAAACTTAAAAATGCTTAAGTATAACTCTTTTAAAACATGAGGTTATTAATACTTCAGAATATAAAAGAAATTATTATTTTCAATACCATCTTGATTAATAATGTTGGTGAAGTCTATAACTTTAAAAAAAATGATGTTTATGTCTTGGCAAAATAAGAATACAGATCATTAGAGCTATTAATTAAACATTTTAAGTAGTAATGCCCAAGTTTGAAATGGATATTTTTCAAGTGCTTTTCTTTCATAGTTGTTTCATTGGAAAGTTCTGAGGAAACTACTTTGAGTGCACATTATTAAGCACCTAATATCCATCATCTCTCAAGTAGACAAACCAAACTTTGATCGATCTCCCTAATTCTACATTTATACCTCTCTCTCCAATACAACAATTGGAGAATCTTTATTAAAAACACTAACAAATGGCCCTGGCCAGTGGCTCAATTGGTTGGAGCATTGTCCCGCATATCAAAACATTGTGGGTTCTATTCCCAGTCAGATCACATACCTAAGTTGCTGGTTTGATCCCTAGTCAGGGTGTGTATGAGAAGCAAGACATTGATGTTTCTCTCTCACATCAATGTTTCTTCTCTCTCTCTCTCTCTCTCTCTCTCTCTCTCTCTCTCTCTCTCTCTCTCTTCCTCTCTAAAATCAATAAAAACATATCCTTAGGTGAGGATTAAAAAAAAATTAACAAAAGCTTGTCATTCCCTATGTTCCAGTGGATTCCCATGGCCCTTAAATACAATCCAAACATTTTTGTTCAAGGCTATATGCACAGCCTAGCCTAGCCTAGTGTTTCCCCAACTTTTGACAGCTGAACACCTCATGATGGGCAGTCAGTTGACACAGAGTTAGGAATTTTAGGTTAATAAAAGAAACAAAGCCCAGCCAGGGTGGGTCAGTGGTTGAGCATCAACTTATGAACCAGGAGGTCACAGTTCGATTCCTGATCAGGGCACATGCCCGGGTTGTGGGCTCGATCCCCAGTGGGGGGCATGCAGGAGGCAGCTGATCAATGATTCTCTCTCATCATTGATGTTTCTCTCTCTCTCCCTCTCCCTTCCTTTCTGAAATCAATAAAAAAATATATTTTTTAAAAAAAGATAAGAAGCAAAGGCTTATCCCAATATTAGATAATAAATTCATAATCTATATATATAAAAGGCTAAGCGACTGTCACATCTGAAATAACTGAACAGACGACCGAACAGGCTATGTGGGGCGACCAGGCTGGCAGTGGGGTTAGCGAGGGATGACCAAATGACTGAGCAGCAGGCTGCGTGGGGCAACCAGGCCGGCGGGGGGGGGGGGGGGGGGGGGCAGTTAGGGGCAATCAGGCAGGCAAGCAGGTGAGCAGTTAGGAGCCAGTGGTCCCGGATTGTGAGAGGGATGTCCGACTGCCGGATCGAGCCTAAACTGGCAGTCAAACATCCCCCAAGGGGTCCCGGATTGGAGAGGGTGCAGGCTGGGCTGACAGATGCTCCCTCCCCCGCCCCCCCCCCGCACAAATTTCATGCACCAGGCTCTAGTTTAAAAATAAAAACAATAATGGTTATGTATAACTGAGAAGTAGAATATTGTTCACAATTTTTCACCAAGGCATCCAATTCCATGTCAACTTAGATCAGTTTCCATCCACATATAGATGGTTTATTTTCTGATATTTTCTTTCCAATAAACTTTAAAATCCTAAATCACAATGTGGATATCAGGAATAGCAATCTAGAATGGATCTTTCAGGGACCCCATAACTGAATTAAGCAGAAGGTCCAAAACTTATGGCATGATTTTTCACGGAAGATCACTTTCAAAGCTCTGTCAGATGGTAAGTCAAGGAACATATCACACATAAGGCTGAAAGAAAGGTTAGCGATTTGAACCAATTCCCAGTCCACTCTTACAGCATCCAATTCTGACAGCATTTCTTCAGGTTCTCCTACAGCACTTAGATATGATTTTCAAAATACCCCAATAGCACATAATCTTTTTTCTCTTGCTGGAACCAGTGAAGAACATCATCATGGACTGAGGGAAAAATTAAACTTGTAACAATGAAGCCTTTTTTGCTGAAGATCATTCTCTTTATAACAAATCCCATTATTTTATCCTTAACATTAAAAATCTTGATATGCCAGCTTTCAAGTAATGGATCAGGCTATTTGAGATTCTGATATCACTAAAATATACCACTTGAGCAAGCCACTTGAAAATGTTTCAATGACACAAAACTGCCATTATTAGATCATCATAAAGAAATATCTTTCATCTCTTCCCTCATTGCAAAATCTTGTGAACACCTTTCCTCTCATCCACAATTCTCTCCCTATCTCTGACATCAATTTTGTCCCTTTTTATTAAGACACTAGAGGCCCAGTGCATGATTAAATCATGCACGTGTAGGCTGTCTGTCCGCTGGTCGGACCCGGTGTGGCCGGCAGCTCCGAAGTCCCTGGGCCCCTAGGGCGAGGCGGGGCGGGGGCGTGGTCCTCCGGCGGCCGGAGCCCAGGCCGGGGTCTTGCCTTCGCCTCCCACCCAGAAAGGCTGGGGCCGCCGCCGCCTCTTCTGCCTTCCGGCTCCCTCATGAGCCCTCCCTCGGCCGGCCTGGGCTGTGTGGAAACCCGCATCCTCTGCGGAGGCCACCGCGCACTCCTGCGGCCCAACTGCCGCCAGACTCCTCCCCTGGGAGCCGCACCGCCCGCCCACGCCGCCTCGTCAGCCAGGGCCTCCAAATGCCCAGCTCGCTGCCACAGAGGCCCCTTCTGTGCCGCAGCACAGCCATGGCACAGACGCTGAGCTCGCGCCACAGCTGTCAACGCGAGCTCAGCATCCTGCCGGCCCAATCACCGCCCCGGCCACCCCGAGTTCCGCCCCCTGCGCCTCCTGCTGGCCCAATTGTGGGCGTAGCGGAGTGATGGTAATTTACATATTACCTTTTTATTATGTAGGACTAGAGGCCTGATGCATGAAGATTCATGCAAGAATGGGCCTTCCTTCCCCTGGCTGCCAGCACCGCCTTCCTCCAGCGGGAGCCGCCTTTTCACTCTGGCCCAGAGCCGCCTTTCCGCCTTCCCACACTGCCCAGAGGCCCGGAGCGGCTGGGGCAGTGTGGAACTCCTGCATCCAGCCCTGCCCCCGGCTGCTCGGGGCCTGCATATGCAAATTAAACCACCATCTTTGTTGGGTTAATTTGCATACTCACTCCTGATCGGCTGGTGGGCATCATGAAGGTAAGTCAATTTGCATCTTACTCTTTTATTAGTGTAGATTGCCATCAGCCCAAAACTGTGCTCTTATTCTGGACTTTAAAAGAAAAATATCTCCAATTTTTATGATTCCTCTCTTAAACCTCTCCCGTCAGGTTTCTGTACCCATGTACTCCATCAAAACCACTCTTGTCAAGATCACCAATTACCTTCACATTATAATTATTTGTCAATCCTCCTCCCGCTTGAACGTCAGCAGCACTCAGCACTATTGGTCACTACCTCCTCTAGGAAACACCTTCCCTACTTGGCCTCCTGGATAGCACACTCTCTGGGGTTCCTCCTGGAGGCACTCTCCCTGCTCTTCCTCAATCTCCTTTGCTGCTCTTACCTGAAGAGGTTTCTCCTTTCTTCAGGGAAGCAGATCTATATCTCCAGCCCAGCTCTCTCCTGAAATCCAGGCCCATATATGTCCCTGTTTGTCTGATAGACACACCATCCCCAAAACTGAAGTCTTGGTCTTCCCTACCCCAAAATCTCTACTCACAGCCTCAGTTAATGGAAGTTCCATCTTTCTAGTTGCTCAGGGGAAAAAAAATCTTTCAGATTTATCCATGACTCCTCTTACTCTCTCATAACCTACATCCTATCCTTTAGACCAGTGGTCAGCAAACTCATTAGTCAACAGAGCCAAATATCAACAGTACAACGATTGAAATTTCTTTTGAGAGCCAAATTTTTTAAACTTAAACTACTTCTAATGCCACTTCTTCAAAATAGACTCGCCCAGGCCATGGTATTTTGTGGAAGAGTCACACTCAAGGGGCCAAAGAGCCGCATGTGGCTCACGAGCCGCAGTTTGCCGACCACGGCTTTAGACCTTGGTATACCCAGAATATGACCTCTTCTCTCCACTTCCTCTCTGGTCCAAGCCACCACCATATTTCACTTGGATTATTACAGCTGAGCTCCTTGCTTTCATCCTCCCCTCACTCCCAGTCTACAATCTTCACGGAAGCCAGAGTGATCCTTTCAAAATACACCCGATCATATCATATCATATCACTCCTCTGCTCCAACCCTTCAGTGGCTCCCCATCACTCTTGGCCAAAGTTCATACCTAAAAGGATCCTCAGTCTGGCGCCGTGCTTCCCGCCCCCTCCCTTCCCCCTCCCATCACTTTATCCCTCGCTTGCTCTGTTTGAGGCACACTGGAGCTCAAATATTTTAGGCATACTCTCACATTAGGGCCTTTAAACTAGCTAGTCCCTCTGTCTAACACTCTTCCCCCACATATCAGACATCTAGAGTCTCTGAGAACCCAGCCCTCTTCTCTAGCCAATTATCCTTATCTTGCTACAGTCTTCTCATTTTCCCATAGCACTATGAAGATAATTTACATATTTACTCTGTTCATTATTTATTATTTACTTTCTCCCACTAGAATGTAAGTTCCATGGGAAAGTAATTTTTTAATCTGATTTGTTCACCACAATATCCCCAGTACTTGGTAAGTACTCAAGGAACATTTGTTGTAGAAACTAATAAATCCATGGTAAACTCTACTTTCAGCCATTTCCCCAAACCTATACACTACATTTAAAAATCATAAAAAAAGTGGTTATTAACAATGATTATAAAAAGGCTTGAAGAGCAAGTGTGATATGGCCTTCAGATTCAGACTTGGACTTGAACCCCTGCTTCATCTCTTAACCTACCACCTCTGTGACTTGGGCCTGAGACTGTTCCCATTAAAGAACAATGGAAATCGTGACACCTGCCATGCTGATTATTGAAAGGATTGAATGGAGTAAGTGTGTAAACTTTCTTAGCACAGTGTCTAACATATAATAGTTGTTCATTAAATGTTAGAAGTTCCATCTGCCTTTTCTCCTTCCTCCTTGATTATATAGGAAGAGTTACTTTCTGTAGCTGGTGAAGGTTGAGCAGGGTTAGAAAAGGATTTTACTTTATATGCCAATCAGTCTGCGACAGATGCCTGGAGCACAGCTTTGAGAAGGTTCTGGTGGCCGTGTCCAGATCCAGCTAGAACGTGTGCCGTGATGACATTTACCCTGGTAATGGAGGGGAGAATGGTAGTATCTGAACACCCTGGATTTAATGGCTTACCCTACTGCCTCACAGAAGAACCTCTGCTTCTCAAAATGCTCATTTGATCTTTCTAACATAACTGTGAGCGGAGCTATATTACATCAGCATCAATTCCAGATTTCTGAGGTTCAGGAATGAGTGTCCCTGCTGGCAATGACTCAGTCCCCCCGGGGAGGGCGGCTCCTGTCCAGGCTAGTCCTAGGACAGTATGTTAAGTTTTAACAGTGACCAACAGATCCTGAGATTTGGGCCCAGTGGGAGATTCAGGAATGAACTCCTACAACTAGCAGCCCCACCTGCCTCACATCATTCCCACCACCACTAGAGGCCTGACACTGGAATGGGGGTGACGCATGACGACTGGCTGGGCATCCGGAATCCTAGGAAACACAGCACATTCCTAAGATTAGAGTTAAAGCAGTCTCCTAGGCAGAGGCTAATCCAGAACCAGCGTATCTGATCCTATTGCGTTATTTCCCTGTGTAGCTTCGAATTTCAAATACAAAAGAAAAAAAAATAGAGGAGGAAGTCTGGGCTCTTTTTTTTTTTTTAAGTCACACCAAAACTGGGAGCAATCAGAGGAGTCAGAATTGTATACAAACATGTTCTGTTGGCATTTGGCAAAATTCATGTGACGCCAAAGCTCAGAGGACAAGAGGGAGCCAAGGAATTAAGGCCTCTTAGAAAAAGCAGGAAATGCCACCCAACAAGACTTCACCATGTGCTGGTAAGTTTGTGTAAACTTGGTGCTTGAGGTAAACCACATAATTAATGGCTATGAAACCACTCCCCAATCATGTCAGATGGCCAGGATCCTGAAGGACAGGCATCTGGCAAAGAACATTTTAGCAAACGGTCTTCATAGCACTTCTAAATTCATAACCTAGAAACCTTTGGAATTAAAGTACATTCTTGACCATTCTACCGGGGCAAGAAAGCACAATTCTTTAAACTCGTGAACCTATAAGGACAATGATGAGTTATCTTTTTTTTTTTTAATTCTGTCACTCTGCTTCAGGTATATCTTTTAATATTTAAAAAGATTTATTCTTACATGGACAAATTGGTCTATATAATAAGAAGATTATTAAAATTTTAACTTTTCTGCCATTTTCATATGAATGTCTCACATTTTTCCCTGTACAAATTCAACGGGGGGGAGGGGGGCGGTCCAAGTTTGAGAAATATAGCCAACATCCTCAACAGCCTAGACCCATGTTTGCATATGATCCAATCTGGCAGATGTACCAACCCTCTGAGTCAGAGGTAAAAGACCCATAATTGGTTGTGTCAAGTCTCCTAATTGTCTCTTAAATTGCAGTTCACATAGCAATGGACACGAACTTAAATATCTGTGTCTGATGGCACAAGGTTTAGGTTATATATGGATGTAGCAAAATGTTACCCGATCCAATTTTTCAATTACCTTATTTTCTGGCGTATAAGACGACTGGGCGTATAAGATTTTCCTGGGTTAAAAAGTCGTTTTATATGCCGGAAAATACGGTAGTCCAGTATATCTAATGCATTATATCTAATCCCATCAATATAGTCCAATATACCGTATTTTCCGGCGTATAAAACGACTTTTTAACCCAGGAAAATCTTATACGTCATCTTATACGCCAGAAAGTACGGTATTTTCCAGACCAAGTGTTTAGTGGGTTGGGGCCTATTTGTAACGGAGGAGTTCAGGCTGGGCAGCCATGTTTGAGCACATGGTATTTGAACAGTGTACTTACCCCAGGCCACATTCACTGCCTTGTCTCAGGGACAAGGTCAAAGGCAGAACTCCTCAATGGTCTGCCAAACACGTATCATCACATTGTGCTCAAAGTGGTCTTGTTCATCCTCAGGATGGAGTTCTCGACACTGTCAGTCACTCCTTCACCTGCACAGATTTATCCGGCTGCCACTTCCACACTTGAGCCTATTTTCTAGAAGGAAAACATAAGTTTTCAAATTGCAATTTCATTACACCATATTCCAGATGTTTCAGGTAGACTGGATGAAAATACAAGTATATAGATCACATGCAGTAATGGGAGCTTTCAAATGCTTCAGAATGGCACGAAGCATAAACAATTTAACTTTTGCACTGCTAACTCCACCTCAACTAAGAGATCTCTGGTTTCCTAAACCACCTGTGATCCCTGGACACGAGTCCCACAAACGCTCTCTGGTTTGCAGTCCGAATGGAGCCATCCTGGAACCTGGGTGCTGCCACCCCCAGCAACTGAGAGAGAGGTGGTCCCAGTTTGAAGCCCTGAGACAGAGTCAGGTTGGGTTATCAGCCCGTGTAAGACTTTTTAACAAGAGCTTAAGAAAAGGCAGTTGTCTACACGCAGGTAAACCCATAGGCACAGCACTTGACAAGTAGACAACTGAGTGTTGCCTCCAGAAGGAAGCCTTAAAAGCCAATGCCACCTCCCACATTGATTTCTTCCTCTGCCATGGAGATGATCGTCCATGTTCTCCATGTGGCTGCTCCATCAGCCTAGATCCCAGAATGAAGATAACAAAAAGACACACTACATATGCGTAAGCAAGAAACACACCTGTTATTCTATATCATTGAGCATTGGGAGCTGTTTATCATGGCAACCTAGTAGATATACCGTAACCTGACTGAAACACCAGCCCTTTATAGGAAAGATTTTGGGACATTATGCACTATGACAAATGTAACTGTAGAAGAAATCTGGGCTGTATCTATTACACAGTAGTATTTACACTGAGTGGCCAGATTATTATGATCTCTGAACGCATAATAATCTGGCCACTCAGTGTATATCCTATATAATAAAAGGCTAATATGCAAATTTTCCCCTCAACCAGGAGTTCGACCACGAGGCAGGCCAGCCAACTGCCCATGTCCCCTCCCCCTGGCCAGGCTGGCCAGACCCCACCCATGCACGAAATGCATGAATTCATGCACTGGGACTCTTTGATTTAGCCCCATCCCCTTGGGTCAGCCTGGTTCCAGGTTATTATGCATTCAAATATCATAATAATCTGTCCACTCAGTGTATATGTGGATATACAGAGACTTCTTTCCTACCCTCTACACATACACACACACACACACACACACACACACACACACACAGAAAGAAACCTCCTCAAGTCAATTAGATATTCTGAATACTTAAAAATCAGTGCTCAAAAATCTCAAAGAAACACAGTTGCTCCATCAAAAAAGGACTTGACTCATTTGTCAAAATCATTTGCCGAGCTCCACTTCTTTTCTAAGACCAAGTACATTAATCAAACGCAGAGCTTCAAAGGGGCTTCATTCTGAGTGATCCAACAGGCAAATAAATTAGCTGCCAATGGTTCCTTTGTAATTGAAGGGAACCAGGCTGACCCAAGGGGATGGGGCTAAATCAAAAAGGGAGCCCTCCAAGTAAAAGCAGCACTTGGAGGCCTAACCCAAATCAATACAGCCGTCCCACACACTCATTTCCAAGAGTACGGGTGAGCCAAGCACATGTGTGTTTCTTCACTAATAAGAAGATGCAAATGTCCCACATCTGATTGATTTCTTATGTGCTACGACCATAAAAATGCTTGTGTCTGGAATACACATTTGTTTGAGCGTGGTGCTCAACTGTGGCAACTTATAATCCTGAACAGGCACTACACCTATGATCCACCTTTCCCTTTGAAAACGTGGATGGTTTTTTTTCTCTTTATTGCAGGAAGGAATCGCTTAAAATTTCTCATTTAAGTATGTGAAGAACTGTCCATTTTTAATTTACAGAGCTTTTAACGAGTGACTCAGAGAGGGATGATGTCATATGTTATCCTAGAACGGCTGGTGTGGTTCTCTCTGCTCACTTAAGCCATTCCCCTGTTTCTGTGGCAGACAGTACTCTCCAGTTTCCATCCTTTCATCAGCCTCTTCCCAGCCAGCCACAGGCAAGCAGCCTCCCCGGCAGCGGACGAACAGGAAGTCTGACAGCTTGAGTCTGCAGTGGGACCCCTAGTGTTTTCCCACTCCAGGTCCTGGCAGCGTTCCCCAGAAGTACAAACACACGCACACAGAGCTCCCATTGTTGCAGCCTTCCCCAGCCCACGGATCCTAATATGGAATGCAGCAGGAAACCCATGATTTCCTGACACTCGGCAGGCTGGAGGAAGCAAGGGGGAAACTCCATTAAAAAGCCCAGCTCTCCTCCATGTTAGCTGTGAAGTGGGAAATGGGGAAGATTCAGCACAATCCCGTGTCTGCAGCCAGGCTGGAGAGGGGGAGAGCAGAGTGAAACCCGCAGGCTGTTGAAATTTCCAGACTGCCAGGAAGCCCCTAGCACTCGGTGAAAAATGAGGGTTTCTGGACTCAAACTGCTAGGGAACAGGGATTAGTAATGCTCCCAAGTGTGTGCTACCTTTCTTTACCAGTATGGTAAGCCAGAGGGCATGTGCCAGCTGCCTCCAACAGGTCTGGAGGATCCCAGGTACCCAAAGTAAAGCAAAGTGATCTCGAGCCTGGTGCTTGAGATCACTTCCCGCAGCTTCATGGGCTTTGGGAGAAGCGGGAGAAGCCACAGCAGCAGCTCAGGCACAGCAGCGGGAGCCGCGAGAATGAACTGCAAGGAGAGTGACAGCAGCTGCGGCTGCGGGGGCAGCGAGGAGAAGAAGATGCTGAAATGCGTGGTGGTGGGGGACGGGGCCGTGGGGAAAACCTGCCTGCTGATGAGCTACGCCAACGACGCCTTCCCAGAGGAGTACGTGCCCACGGTGTTTGACCACTATGCAGGTAAGAGAAGGTGGGGGACCGCTCCCTGCCTGCGGGGTGAGTGAGGCGGCAGGCGACACCCCGACTTCCCAAGAGCCTGGCTGGTTTCTAATGTCAGTATTGGGTGCGGGCCTGGCAATACCCAGGTAACTTAGCATAACATGCAGCCAAGGACTTTGCTGGAATTATTAGGAGAACAATTGGTACATCGATTTGTATTGTAACACTCCCCCTCCCCCCCAAAAAAAAAAATCAAATGAATAATACTGGGGAGATTCCCTGAAATGCGCCAGAGATTCAGCAACTTTTTTTATTGTGAATATTTTAAAATGTAGTGTAATTGCACCACAATTCTTTTTTTAAAAAAATCACCACTAACCACACAACTGGTCAAAGAAGTGTTCTTGCCACTTTTCCTATATTCACCACAGGCCATTCAGAAATGAAAATGTTGAGAATAATAAGCATCAGAATTTTCATGTTGCTATAACAATTGGTGCTGTACTACTATGCTTTGATTTTCCTGGGGGGTTGTGGGTGGGGGGGAAGTCATAAAAGGGTTTAAATATTTATTAGGCGATCTGTATCTTGAAGGAAAAGAAATATTTTTAATTGATAGGTTTTAAAAAGTAAAAATAAAATCTAAAACTTTTTAAAGTATGTCCCAAAAGGACAAAATTGGGGGTAAAATAATTTAAAGCATGATAGTTAACATACTTTAGTCACGACTTAATTCTTCCAGGTATGTATATTTTTAAGCGTTCTAAAGTTCGTAGTGTGACTGCTTATCAATGTGATATCTTATCTAAATGTTTCCATTTTACTCTTTTTCTCTTAATTTCCAAAACAAATCTTATTCAGTTTCTTAAAAGCAAGTTCATAAAATTCTTCAGAAGTTCACAATAGCCTCAATTTTATAACTTTTTTAAATAGTGATCAGTTTGGTGAGTTATCAGAGATTTGAGATTTTGTAAGAGGAGAATTTCCTTCCCCTTGGCTTTGGGTCAGACTCCCCAGAGGGGAAGCGGCCCACAGGAAACCTGTGTGAGTGTTGGCTTTGTTATGTGGCCATTTGGAAGCCTCTTTCTGCAGGAAGTAGCTTCTTTCCAGAGCTAAACAATCACCTAAGTCTCCCGCCCCTCTCCTCGGCTTACATGGCTTACGGCAATATTACAGAGCAGACAGGGACAGAGCCACAGTGTCCATTTCCCAGCTGGTTTTCTGTGTTTGTAGAAATTAAGAGTGAATTTGAATGCTGGCTCCCTTAAGCTTTTCTGAAAATACTAGAAGCCCAGTGCATAAAATTCATGTACTCGGGAGTTGGGGGGTCCCTCAGCCCGGCCTGCATCCTCTCACAGTCCGGGAGCCCTTGGGGAATGTCCGACTGCCACTGTGCTCGCCAGCCATGAGCCCGGCTTCTGGCTGAGCAGCACTCCCCTATGGGAGCACACTGACCACCAGGGGGTAGCTCCTGCATTGAGTGTCTGCCCCCTGGTGGTCAGTGCACATCATAGCGAGTGGTCGTTCTCCTGTTCAGTCAATTTGCATATTAGCCTTTTATTATATAGGATAATGACTATGCCCAGGGAAGAATATTTTAATGAGAATAGAATAAAGAGAAGAACAGGTAGGCTTTCACCTTGAGGGGAAAGAACAAATAATGAAACTATGGGGTCTGTGACTTAAAGTTACTAGGATAGTTGTAAGGTTTCTTATTCCACACCCTCTTTCTGCCAGAAAAGGAAAACTGGCTGGTACTTAATTTCAAAAATGTTTCGATCCAAGGTGGAACTCAAAATCTCCTAAAGGAAGAGGTTTCAAGTGTTTTTGAAACATATGTATCCCATCCCCATCCTTGGGTGAAGCAATTACAGTGTAGTGTCAGAAAGAAAGAGAATAACACCATCTTTATAGATAAAGCCAGCCAATAAAAAACAAACAAACAAAACCAAAAATATTAGAGATCAAAGGCTGAACCACCACTAAATTCCACTACAGTCAAATTATTTTGTATTTCAACTAGAGGCCCGGTGCACAAAATTTGTGCTTGGGGGGGGCATGTCCCCCAGCCCAGCCTGCACCCTCTTCAATCTGGGACCCCTTGGGGGATGTCCAAATGCCAGTTTAGGCCCAATCCTACAGGGGTCGGGCCTAAACTGGCAGTCAGACCTCCCCCTCACAATTCGGGACTGCTGGCTCCTAACTGCTCGCCTGCCTGCCTGTCTGATTACCCCTAACCGCTTCTGCCTGCCAGCCTGATCGCCCCCTAACCGCTCCCCTGCTGGCCTGATTGATGTCTAACTGCTCCCCTGCCAGTCTGTTTGCCCCTAACTGCCCTCCCCTGCCAGCCCAATTGCCCCCAACTGCCTTCCCCTGCTGTCCTGCCTGCCTCCAACTGCCCTCCCCTGCTGGCCTGATCTTGCCCCCAACGGCCCTCCCCTGCAGGCCTGGTCACCCCCAACTGCCCTCCCCTGCCGTCCTGTTCACCCCCAACTGCCCTCCCCTGCTGGCCATCTTGTGGCAGCCATCTTGTGATGATGTCACGTGAGGGCGTGATGCCACCTAGGCTTTTATTATATAGGATTGTGCATATACTTATTGTTATTTGAACATGAAAGCATCTTAAAGATTTTGGCTATTCGATGATTTTAGCTCTTAAGAAATCACAGCCCTTCCTTATACCCAAAGCAATCATTTGCACATAGTAGGCATTGCCAAACATTGTTGCTCCAATTTACACTTTGTACCTTTTTTTAAAATATATATATTTTTTTATTTCAGAGAGGAAGGGGAGAGGGATAGAAACATCAATGATGAGAGAGAATCATTGATTTACTGCCTCCTACATGCCCCTCATTGGGGATTGAGCCCACAACCCAGGCATGTGCCCCAACCAGTAATCAAACTATGACCTCCTGGATCAACCACTGAACCATACTGACCTGGCACTTTATAGCTTTTTAAGTAGGCAATCTTTTCTCATGTGCTTTCAACTAGATTACAAAGGAAATGGAGACATGAGCCAATACATCTAGGATAGTAATGAAGTGAATGTTTCCATCAATAAAGGGATCTCCTCCATCACAAAGACTCTAGCTCCTTTTAACACCATCCTCTAAATCTATGAGCTAAATTCTTACACATGAGAACCTATAACCAATTGTTAAAACAAAACAAAACTAATGCTCTCTTCTCCATGTGGAGTAACCAGTATCCAGTCCCTGGGTCCTACCAGACTATTCTGAAATGACAACCTGCATGCAACTGATTTACTGAATCTTTAGAAAATTGTAGTTCAAGTCAAAGAAAGCCTATCCCTTTAAATATGTTTCGCTAATAGATGGCCTTCCCAGGAAGGTAGAGATAAAATAGTAAGGATGGAAGTACAGCATACCGCTCAAAATGGTAAGCTCTGAAGCCAGATAGCCTGGTTCTTATACTGGCTCTGCCATTACTGTGTGACCTTGAGCAAGTTACTCAACCTCTCTGTGCCTCAATTATCACAAATGGAATAAAAGGGATAACAGAGGTATTAGGATTTTTGTGGGGAGGGGGGAATAAATTAATACATGTAGTTCTTACAACAGTGCCTTACAATGGTTGGTGTTAGGTACATCATAGCTATTATAATTAAAAATAGGGTCTCTTCACACACACACCTTTAAAAGGGAATTAAAATATCAATAAAAGATAAAGACTATAACACCAAAAAAATATAATTTCAAGAATGGCCTCCAAATCGAGTAGGGTGTGATGGAGTATGTGTACTATCCTTATAGTTATCATGAGTATGATAATTGATAAACACAGAGTTATAATAGTGGGATATTCACTTGGGAGAGGAAATATCAGTTGTGCATGAGTGATTATAGAAAAATCAATAACCAACTAGAAAAATATTTTTTCAGTTTTATGAATCTCAATAATTTCCCCTTTTCCTCATGTACCAGAATCCGAAAGTACATCTCCTCCACATCGCTTTCCCTGCCTCTCCAAGGGGAGCTCCTTGCTCCATCTTCAACCCATCTCCAGAAATGTGTTAACATTTCTAGAACACAACTTCCACCATTGGATAACAATTTATCCGTTTCCTTAGGTTCCCAATTTCACTGTGCTGTGAGCTCTTGAGGCAAAGGGTCATGTCTTGCCAAATCAGTGTTCCATGCTCAGTCCTCCTCTTACTTGGTCTCTCGGAGGCTTTTCTTATAGTTTGTTACTCTCCTTGAAACACTTTCTTTACTTGGTTTCAGAGGCACCTCAGTCTCCTGGTCTTTACTGCCCTCACTGGCAGATCTCTCTCCATCTCCTCTGCTGCTTCCTCTATCTCTCCCCAGCCACTAAGTGCTGGCATACCTTCAAGCTCAGTCCTTGGCCCTCTTTATTTACACTCATGCCCTTGTTGATTGTATCTTGAGTCATTGCTTTAAATATTACTTAGACACAGATGACTTCCAAATATGTACTTCGCCCCCAATAACCTCCTGAGACTCAGACTCAGATATCCAACTATCCACTTGGATAACAGGCATCTCAAACTTAACCTGACCAAAACAGAACTTTTTATTTCCCCCAATCTATTTCTCCCCTAGGCTTCCCCATAGAAGTACATGAACCTAGTTGCTCAGAACAAAAAAGCTGGTACTCTCCTTAAGTTCTTTCTTCCTTTGACCGTGCCTTTCTCCCTCTCCATCCAACCTCTGCCAATAGCTCAACATTCAAAATATATCTCAAACCTGACTACTTCTCCCCACCTCCACTGCCTTTACTCTTATCCAAGCCACCATCATTCCTCATCCAAACTACTGTAAACACCTCCAGATTCCCTGCTTCTAATCTTGTCCCCTATAGTCAGTTCTGCACATGGCTGACAGCCCCAAATCCTCCAATTCCATCACACTCAGACCCCATCATTTATCATGGTCTACAAGGCACTCCATGACTTCGTCCCTGTTATCTCTCCAACATCATCTCCTAACTCTGCTCTTTAGTGTTTCTGCTCTAGCCACGCCAGCCATCTTGATATTCTTCAAGCACACTCAACTCTGTCCTCCCTGGAAGACTTTGTATTTGCTCTTCCTCTATAGTATCCAGCCTGACACTCTTTCTCCAGATCCTCCTCAACTTCAACTGACTATGCTAGTTAACACATTCATACACATGCAGAGTCACTCTTTTTTTTTTTCCAAATTTTTTTATTGATTTCAGAGAGGAAGGGCAAGAGAGAGATAGAAACATCAATGATGAGAATCCTTGATTGGCTGCCTCCTGCACTGGAGATCAAGCCTGAAACCCCAGGGCATGTGCCCTCCACCGGAATCGAACCCTTCAGTCCGCAGCCAACACTCCATCCACTGAGCCAAACCAGTTAGGGCTGCAGAGTCACTCTTTAACCTCTCAGATCTATCAAATATATATGTCTAAGTGTGTAAATTTCATTTGGTAACAAATGGGATGTACTAAAATTCCTACATATGTCCAATAGCCTGCCTAAATTTTGGATGGCACAATCAAACATTTAAGTTCTTATATAAAGAGCATGTTCTGGGGTAGCCCCAAGTTCAACTAAGGGCTAGGACTAAAATTAGGGGGCAGTAGAATGATGGTAGAAAAGGTCACTCATGCTTTTTACAGGTGTACCTAAGAAATATCTCTGGGCCCTGCTCCCAACTCCCCTCAGAATGGCTCAAGATGCCCTAACAACCTTTAGCGCTTTCACAGCTTACCATGAACAACCACATTTCTTCTCCAATCCTATTTTTATCCTGTCTGTAAGCTTTGAGTTTTGTAGCAGACCCGCCACTGAGAAAGTACTAGCAAATAATATTTCACATGACATGACAAAAGGATAGCACTTCCATTTTGAGTTTAGTCAGAGTGCATGTTGAGTCAGACTGTGACCGTGGTTTGTATGTTTATGTGCGTGGGTGTGTGAAATAAGCCCATTCAGCTGAAATCTGGAAAAGACGTACCTCATGCACCATTTCCATCACTCTCAGAATCAGAGTTCATTTTGTCTGTGGCTCTTTCTTCTATCACCCATCCCTCCTAGAGCTTGTTGAAAACCACCTGTGTTTGGAAACTCATTTTAAGCCACTATTTGCAAACCCAGGCCGCCTATGCAGGAAGTTAACACAATTCATGGAAAAGGGGAGGAATCTAGTTGCTCTATCAACTGAGTGATATGTAAAAGGAAGTTTTCACAGAGAGCTGAAAAGTCAATTCTAACTTTTCCACCTAATTAAATGGTGATGGGTCCAAAGTAGATTCAACCATAACATTAATGGCCAAAGCAGAGGATGGGGTCCAATTTGCACAGGGGGTGGGGGTGGGAGGGGAGGAATAACATAAAATAAAAAGTGAAATTTTTAAAAGCTCCAGGCCTATACAGTTCCGCCCATTTGAGAACATATACTCAATAGTTTCTCTTTTGTTCCTTCGGAAGACACCTGAGAGTCTCTGGAGAATGGATCCAACTCATGTTTTGTAAGCCAAAAAGGAAACCTAAAACAACTCTCATGGGACTATGAAATTAATCACCAGGATTTTAACTTTAGACACAAATCTAAAATAAATTAGTGAAAGGGGAGACAAGAATGGGCCAGTGGAATCATTCACTCTCTTCCTTCTAAATGTAATGATGCTCAAAACCCAGTCTCATAGGTATCCAACCCCCCAATATCTCTTTTTTGTGGCACTGTGATGTGTGTCTAATGCTTTTTCTGGACTCTGGGAGGCTACACCAAAGGCCCAGTGACAGGAATTATATGGCTAGTGCCTTCCACAGTCTACACTGAGATGCCTATGAGACCCATCAGGATCAGTCTCCAGGGGTAGAAATTACACTCAGAAAGCAAAAGTATAGTGCAGAGGTGGTAAGAGAAGAAGGAAGGAAGGAAGGAAGGAAGGAAGGAAGGAAGGAAGGAAGGAAGGAAGGAAGGAAGGAAGGAAGGAAGGAAGGAAGGAGGAGGAAGAGGAAGGGAGGGAGAGAGGGAGCCAGGGAAGGAGGAAGGAAGGAAGGGAGGGAGGAGGGAAGGAAGGAAGAGAGGGAGGGAGGGAGGGAGGGAGGAAGGGAGGAAGGAAGGAAGGAAGGAAGGAAGGAAGGAAGGAAGGAAGGAAGGAAGGAAGGAAGGAAGGAAGACTAAGTATCTATGACCAGAGTGACCCAGGAAAAGCCATGCTCCCAGGTTTAGAAACCGCACCTGCAGAACCTGCCTGCCTCCCAGGGTTAGCTGCCCACAAAACAAGGACTGTGACCAATTCAAGCTGCAGCGAACAGGCTCCCAGCAACTGAGGCTTCTAATTCCTGGCTCCCTTCGCTGACCAGCTAGGAAATGCTTCATAAACTTTACTACTTAACTGCCTGTTGAGGTTGGGCTTCAAGTAAACAGTATTTTATCTCTGGGATATCTTTCTCAAAATCTGCCATCTCTCCTCTTTTTGTGAGTCGAATTGGGCTCAGTACACTGGAAGTCTATGTCTTTGATACAGTTGGCCTGTTCTACAAATGTAGGCAAAGGCGAACAACACAAGGCCTCTCCGGAAAGGACAGGGAAGAAATCAGAGACTGTCTCTCTCATCCATCATGAGCACATGATCACAAAGGTCTGTGGAGGCCCTGCCCACTGTGTGAGGATACAGGTTCTGACCAGGCAGAAAATTTACTTTACCACAAACAAAAATCCACGCCACCCCTTGGGTAAGTTAGCAGAATCCAAACAGTTAATTTTCTGGGTGTAGCGCGGTCAGGATAAATCCCATCATGAATTCAGTAGGGACCGTCCATGAGTCATGGAGAGCCTGGCATCATTCCTGATACTCTGAACTTTTGGATTTGCCCAGTGTTCACGAAACAAAAAGAGCTGATTCATGTGTATTCACTCAGCATTTTGTCTTGGTTCACAATACAACTTTTATTCAGGGTGTTCATCATTCCCAATCTCAGTATGTGGTAGTATTAATTACGAAACCCAAACGCCACAAGAATGTGTGTTAATAGCAATAACGACAACTGTACACTCCTATAGTCCTTCAGTCACACTTGTGTTTTCCTACATCGATGGTTGCCTCTTCACAATGACCCTATGAGGTGCTACTATTTTCCCAATTTTACTAATGAGGAAATGAGGGCCCAAAGGTATTTACCAATTTACCCAAGGTCAGATACCTTGTAATGGAAGAAGGGAAGGCCATGAAACAGTAAACAAACAAGTAAGCAGTGTATCGGTTTAAGCTAATAACATTAATCAAAAAGCCAATGTTAGCTAGCCTGCTATAACAAACAGACCCAAACATGTAAGGGATTAACACCACAGTTAAGGGTGTTCCTTGCTAATGTTATGGTCTTGGGCGGGCATTCAAGTCAGTGGGGCTGCTTTCTTCCATGTGGTCATCTAGGGACTTAGGCTCCTTGCATCTTGTGACCCTGCCGCCCCTAGGATCTCCAGTTATCTGCATCCAAGCAGCCTAATGAGAAAGAACATGGAGAAACTTGAATAGAAAGTTTTATGGGCCAGGTCTGGAAGTGACAGAGATCATTTCTAGTAGCACTCCGGAGGGGATAACTTAGTGACAAGGCCACACCTCACTCGAAGTGAGGCTGGGAAATGCAGGCCATCTACGTGGCCAAAAGAGGGAAGAATGGACTCTAATGGAAACTAGCCGTCTCTGCCTGCATCAGACTCTCCAGTCACCAGATATGCTTGCACACTTTTTCCCACATGCAAAACAAACTCACCCCTTTCCTAAGAGGAACCACCCAGCGTCCCATTCTGTCACTGAAGCAGGTCAAAGCCCAGCATCTGCAGGTGGCACACTGTCCTTTCCATTTGATGGAGATGTGGCTCCTGTGGTCCAATGGAAGACTAATTATCTATCCTATATACACAATCACCCCCTGGACAATGACAGATGGGGATGGGATAACTAAAATATTCCAGCCCCCTTTCAGAAAAGGGAAGAATGGGTGACACATAGCAATAACAGACCCCTGAAGGCAAACACAGGGAAGACCCTGCCCTGGAATTGGGGGAAATTGATCCTAATGATGTTCTCTGAGAGGAATTCCTTCATCCATTCTTCTTGACTTTGCCTGGCGAGGCTCTCCAGGAGGTTTTTCTTCCTTATCCATTATCCTGTAGGACTCTCATCTGAATTGGACCTTAGAAGGTATGTTTTCCTTGGGGGCTGCACAACTTCAGAACCTGTTTCTTACTTGTGCAGTTTGGGGGCTCAAGTGGTTTTTTTTGTAGTCATAGCATATTTAATCCAAGCTTGACATTTCTTTGGAAATACAACTCTCCAAAATTTACTGGGCTTCTGGTAAGTTCCATGTGTCAGCAACCACATCTAAGACTGAAGTGTCTTTCCTAGACATAATTTCTTAAACATGCTTTATTTGTCTGCTTCCTCTAACCAATGCCTTTTGCTCTCAACTTAACCTTGGCTGCCTGGAGGCCATATGAAGCAGTAGGCTTAGATGGAAGGCCAATACTTGTTGGGTCTTATCTTTGACACAGAGCTGATTCTCCTAATTAAATAAAGAAATGAATATTGTTGCTCAAATCCTTTTTTTTCTCAAACCCTTTTTTAGTTGTATCTCCTATTTGTGGAATCCAAAAATAATCAATTTGCCCTGGCCAGGTAGCTCAGTTGGTCAAATTATCGTCCCAATGCCAAGGTTGTGAGTAGGGGAGTGGGGAGGAAACCCGCAACCCAGGCACGTGCCCTTGACTGTGAATCAAACCCTCAACCCTTTGGTACTCGGGATAATGCTCTAATCACGAGCACTCCGGTCAGGACAATAAATAAATATCTTTTAAAAATAATCAATTTTTCAATTCTATAAGGCCATTAATATGTGTTCTATTTATCTCTGCTTTAAAAACAACTAATTCAGCTCTTTTCTTCCTTGTAACACCTTGCTAAACACAATAAGAATTCTGGCACTTCCCAACCTTTCCTTTGAGTGCTACAGACTCTGTAGGAACGAGGTTTATCTTCCATGTTTCGCAGACAACAGCCTTGTAAAATATTTTGCCACAGAATAACAAAGATCTATATCTTTCCAGCCTGTTCTGTGTTTGTTTTTATCACCTGCCACTTAATGGCTAAGCCAACACTTTTTAAGTGTTGTTGTTGTTTTTTTAATGAGAGCAGCACACAAGATAGGATAGGATGCTATAACAAATAGGCTCTAATATATAGTGATTTAAACTATTAGAATTCTATTTCTTGCTCAGATCACAGACCTGAGCAAGTGTTCACATTGGTGAGATGGTTCGTTCCACGTGGTCATTCATAGACAGACTTCTTTCCATCTTGTGACTCCGCTGTTGCCTAGGACTTTGTAGTGCTCTGTATCTAGACAGTGAGAGATGAACGAATATGAAGTAGTGAAGGCAAGGAGTAATGGATGGGCCAGTTCCACAAGCTGCTTACACACCAGTTCTGTTCACATTTCATTGGAGAAGTTAGACCCTCGGCCACACATAATTGTAAGAGAAGTGAGCTGTAGGCCCAAAGAAAGAGCAAACCGGTTTTAACAGATTTTACATTAAACACACTAGACCCACATAACAATATAAACTGCCCTAAGCATCACATTTAGTTGGGTGTTTACTCAACTACAAATGACAAGCCTGTATTTCTTGAGTTTGCCTGGTCATCAGAAAAATCTGCTTGTTAAACATGCAGTCTTTGGTCATCCAAGGCTGCTACACCAGACCCACTAAGAAACAGGGCTGCAAATACAAACTTCTACAAGCATCTTAGGCATTTCTGATCAGATGAACCCTATGAAACTCCCATGTTAGAGTTCAAAACCATTTGTACGTTCATAGTTTGATCTAAGGTAATTTAGCAAGTTCAGGAAACCCTTCTTTATGGTATAAAGATGCCTATAAATCAAGTTAAGAGGAACAATTCTATAATCAACCATCAATCAGTAAAAAAGTAATTTAAAATATATAAATTATACATATATAATTTTATATATGAATTATGTATATATATATAAAACAACAAATTTTATATTTATTTCTATAAATAAATATAACATGTAATTACTAATATATATGTGTGTGTGTATATATATGTGTGTGTGTGTGTGTGTGCATATATATATATATATATATATATATATATATATATATATATAATTTCTTGACTTGATAGTTTCTAACAGGAGAAAATGTGTAAAACCAGAAGAGGCCTTCAGAGCTGCTCAAAAACAGCTAGAAATTTCCTAAAAGAGGAACCAGAGGGCATGCCAAAAAGATCTGTACCCATGGCTGGGACATAGAGACCCAGAACGAAAGAGAACATACAAGGCTGAGAACTAGAAAGTGTTGGGAGAAGGCTGGTGCAAGGCTGGGAAAGCCTCGGAGACTCAGAACAGAGATAAGTGGGGACTATAAACTAGGGCAGGAAGGAGACTAACCAGGCTACCTTGGGGACACCACACAGGAAGGAGACTAACCAGGCTAACTTGGGTACACTACACAGGAAGGAGACTAACCAGGCTACCTTGGGGACACCATACAGGAAGGAGACTAACCAGGCTAACTTGGAGGCACTAAACAGGAAGGAGACTAACCAGGCTACCTTGGGTGCACCAAGCATGAGCTGCTGGGAGAAAGGCCTCAGTCCTGATTACCAAAGCTTCATAAGTATGAATGGGTGTTGGCTGAGCCTGCTGCCTGTAAAACAATGATCAGCAAGACTGTCAGACCTTCAGAGGGGTCACTGAGGGAAATCAGAGAACACTTACCCTCTGGAGCAAAGGAATCTTAAAAAACAGGAAAGAGCCTGAAATCCTTGGGGTGTTTTGGGGTGGTTCTGTCTTGGACGCTGTTATAGTTCTTCCATATCCATCCAACTTTACTATTGTGAAATGAACAGAAACATCTGTTTCCCTTCTTCAAATCCTTCTGTTCTTCATGCTTTGACCTAACATTTGGAGAAAAGGAGGAAAAAAAAATGGAAAGTCGCCTAAAATTCAATTTCTCAGAGTCCAAAAAGTTTCAACTTGGACTAGAATCTGGTTCCTGAAAGAGACAGCGTGTAAATTATGTAAGAAGCAGAAATTGCGTAACTGGGACTCAGGCAACCTTATCTGAACAACCAACCAATTGATAAGCGCTCTTGCTAGTGGGGAACCAAGCCTTCCTTTGGAGCCTCTCCAGCTATTTTAAAGCAAATTAGTAAATCAGACTTAGAATGTGATTCTACTTGCCAACAACAGAGAAACAATGATCTGTGCGGCTGAAGCAGAATGCACCATAAGGAACAAAACTGCTTCCTGATCATTTTGCAGCAATATTTACAGTTACTTAATAAAATAGTAATTAGCTAATTATTTAATATGTGTCAAGCCCTGTGTTACCACTGCTATCTTTCTTGAGCCTAACATTATCTCCAGGTAATAAGTATCTTCATTTCATAGACAAGAAAACTGAAACTCAGAGAAGTAACTTGTCTAACATCACATGGCTAAGTGTCAGAATGGATATTCATATCTACCTAGTTCAAATGTCACCTCCTCAATGAGGCCAGACCACCCTGATTAAATTGGCTCCCTTTCAAAACCTGCTTATTCCCTCTGTAGTTATTATGTTGTTTGTTTAATTGCCCATTGCTTATCTCCCCATAGAATGTACGCTTCATGAAGGCAAGGTTCTTTCTGTCTCATTTACTTTTATGTCCCCAATGCCTGGAAATGAGGCTACAACTCAGCAATGTCTACTGAATAAATGACTGATTAATTGAATGAATGAATGAATGAATGACATCTAAGCATCTCACAGTCTTAACCACTGCATTACACTAAAGTTAGAAGCCTGTGTAAAGTGTCAAGATAATTTTCTATCTTGAATTTAACCCTCCCACATCCTAAAAGGATATATCCTAAGCATCATGAACATTCATTCTGAAATATTGTACTGGCCTTGTTTAAAACATAAAAAACAATTTTATTTTTTTAGGAAAAAAATTCCTAAAGGTTTTGCTTCCAAATTTCAAACTTATGAATTCTGAATAATTTAACTAGGCAAAAAGTTGTTTTCCCAATTATATTAAAGATTTCTATTTTATATCTGTTTTTCAGATGTCATATACTACAGGCAAAAAAAGAAAAATTTAAATCCTTAAAGTATGTACTGTACCACTTTTTTTCAAATAATGGGATAAATTAAGAGGGGGAAAAAACAGTAAGTCAATAATCTCCTTAATGTATATCAGATATGAACCTCTTAAGAATTATAAGTGATGTTTATAAATTGCAGCCATTCATTCTCTAGAAAGTGTACTAATTTTCAGCTGGTATGCTAGCAAGAAATTCAATGAACATGTTCATATATAATAATAATGGGGCACTTTATACTTGTCAAAGTAAGAGTTGTTAGGTGAAGAATGGCTATGCTCTCTCTCCCCTCTGATCATATTGGATTATCTTGTACTATGAGCCCTAAATGCTTCTTTTCTCAACTAAAATGAATTTCATATGGCACTTGCAATAGTTCAAGATGGTAAATAAGAGCTTTAAGAATATTCAATAATAAATTGAATATTTTAACCAAAATTTTCAAAAGAGACAGAGTGAATATTCAATCTTAAGTGTCAATATTAGGCACAAACTTTGCTGTAGAGGTTTTACACTATTCTTTTCATTCATTTACTCTCTTAATAACACTCTATAAAGCCTCCCTTTTAGGTGAAATTAATCAGGTGGCAGATCAAAGCCACTTCCTCTCACACAAGTTCAGCAAGGATAGTGATATCCTCATTATCATGCACAGAATAATGAGTCTTAATGTATTTGAAGATCAAGGAAATTTTCATCCTTGTCATCCTGAGATAATACATACATCCAGACCTTTCCAACGCCCATTAAATATATGACCCATTCTTTTCCCATTTTTAATGGAAAGCTTCTCAAGAATTCACTTCAAGTCCATCATAAACAACTTGTATTTCAAATCCATAGCCAGCGCACAGTAGCTTTTGTAATTGTTTGGCAGGAATGGGTATCTTGTCAACAGGTTAGGTGCAGCCCTAACAGGATATAGAAGTCTAGACAAAATAATCTTTTGATCGCCACTATCTGATGTCTTTTGCCCTTGTTGTGAGGAAAATAATGTGTTCTTAGGTTGACACATGTTTTGGTATTACAGGAAACATTTTGGTCCCTGTGGTTACCATAGATCACTGTGTTTTATAGCAGTGAATACTCATGCTGACATTGTAACAGACAAGCTAGTATTACTGGGATTTAGTAAGCAGCAGATTACAAATCACCCTAACTGACTTTTATGCTTCATTCACTTCCTACCCGTTAACATAGTAAAACCTTCTTAAGAGTAGTGTACATCAGCCAAGCATGCTATTTAGCAATTTCACCAGTAACCACAGATTGAATTCCAGTTTTGCAAGAAGAAATGTTCCATGGTAATCTAGAACTCGGCCCAAGGTCATCTAGAACTCCGTGGATTTTTCTGGATGCAAAAAGAAATCTTCATGCCAATCTATACACAAACCCTGAAGTATCTACAAGAGGTCATAAGTTATTTTGGACCCTACCACGTTATGAACTAGCCTGAAGCATAGTAATGTACTCAGTAAAAGAAGTTATTTCACATTGTGCCTATTTATATATGTGGGTCCTCAAGTCATTTCCAAAATTTCAACTGATATCCAAGTGTTAGTGCTTACAGTAGTAGGGAAGCTGTGGAAGGGGGTCAGGAACATAGATTCATCGACGCATAGCTTTCAAAGGATCCACACATCACTTGAAAAAACACATTTTATTTGCTTTCACTGTAACAAGGAGCTAGTACATCCCTCATAGGTTTCCTATGTGAAATCATCACTGCCTCAGCTTTCCCATCTGTCACCATGTTGTGAACAGTGAAGAAGCCCGCTGCCTATGAAATGGGGAAGAGAATTTCTACTCCATTGACGGAGACACTTAGTTCCACTTTCACAGCCAACTTCTGGTCACTGTCACAAACACTGCAATTAACTCAAAGCCCAGAGAAAAGGAGCCCAAGTAAAGCATTTTTAGGTTGAGATGAATCAGCCCACAGAATGACCCATTTGGCCCATTAAAAATTGTTCACCAACGACCTTTAAACAAAGTAACCAAAAATGGTGACTTCAGAAGATTTAATGCACATTTTTTTTCTTTTCATGGTTCTTAAAATCAATAATCTGCTATTGAAAGATTTATGACATATTCAAGAAAGAGCCACACTAAAATGGTTTTGGTTCATATTTAGTCTTTTCATGTTCTCCTACTTCTTTTTTAAGGACCCTAAACTTGCTTTGGTATGTACATGAGCTTTGCTTCCCCTCTGAGGAAAGGGAGACCCCTCTTCTAAAAGAAAGGCAGTGCTGTATTAACTTGATAAGCAGCTCCTGATTAGCCAGATTTCATGCTAATACCATTTAAATGTTATCCTTTATTAAGGGAAAAGTGTAAGAAGTATTTTAATGGTATATGTGAGAATCATAGAAATTCAGTTATGGAAATTACATTGTGATAGAAGAGGAATGAAGAAGAGTTGAGTGTTTCTTCCTTGGTGAATTAATCAGTGATTCGGAAGGAAGAATGCAAGTCCACCCTGAGCAATGTCTATCAAATCTATGGAAAGAGAAAATTATGTTAATTGTCTCTGTGCTTTTTCAAGGACAAAGTTCTTTCAGGCTCAAATCCTTGTACTTTTTCCACATGGATCCATCAGAATCCTTTCTTGGGTACAGACAACAATCCTCCTCTATTATTTCTCCAATTTCTGCTTTTTTCTTGTTTTAATATCAAGTCTCAGAAACAACAAGATCCTTATATTCTAGGGATGAAGACTAATAGAGGAAATACCTTGTCCCTGGAATCCCTGACTAGGTAACAACACCTTACTCCCCAGGAGAGGTGCTGTTTAAAAGCAGGATCTGCCTGGAGTCCTGTTCCACTGGATCAGTGTAGGCATGTAACATGAGAAAACTGGATGTTCTTAGAAAAGAGGCGTGTGTGAGAGAGTGGGTGGAGGGTGTAAGGAGGGAGAGAGAGAGAGAGAGAGAGAGAGAGAGAGAGAGAGAGAGAGACCCCAACTCTCTTCGTAGGAAAAAGAAGAAAGGAGATATATCTTTCTATATATATAAAAGGCTAAGTGTTCGTCCTTCCCTCTGACCAGTAGCAATGATGCTCACTGACCACCAGGGGGCAGATGCTCAACACAGGAGATGCCATGACGCACACTGGCCATTTAAAAATAAATGACACCACGGACCTGGCGCCGACAAACCAACATTCGGCTTTCCCCAAGTAGGATACAGGCCCCACCACCACCCCAGAGTGACAGCACACCAAATCGCAGCTGATGCCGCCATGGCGCAAAATGGGGCCCACAGCCCAGCCCCACCCAGCCTGGAAATGGTCACTGTTGGTGCCAGGTAATGACGTCACATAGAAATGGCTGGCTTCCTCCCCTAGCGACTAGCCTCCTTGGAGATTCTTCAGCCCAGGAACACGACCTGCTTTATAGCCAGATGCAAACATTTTACAGTTCAACCAAATGTTTGTGAAGCATTTTCCCATGCCTCATCTCATTTGATCCTCACAGAAGTCCTGGAGTAGGTAGATAGGAGACTGAGTAGAATCCTATTTTCTTTTCATTAGCAAGATAACAGAGATTTAGAAAGTTTAGAAACTTGACCCGACTGAAAAGAAGTAAGAAATGGTGGAACTTGAAAATGACTTCAGGTTTTCTCACTGTGCAGAATATAGTCAAACACTGCTGCAGTTAAATATTTTACCCTTTCTTCTCACTACATGATCTACAATAATAATCTGCTTCATGTTGATATTTACTGCTGTGTTGCTGACAATTACCTGAAAGAGAAGTTGGGGTGCTTCACTGGGCTGGAAAAAGTTCAGCTAAATCAGAAAGCAGGTCTAATTAAGCAAGTTTATTCTATATATATAAAAGGCTAAATTGACTCACACATGTGCCAATCGCACACATGTGTTTCGATCTGTCATTGTTGATCGTGAATTTGGTTGACACTTCTATTATAGAGAAAGGGCGAATAGCAATATTAAAATATTTCTTCTAATTAATTTCCTTTTAATGTGCACGAACCCATGCACTGGGACACTAGTATATTAATATTCCTCAGGTATCGCCCTTACACAATTCTGCTTTTCCAGATTAGGGTTCAATCTCATCCCCGCAAATTGACTGCAACATGTTTTGTTTGTTTTTAAGAGAAGATGGTATTATCCATAAACACTCTTCAAAAGCTTCTATTGTCTCATTTTATAGTTCAATTTTACTCTACTCTGAGTACCTCTAAAAATACCTTGTTGAGCAAATTTATTATCACTATAACTCTCTCTAACATGAAATTTTGTATTGAAAACAAGTTATCTAGGAAGTAACCTGTCTTCTTGATAACAATATTGTAAGGTTCCCCAGGCAACTAATCTGTATTAGCCAAACATCCTTAAGAAATTACAAATTACATAATGCACATGAAAGCATTTTGTGTCTAGAAAACACTATCAAATGCTACTTTTTCTTAGTTGTAATAAATCACATTATTTATTAAATGCACTACAAGTATAGAATGACATAAGAAGTAATTAGCCACAAGGTACAGCAAAGGCATAAAACCAAACATCCTCTTTCCCCAGGACCACATCCCTAGGAATGCAATCAATCCTTATTTGTTCCTCTACACATGCCTAAGCAGCATGGATGCTCCAGTGCCAGAAATCAGGCTCAGGACAAGTGATCTCTGCTTCGTGTGCTGTACCTCACGCATACAGGCTGCTTGTTCCTTTTGTGGGTAGAAAACGCCTCAGAATTGCTGGCATTATCTCAGCAGCAGAGGTGGGAGGGGAGTGTAAGGTTCTCCACAGCCCAAGCCATCCAGCTGCAATACCAGAAAAAATCGTTTCTAATCAGGCATGTAAATCCATTTTTATTACCTTAAAAAGACTCACAGTAAGAACATTTGGATATTAAAGCACTCTATTCTAAAGACATAATTGTAATTTTACTGTTTACTGTTGGTAATGTACCTCAAACAATTTATTGCCTACTGAAAAATCCAGGCCTACTTTATACCAAATTCTAAGTAGTTAATAAGTGCAATTAGTCCCTACTGGGATCAATGCAGAAGTTGGTTGTTTAGAAGATTTTGTCTGCTGCTTTTCTGATTTCCCTAGCATTCTCTGACTTCTGAAGTTCAAGATCAGCCTTATCCCACACCCACATCCCGAGGACTTTCACTAACTCCCAGCCTTGTTCCTCCTCAACCCCTGAACCCCATCAAGAAAAAGCATTTTCCCTAATTGCATCCAACTATCACTTAAACAACTCTTCTCACTTAAATAATTATCACTGGTACATTTTTAAGCTATAGTTGGACGTTGAGGCAGGAGATAAATTCTCCCTTGAGCAATATAAATTGCCTCTAGCTTTCCAGAGGGCTGTTTGCTAACAAAGAAGATAAATTATTAACTTATAATAACCTCATCCCTAAGTTCCATAAATACCAAAAATATTTCCCTTCTCAAGCAATTTCAACTCTAAAATGTTTATTCAGAGCTTGTGAAAATCAATTTAATATTTTGATATTTACTTCTGTAAAATTAGTAATATTTCATTGAGACTTCTCATAACCATAATTGCAAAAATTCTAGTGTTTTCCTCTTCCTGAAAACCTCCAAAAGAAAAAAAATAGAAAACAAAAATACAAACTGTATTTTCAGTAAAATCAGGACATATATTCCAAAATATTTTTTAAAGGATGCCAAAAACAACAGAATTCTCAGAAGAAACAAAGGGAGTAGTAAGAAGCTGAGAGAGATCCTATTAGTGATAGGTCTCAAAAACTGCCAACAAAAAATATGCTTTTTGAAGAAAGTGAAGGATACACCTAGATGAGAAAAGATCTATAGCCCATGTACATAAAAGAGTCCAGAAAAAAGAATAACCTGAAGATGTCAGAAGCCTCCATAGACCTGGTTTAGAGCACAGAAGCTAAGTACTTCATAAAGAGTCAGATAAAGGCAGATGCAAGAGAGGTTTCTGGCAAGTATTTAAGGATATTTCAATGTTAGAAAATCTGTTAATAAAATTAATAGGCCTAAGGAGAAAAGTAGTATGATCATCTTCATGAGGATTGAAAAAGAATTATAATAATTAATCCTTACACTTTTATTTAAATAACAACAAAATAGGGAATTGATGATATGATAGCCCCCAAAGATGACCATTGTCAAATTTCTCCCTTCCCTGTATAACTATGTCATCCACCCTCAAGAGGTGAAGTTCATTCCCCAACCCTTGAATCTGGACTGGTCCTGTGACTGTTTTGACCAAGAAAATGAAGAGCAATTGATTTTCTGATACATCAAAACTCAGAACTTCCTTTCTCTTAGAATCCAACTGTCAGTGTTGTGAAGTCCAAGCCATATGAAAAAAACAAAATGAGAACTAAAACACTCTGATCAACAGCGCCAGCTGAACTCCCTGACAAGTCAGCGCCAACTACCACACATAGAAGTGGGCCGTCTTGGAAGCTCCAACCAGGTCAAGCTCCAGGAAGACTGCAGCCCAAACTGACATATTGTAAAGTAGAAAGGCTGTCCAGCCAAGTCCAGTCAACCCAAAGAAACAGGAGATAATGATTATTGTTTTAAGTCACTAAATTCTGGTGTGGTTTCTCATACAGCAATAGACCACTTACACATGGGTATTTTGCTTATCTATCAGTCCAAAAGCCAAGACCATGCTTAACTGGAAAAGGCTAGAAATAGTTCCACTGAAGTAAAAAATAAGGTAAGGATTCCCATATTACCATTTTTATCTAACACCTTATGGGAGCTACAAGATGATGCACTTGGATAAAAAAGAAAAATATTAGTGTTTTTTTTTTTTTTTTAAGTTTCCTCTCTCTCCTCCACTCATTCTGGTCTCTTTGCTGTTCCTTGTAAGTAAACTTCTCTTTTAGAGATTTTGCTTTTGCTGTTCCCACTACCTGGCACTCTGTCCCCAATAGCCATACAACTGGCCTGCTCATTTCCTTCAGAGAGCTACTCAAATGTCACTTAATTAGCAAGGTCTTCCCCAGTCTCTCTATATAATAATGAACTACTTCCACTTACCTTGCAGAATTTATCACCACATAATATATTACACACACATATGCATGCGCTCACACAGCACATTTCTTTACCATCTGTCCATTAAGATGAGGGCTATATCTCTGGCACTTAAAAGAATACTTGGTACTCAATAAATATCTTTTGAGTGAATGATTTAAGTTTACAAGGGTTTTCACTTTCTAGTTATTTTTATATCTTGGTTTTTCCTTAAATTTTTATTAATATCCACCTTTTCCCTCTGATTTTTTGAGTCCTTTATAGTAGATATTAGAGCATACTTATGAATAAGCACAGAAAATTTAAACAATTTCATAATTTAGTGAACCCAACCATCTTGCTGGGTGACATTACAACTAGTCAAACAAATCAAGATTACTTCCTGTAAAACATGGCATACTTGAACTACTGTTTTTCCTGGTTATGTGGGCAAAGAACTAGTCATGCTTTTACAAAATTTCACCCTATAACTATATTGCACAGCCATGGTAGGAATGGATGCACACACATGTAGTCAAGAAGATGTGTTCTGGATCAAATATACCTAAATTAGACACTCGGCTCTGTCTTTCAGTGGTAGTTTCGTCTTGTCTTCACTTACATCCTTTAAGCTAGTTTCTTCATTTGTAAAATGGGGCCATAATAAGGACTTAATTCATCAAGGACATGAGGTGAGCCAATGTGTCAACATATGCATCAGTGTTGAATAACTATCAGTGGCTTTGCTATTATTGTGTTTGTTTTTCATGTGGAAGAGGTACTTAATCCAACTTCTGTGTTCTTCTGTAACATCTGATCTCCTAGACTGCATTTTCCCTGACTCTGGTCAGTTTCCAATATCCAGGGAAGAGTACACAACACAAAATGTCCACATATTAAACCAGTATAGAATGAATGTTCACTTGGTTTGGTTCATGAGACACTGAAATGAGGATGGGAGTTTATGGAGTGTGTATATATGAATATCTCTCTGTAGAGAGAACAGAAAATGACAATACTTGGGTGGTTAGGACACTGACATGCCTTGAGGCAGTCGATGATATGAAATGACTTTCTGGGGTCCCTTCTAGATAAAACCTACACTTTCTTCTTCTTGGTAAAGCCTTCCCACACTATAGGTTTCATTAAATCATTTTCAACTAGAGAATTATTACTACCTGCCTCGAGTAAATTCTTACATTCTTGGGTATTTGGCCATACTTTCTTCCTTTTTGATACTTGAGAAGATTAATTTTCAAAAGCGCTTATTATAGTTAAATTCAGGATGGATAGGAAAAGCTGTCTTATTTCCCCCAGACTACACTTTGCTAGATTATCATCTCAAGGAGTGTTCAGACAACAGCAAAGGGAGAAAGCAGAAGGCAGAAAGCTACATTAGGGTGCCTGGGAAGTGGGCAACAAGGAAAACAGTCTACTTCTTAGAGCCGCCACTTCTAAAAAACCGTATGTGAACCTGTACGTGTGGTGAAGGTAAAGGTTCCTGCTCCCACAGATCTCTATCTGCTGTACAAATAACTGTTTTCTTTAGCCACAGTTTTTCCTGCAGCCTTCAAACTGGCATTCTTAGCCATTTGCTAAACATATCCACTGAGGAAAGATGGCCTGGTAAAGAAATTAGTTCCCTTTCTTTTGATTGTAGGATATTTAAAAACCAGAAAACTTGTCAACACTGCGATCCCAAGATACTATGATGTTTCCTGCCAAATGTATTCTTTTTTATATAAATCTCCTGTGGTTTCTATATTGTGAAAGCATTTGCCACTTTGGTAACTATCTGTTTACTGCTATACTAAACTAAGTTCTTAGGCTGCTGCTTCTGTGATTCTAAATTATTGAAAGGCATATCAAAACTATTACTAGTTCCACAATGTGATATTTTCCATAGGAAAACTGGCCCGGACTCTTATTTTTAAAAAAATAAAGTAACACTATTATAGGTAGGAAAAAAGGTAAATACCACTCTAGATTAAATGCCATGTTTTAACCAGACTGGGTCCTGACTATAAAGAAAAACTTGGAGTTTTTATTATGAATTACTTTCGATTCTATGAGAAAATTAATGTTAATTTTCTAGTGTATGATAACAGTTTTGTGGGTAATTTTCTACTATACAATAACAGTGGTTATTTGGAGACTGTCCTTATTTTTAGGAGATACTGCTAAAGTACTTATGGGTACAATGTCACCATGTCTGCGATTCACTTTCAAATGGTTTGGGGGGAGGAGGGAATGTGTGCAGAGAGAGAAATAAAGCATATGTGACATAATGTTAACACTGTTGAATCTAGGTGGGTGATAGAGTTCATTCTTTCAACTTTTCAGTATGTTTCAAATTTTTCAAAACAAAAAATTGGGATAAAGTCCTTTTTAAAGGAAGTTTTGTGTGTTTTTTAATGATAATTGTGCCCTGTGCTACAACACACAGTTTTTCAAATTGAGCTGGTCATTTATGATTAGACATAAATCAGTGTGTTGTTGAAGTTGACACTACAGAGGTGGCTTGTTTCTGATTATTATATCTGGACCTGTGTTTAAATCAGATTATTAATTTCCCTAATCCTACTCTAGAACCTACCAAAACACTTCAGCTTAGAATTATTTTCACACAGAAAGGAAATGTATTACTTTCTTTAAAAATATCTTTTTTTCCTTAAATAATTTCCCAAAAGTCCGCATATGGGACACATAGAAGAAATTTCCCTTCATAAACATATTTCTTCATTATTTCAATGTTTTAAAAGCTAAACATAGCACTCACAAAGAGTTTACATTGTTTCTACATTTTTCTACATACATCAAATCTCCACTCCCACGTCCTTTCTCCTGTGACTCCAGAAAGTCTCTTAAATGGCCAGCAAGTTCCAAGAGAGGCTGCACGTCCTGAGAGGATGCAAGTCTCATGAAGCACTTGAATAGTTCCTTTGCTTCTATAAAAGCCTTGTCAACGAAATGTGCTATGTGAACCAGCTGTGATGGTAGATGACCCAGCTGAATGCCTTTTGGGATATTCTTTCCCAAGTCCGTATGTGTCATGGAATGTTTTCTAGTGGAAAAAAAGCAGTGAAGGGTCTGGAACTTTCTCTTTGGAGAAAGAACTTTGAAACACACACACTCTCTCTCTCTCTCACACACACACACACACACACACACACACACACACACAGTGGGAAACCTTATTTCAATGAACACTGGGTAGACAAAAGAGGGTGTTTCATGAGATATAGTTTGTCTATAGAAATGAGAGAAAATATGAGCAAGAGAAAAAAAATCAGAGTTTCTCTATTGTTAAGAAAGAGCTTGGCGCTAACAGGAAACAAGATGACATAAGCTCAAAAGTATGATCTGCCAAAACGTTAACCAGTTCGGTTTATCTCATGAGAAAAAAAAACTTTAAAACTTAAAAAGAATAATTCCCTTTAGTTTCCAAAGTATGCTACACAACACTTAAAACAGCATGAATGTCCGATCACTACCAGTTCCTGGAAACCTTCATTTTAAACATTAAAACAGATCTGCTCTTGAGAGTCATTAGTATTTCTTAAATTCTCCTGGTTTCCCTTGTAGGCCAATAGCAAGAGAGTGCTGTGTAACCTAGCATTCAATTAGCGATCAATTAATCAAAACCTCCAAGTATGCACTTGTTAAGCTTCAGGTTAATTCAGCTCCAAAGTTGTATTCAAATATGGTAGAAACAAGAGATGTGACAGAAATGCTGATGAAATGTAGATGTACATTTTGTAAGCCAGATTTAATCATGAACTTCTACTGCATTTGCAGGTTAGGCTGGATTAATTGATGGGTATCATCGGACCATCTCCATCACACCCGGTCCTATTATTACACGTCACAGTGAGGTCAAGGGATTTTTCACATGCTTCTCGTTCTTTAGCAAGTACAACTTAGGTATGAAAGGAATTTTCTCTGCCACGTAAGCCTGGCTGCCCTCCCCGCCCCCCGCCCCCGCACCCTGCTTTGTCCTGCTGGTCCTACAGCTGCCAAGCGTTGGCAAGCTCCAGACTGTGTTCAACACAATTTAGATTCACTCTAATGGGTCTCTCTTGGCCTTGGTTTCCACCAGCAGTAGATTCCAGCTTAGCATGACAAATCTTTCATGTAGGAAAAACTTTTTTCTTGGTAACTCATAAGTAAGACCTGAGGGGGAAAACTGCAGCGTTCAAGGTACATTTAGAAAGCTGAGTCGAGTCCATCTTAGAAGTGTTATTGAAGGTCGTCCCAATATTTTGCGTGGTTCCTCACCTGTGCCTTTGTTTTCCTGGGGCACAGGAAAACCACAGAGCTCAGAGCAGACCACCTTTAGGAAGCTGCGGAAAGGGTTAAAGCTGCAGTCATCATCAGATCACATAACATGAGCTTTTGAGAAATCAAGGCCAGGGCAAGTCTTAAGCTGTGCACTTTCAGTCATGCTTAGAACGATGATACAATCACCCTGGAGTTTATGGAACACGGCTCCCGCCTCAGGAACGGCGATGGGGACATTCGTACATGTCCTGGGAGGTAACTCTGATTTCTCCGTTTCTGGAGATGAGGACAATAAAGCACACTTAAGGAATGTGTCCTCGGTCACATCACACACAAGCAAGCAGCAGAGTTGACATTCCGTCCCATGCTCAGACCATAAAACCACGCTGCCTGTCACAGCCTCGGCTGGGTGCTGGGGGTCTGGGAACCCAAATTCGGCCCATGGTCTTTCTACGTCATTGCACACGGCTGACCATAACGTATTCAAAGAGTAACAAATCGTTTTAAAGTAGAAATAGAAAGAAGAGTTCATCCAACAAATTTGACCCATGTTACCAGAGAAACTTCGGGCAAGCCTCACAGAATTTCTGTAGTTCCCATATCATTCTAAGAACATTAGAAGTCAGCAGTCCAAATACTTTTACTGACTCCTTTGGGAAATTAAAATGGCTACATGTTGTTTCTGAATGTTGCTTTGACCAGAACCACTAATTTAGCTGTCAGAATCTGACCCACTGCATCTGTCAAGGACTTTTCTCTATTTCAGGGGTTCAGGGAGTCAGGTCAGGGTGCCGTGGCTATAATTTTGTGATGGGCACGGCTGACTACTTGCAGGACAGAGAGGCATGAAAACAGACCTCTCAAGACGAGTAGGGGAAGGAAACGAGAAGGTTCTTCGCCAACCTGTGTTATATTTTCTGGAATTAAGAGCAGCAGAAAGGGGAGAGTATCAAACAAGTTGGCTCCATGCTGAAAGACCAGATGTGAAATTCTGAAGAACTAAAATAGAAACCTTGTGGCCATCTGAATGTCACTGTTTCCAGTCCTCAGGGATAATGGCCCTGACTTGCATTTCCTTTATAAAGTATCACGGAATTTTATTCTGTATAATAAGTACTATGAAAGTATGGAAGAATGATAAAATGAATAATTTATAATACTGAAAATAGGGCCGTTGAGAAAACCATAAAGGAGTTGAATTTGATTAATAGGAAGAAATAAATGTTATTCATGGTTTAAAATATCATAAAATGTTTTACTATTAAGAGTATAATATACTTTCTTTCTAGAATAGGCTTTATGTGGTTGTGTTTAAAAGAAATTAAAGATCCTATCCTTTTCTACAGTATTTATTATTTTCATCAAAACCATTAAGTACTTTTTAAATATGTTTTTATTGATTTCAGAGAGGAAGGGAGAGTGAAAGAGAGATAGAAACATCAATGATGAGAGAGAATCATTGAATGGCTGCCTCCTGCATGCCCCCTACTGGGGACCGAGCCCACAACCCAGACATGTGCCCTGACCAGGAACTGAATCCTGACCTCCTGGTTCATAGGTTGATGCTCAACCACTGAGCAACACCAGCTGGGCCCATTAAGTACTTTTTGGCATGAAATATTACTATACTGGTTGCTAGGCAAAGCAATTTGAACTGAAGTCTTCCCCATTCCTTTAGAAATTAGAGCTTAATTCCTGCAAAGCCTGCCACAACAACAATATAACAAATAAATACTTGCTGGCTGATTGATCACAGAGGGGGAAAATGATGTGACTGGAGATGTGGAGGGCTCCAGGCAACAGAATAGAAATAGTGAATAAATGAAAGATACTGGAATATTTACATGGGACATGCGGCAGAAGCAGTGAGGGAGGGAGCAGATGATCAATACGCAGCAGCAGCTGTCAAGAAGGAAACAAGCCCACAGACTAGAGGACCACTTTAGAATCTTGTTATTAAGCCTCACAGAGGATACTTCATAAATACTTACTAGCTTTACAGAACAAGTAAAAAATAATGAGATCAAGTAATATCAGGACATTCCCCATGGAATTATAATGTTCACGGAAAATTATTCAACTCAGTTCATGTAACTAAGACATTTGTCACAGGATTCCACCGCATTTGTTTTCCCATTTGTCATAATGGTTCCATGAGATAAAAACTGTATTTTGATAAGAACGTGTTTAACAGTGGACTAAGTACCTAAAGCTATTGATTTCTGATTCAACCCATGGCAAGTCCTCTCTCAATATTTCACTTGCTTTCTTCCCAGGGTGCTCATGAAAAATAATGACTAATCTATATAAATCCCAGCTAGCGAGGGCGCTGCACAGGGAAGTTTCTGTGAAGTTATTGCCAGTTATCGGGTGCCTCACGAAATGCTGCTCGGGGGCTGGGCAAGCACACCAGGAGGCCACACCACATGTGCATTCTTTTCACGGTCATTGGCCATTGACATTATTTTTTTAATGTGCATTTTTAAACTGTGAGTCAAAAATGCAATGCCATCCTAATAGTATTGATCTTCTGTCCTCTAAGCTTCTGAGAAAGAAAGGACCAAAAATCATTAGCATCCTCCCAGGTCTTTGATATACTCATAAATACTCAAGAGAAAGAGGGGGGGAAAGAAGAGATTTCTAATCTCATCAATGACTTGTCAGCTTTATTTTTTAATTGTTTCAGGATATTTTTATTGATTTCAGAGAGGGAGAGAGAGATAGAAACATCAAGGATGAGAGAGAATCACTGATTGACTGCCTCCTGCATGCCCCACACTGGGGATCCAGCCTGCAACCTGGGCATGTAGCCTGACCAGGAATCGAACCGTGACCTCCTGGTTCATAGGTCGATGCTCAACCACTGAGCCACGCCAGCTGGTCTATTTTTAATTTTTAAACAGATACTTTTCCCCCCTGTCTCTAGGCACACATTCAGAAGAATGACTTGCCAAATGTTTGGGGTCACTTCAAAGGGAGGGTTTAGGATTTATTGATATAAAGAAACGCGCCGAAACCGGTTTGGCTCAGTGGATAGAGCGTCGGCCTGCGGACTGAAAGGTCCCAGGTTCGGTTCCGGTCAAGGGCATGTACCTTGGTTGCGGGCACATCCCCAGTAGGGGGTGTGCAAGAGGCAGCTGATCGATGTTTCTCTCTCATTGATGTTTCTAACTCTCTATCCCTCTCTCTTCCTCTCTGTAAAAAATCAATAAAATATATTTAAAAAAAAAAAAAAGAAACGCAAGTACAAGCAAAAGACACTCACATCAACTACCTTTATGTGCTTTCTGTAGTTTTGTCACTGACAGGGACATCAATGCCCAGTTAACTCTGCAGAGCAGTTAGTTATGCTGTTAAGAGCTGAAGAGGAAAAAAGGGCAGGCTGGCATCCAGGGCCAACTAGGAAGTCAGCCTGAGGCCTGCAGGGGGTCTGCAGGAGCAGATCCCCTGCAGGCACTGGTTGATTCAGTAGCTAAATGTCAAGCTCATTTATATTCAGGCCAGGAGATCCCATGGTATTAAATGAATAAATGGTATAAGGATACTATTTACTATTTTTAAAAACCACATTACCCTCAAGTGAATAAAAGGGTCATAGTAAAATCACTGGTACCTCTCAAAATTTTCCACCAAATGTAGTTTGTTGGGTTTTTTTTTTTGGGGGGGGGGAGGGGTGGAGGAGAAGAATGTAGGAGAGTATATCCAGCAATGGCAAGTAAAAGATTTTTCTGAAGTTCCATGTTTTATCTCTAATATCCATATGAATTTGATATTCTCCCCTATAATGGCCTTCTTGCTTTAATATGAAAATGAGGTGTTATTTAGTTGCTTTATTGGGAGCTGATGCTGCAGGAAGAAGTACCTCTGTTCTGCCTGTTTGAGAAGCCTGGTCCTGAGGGAAAGGCATACATAAGCAATCACTATCGTTCTCTGTAAATAAGCCATTCCCCACTCCCATTTTGTGAGAAAAATCCATAAGCTCTTATCCAAAGTAAATACAACTGTCAACAGACCCATGCAAGCAGTTATGTTATGTTTGTGGTTATATAAGATAGATAACTCAGAGATAAAACATGAAATAGCCACAATTATTTGCTATATACATTATTTTTATATAAATGAAAAACTCTGACAAATAATACAAACATAAAGGTTCATTTTCTATTGAGTTTTACAGTTCAAATCAATAGAGGTCATATGCCGTGTCATTGATATCGCCAAACACAAAGAACCCACTGGTTTCTAGGGGTATAGAAATATTCAAAATGATAGGGTGGCCTACTGGAGAACTATAGTAATTGCACTTTGTTGTAATTTTTTACTTTATTTTTATTTTTGACATGACTACAGATGTCCCCATTTCTACCCCGCCCTCTGCTCACCTCCACCCAGCCCCAGCCCCCGCCCCCTTCCCTCTGGCCATTACCTCACCGTTGTCTGTGTCCATGAGCTATGCATATATGTTCTTTGGCTAATCCCTTCATCTTCTTTCATCCAGTCCCCCCTTCCCCCTCCCCTCAGGTGTCAGTCTGTTCCATGTATCTTGTAATTTTTTTTTATTTAAACTTAAAGTAATCTGAAAAATAACTTCCAAGGAAAAAGGTGATGAAATATACCGTCAGTCTCTCCCTACTGCCAATCTGAACAAGTGCTAAGAAAAGCTAAGAAAAGAAAATTATTTCTTCCCTATATGTCTTGAGGTAACTCGGATGGCATCATTAACTGGTCTCTCAATTGGAATGACCCACCCATGAGAACCAAGGCTAGCTCCTCCTATTCCTCTGCTCTTTGGAATGACATGGTGGCATGAAACTTGGTATTTCTGATGTCCTAGCAAAGAATTCTACCTAAATGGCAAGGACACCCTGAAAAACATTGCCATGAAACAACTCCCCAGCAACTGAGGAAGGCTTAACGCATGACTCCTTAAACCATGATGCGGTAACCAATGCACATAGACACTGGGGCGTTGGGGGCTTGCCCGGGGTGGGAATGGCGGGCGGGGTGTGGGGGGTTGTCAATTGGGGAAAAAGAAGACATATATAAAACTTTAGACAAAAAAAAAAAAAAAACATGACGCGGGAAACACAATAACAGCAACTACTCTAGAATAGTGATCTTCTTTTGAATTGGGCTGTGAGAGTCACAGACTCTTCTAAGACAACATAATCACTTACATAGCTGTATAAAAGGTGCTATCACTGACTTGATGCTAACAAGGGTAGTATCATAACAAGCAGGTTTTATAGGTGAACTCCTACAACTGAATAACATCAATTGATTAATAGCACCTATTCCTGTTCAGAACACATACAACATTCATTTCCAAAACAGATGGTTCTATTAACTTCTCATCCGCAGTCTCATTGCCTCTAACAGGGGGATGGTAGAGCTCTGTCTTCGTGGGCTTTTGGGTGGAATACCTGAGATACAACACACCCAGAAAAAAATGCTTTGCTATTAGCATAAGAAGACAATACGTTTTAGCTATTATTACTATTATTTTTGGCATTGGTAAAACTGTTAGAGATGTGATCAAATCATGGTAATGCCCAGTTTAAAATGCACAGCTTTGAAAATTACTAACAGCTATCATTTTTGAACACCTGTCAAATCTCAATCAAGCATTATATTAGCGATACGTATACACATTATCTCTAGTCCTTACACCAGTAGCACAAAGGTATTTAGATCCCAATTCCAAAAACAAGGAAACAAACTCAAATACATAAATTAATTTTCCCAAGGTCACAAAACTACATAAAAATTAATTTTCAACAAATAAAGGCATTTTCAGGCATGCAAAGCCTTAGCTTTGATGTCATTCTTGTCTCTGATTGAGTCCACTCACACACGGGTATTTGTGTGTGCACAAAAGCAGCACAGCTTACTGAAAATAGCATGAGCCTTGGAGTCAGACAGACAAGAACTTAAATACAATGTCCAGCACTTACTAGCTGTGTGACCCTCTTTGCACATCCGTGTCCTTAACTACATAACACACCTATACAAACTTTGAGAGTCATCTATGACCCTCTTCACATTGACTGTGGAAAGTGCAGGACCAAATTTATGTCTACCTCTCACGAGTCAGTGTACAGGAGCTTAGATGGTGCATTTTGTTTAACATTTTGTTTGCCTTCGCTTAAGTTTTCCTTCATTCATTTTATTTTCACCTGATTTTCTCACTTGAAAAAATCTTGTATTTGTTTTGGCCAGCCCCTTTAGACCCTTTCTGGAAGAAGTATAATATTGAACATATAAAGAATAGAATTGAACAACTTATCAATTATTAATAAATAATTGATCCAGCACAACATAATATCAGCTCACTGAATAACTAAAAACAAAACATTTCTTCATCTCCTCAATCACATCTATGGAAACACTAAACCCAAAGGGCTTGGGTTGAGTTCTGAAGAACTTTGTATGCACTAAGGTACTGGAGCAACCATATTCTCTCAGTGCTGTCACTTGTCAGCATTACTTGTCTTACCTTTGAGTCATCATGATGTAAGCTCAACAACGGGAAAAAGTTCAAGATGGCTTTGCTTCATTGGAAAAAAAGGCAAAAGACTCAATTGGCTACATTAATACACAGAATGTATTACTGAGAAAAATATATTTTTTAAACTGTCCAAATCTGACCTAAGTATAGACCAGTGTATAAATCTGGGTCGATGATCTCTTCATGGGCAAATGCTTATAAACCAGAGGGTCTGGAAAAGGTAAGATCCATATCCACCAATGGGAGGGATGTCACAGAAGATATCCAGATATCCACAGTCACACACAGTCGCTCAGACCATCAGAGACATCGAATGAAGGAAGTGGTTAGAGCCCAGCCTTTGAATTTGTATAGACCTGGATTCTAATCCTGGTTTAATCAGCAATTCACTGTGTTGCTATACACAGATGATGTGTAACTATTTCATCAACCCAAAGGAGGCCCCATAGTTAGTGCAAGGATCCATAGTTAATACAAGGATTTCCCATGTTTCAAAGACCCAGTTTAGGACAGTCTTACCTTTCCTTCCTCCCTCCCCCCAGCTCTCTGCTGGCAACAACCAAAGGAACTGGGCTGAACTCTGGGAAAGGGCCCAACCCCATGTCTGTTTACTATCACCTTCTCACATACTCACTTTCCCCTCCTGCCTTCTCTTCATGTTCTTACTTCTCACCACTCATCTCTAACCCCATCTTTCATCTTGTTCTTCAAAATATTTCTCTTTTAGTCTCTCCTCTAACATTTCATGTATAAGCTTTAGAAAAGCACAGCATGCAATAAAAAAATCAAAAAAGTCTTAAGTGTTTAGGAAAATTGGACTTAATAATAAGCCAATGACATCAAGAGCCTGGTAAGTGTCCAGAATTTTCTTCAGAATCTCTACAGAAACCACATACTGCGTAAAGCCTGGGCTTTGAAATCAGACCAACCTACATTCCACTCGCAGCTCTGACTCTTACTACTAGTGTGTTCTTGGAAAAATTGTATAACTTGAGACTCTTTTTCCTTAACTGTTAAATGAGATAATTCAGGTAAAGCACTTTAGCACAGTGCCTACATAGCAAGTATTCAGGGAATGTTAGCTAGTATTAATCCTGTTACTGTCCTCCTCCTATTTCCCGCACCTTGATTTTCTTTCACCACTAAGATTCAAGGTACATTTTTAACCATTTTCTTCTATAACAGTATGTAGAGTAAGAAGGTAGAAGAGGGTAAAGGGGGGATACATAGAGATGGAAGGAGACTTGACTTGGGGCGGTGAACACACAATACAATATACAGATGGTGTATTATAGAACTTCACACCTGAAACCTATATGATTTTATTAAGAAATATCACCCAAATAACTTCAACTTTTTTAAAAAAGAAAACTTTCTACTGCTTTTATATACATTCTTAAGAATTCAGCTTTATTATGTGCTGTTGTGGACTAACCTAGAAACCTAAACATTGAGGGATGAGGGGGAATAAATTCCAAGTTGCAAATTCAGCTTGACAAATTCAGATCACAATCTGTTTACAGGTTTATAAGAGAAGATTTAGAGTCAGCCCTTGTGGAAATAGAGTGATAAATTCCTTTTAACTTTTCCTCTGGGTTGCTCCCAAGCTCCATGTCACAGGTCTGGAGACAGAATTAGAAGGGGATGCAGAACAAGGCTGGGCTCAGAAAGAATTAGAGATAATCAGGGAGGCTCCCAATAGATATATGGCTCTTGGCCCGTATTGTTTGATGAAGTGAAGATAGAGTAACCAGATCGAAGACTAAGCAAAAGTTTATGTAATTGTGTTGAGATAATACACTGAGGTTCTCTCAGTGTGGACACTCAGGATTACATTGTCCCCTTAGACCCTCACAAGTCTCTGAAGCAGTGGACTTACAAGGGCCCGTTCTATAGTTAGTACAGAGTTGTAAGGCAGCACCTCCAATGGTGGTTACCTGCTCACCAAATGTATCTGGATTTCCAAAGCATGAAATGTGAAATTAAAATTTCTATTCTTTGCAGACTCTACCCACTTTTTATCATTCTGTTTCTGCTTCCCTCTTTCCTGCAGGCCTAGAATCTAGTGTGTTCTAGTGAGTAGGTTAAAAAGAGAGAGAGAGAGAGAGAGAAATCAGGAAAGGACGAAATGATATTTTCATTGTACATTGTCTGCGAAGAGACTATATAATCTTCAACTGGCAAATACAAAATATCTTTTTTTCCCATTTATAAAAATGAATTCTCTTTCTCATATTGGAATACATCCTTGGGTAAAAGTCATCAGAGAAGTCAGTGGTAGATCTTTCTTTTGCTGTTTTCTCACCCACATGTTATGAGTGAAATGAGACAGATTTCTTATATAAAGTATTTTTGTAGCCCCAACAACTTATGATATAACAAGTTATAATGTAGTTCATTGACTAGACATATTTATCTTTTGATAAGTGTATTGAAACACATGAACGTATTTTCTTTCATGATATGGTGATTCTATAAATTCAAATATGGCCAACGTGTTAATAACTTAAGTCAAAGTAAAGGTGATTAAATGAAGTGAATCATTTGTAAAGCTGAGGAAATGATAAAATACTTCAGTTTGGGTAGTCACTGACTTACATGCCTAAATCTGAGTCAGATTTCCCTTGATACTAGTGTTATGGAAAAAGGATTTGCTCCTTCCTGTCCATCCCACAGCCAGATTCATTACTTATTACTGATCGTTCCCATGTTAGCTCCCTTTGTCATTGTAGGTAGTCAGAAGGAAATTCCATATTTTGCTATTTTAAGTAGATCTCAGAGTCAGAAAAACAATAAAAGTTTGGCCTCTTAGATAACAGACTTTTCTTCTACAAATACATAAGCTCAACACTGATTTTTTTATTTCCTAACATTCTTCTCTTTTCTCTGTTTACCATTCACTCAACAAACATTTGCTGTCGTGCTGGAGCCACAGTCCCTGTATCATTGCAAGTTGCATAGGTAGTCCTAGCTTCGGATGGAGTTTTGTACATGACTTTCACATCTTTCAGCCCTTCCTCCTCAGGACTGGCTCATTCTCAGGGAGATTTCTTTTCACAGTTCCTAAATAGCTACCAGCAGCTCCTGGACCTACCTCTTTGCCCATTCACTTCCAACTAGAAAGAGGATCCATTCCCCTGTAGCTCAAATAAAGGACCCTGAATTGAGTCTTGTTGATTCCAACTGGTCTGACTTGGGTCATGAGCCAACTCCCAGCCAATTAATGTGATCAGGATATACGTTATAGACCTACAGTAATCACAGCTCACCACTACAACCAGTCAGAGCCCACTGCGTAATGCTGAGAAGCTCGGGGCACTTTTAGAAAACAGAGGAAGGTGTGAAATTGACGCTGGAAGGAACAAGATACATACACTACACTCCCTGTCCTTACAGAACCGGTAGCCTCTGAAGAATTGGCAGGATGATGGGAACCCATCAGCTCAGTGCATGCATGAATCAGTTCTGATACATGAAGGCTAACAAGTGTGTACCCTGGGAATCTTTCCATAGCAACAGGATGCAGGCCGACTGTTCTGTTCAAAACTGCCACTGAGCAGCCACCATATGCTCAAAACTGCTGGCCTCTGGCAGTGCTTTAGAGATGAAACCTTTCAAGTCCAATTAGCCCGCACGTTGATTCATGCAGTGCCTAAGAATTCACAGTTATTTATAAAGTTCAAGGTTTCAGATAAATTTGACAGGAGATGCTGAAATGCAATGTTTGCAAGGATGTTCATTTCCTCAGCTAATTATGATTTAATTTTTCCCATGTAGAGCTGGCTAGAGAAAACTGTAAATAGTTGGCTCACATTAGTAGTAATATTCCTTCTCCAGCTTGTTTATCATCTTGAATGTTGGATTTCATTCTAACTCACATGTTACACCGCATCATCAATATACTGCTCTCAATCAGCGGGTCTTCATCTTAGCCACATAATGGAATCACTTGGGGAGCTTTAGAATATATCTATGCTTAGGTCTCAGCCCCAGAGATTCTGTTTTCATTGGTCCAGGGTGTGCCAAGGTTGAGAGCCATTGCTCTAAGCAGAACCTTGTTAGAGATACAGATATGTCTCTCCTAGGAAATATGCCCAATTTGCAACCGCAACTAATTTAAATGCTATAATCCATTAAGAAACAGTTAAAATTGATTTAGGATTCAATCAAGTTCGGCAATAGGAAGAAATGTTCTCTGGATCAACAGCAAGCACCTATCTGTGCATGCTTTTGTCCCCACCACCACAGACACATCACATCTCCATTGCCACCACCTGGTCAAAGCCACCATCACCTTCTCCCTAAGCCCCTGCAACAGTCTCCCAATTCTCTCCTGCCTGCTGTCACATAGCAGCCGGAGTTGAGCTTCTTAAAATATAAATTATAACATGTCATATCCTTCCTCAGAAACCTTCAAAGGCTTTCCACTGCTTATGCTACAAAATACACAAGCTCTCCAGGCCACTGTCTGCTCACTCCCACCACCCCATTCAGTACATGTTGGCTACGTTGACCTTTCATTTCCTCCATCTTTTCCATCTCAGTGCTTCTGGATGTGTTGTTTCTTCTGTCTAAAATATTCGACACACACACACACACACACACACACACACACACACGCACGCACGCACGCACTACCACCTGATCTCTTCTCACTGCACACACAAACATTCTTTGCTTGCTCACTTTACTTACTACTAAGGTCTCAACTTATATGTCACTTCTTCAAAGAGATTGTCCTTCACCCCTAATCTAAAGTGAGTCCCCCTGCCCTAACTGGTTTGGCTCAGTGGATAGAGCGTCCGCCTGCGGACTGAAGGGTCTCAGGTTCGATGCCGGTCAAGGGCATGTGCCTTGGTTGCGGGCACATCCCCAGTAGGGGGTATGCATGAAGCAGCTGATCGATGTTTCTCTCTCATCAGTGTTTCTAACTCTCTATCCCTCTCCCTTCCTCTCTGTAAAAATCGATAAAATATATTTTAAAAAAATAAAGTGAGTCCCCTGTCTTACACTGTCTTAGAGCCTGATTTTATACCTTCATCGTGTGGCGTTACTTGTACGGTATCTGGCTCCCTTCTAGACCATAAGCTCCCTGAAGACAATGATGATTCTGTGTTGCTCACCCATGTATGCCCCAGAACCAACCTTTGCCCCAACCCAGAGTAAATTCTCAACGCAATAGGGGACGTGTCCTTATTGTAGCAGTTACTTACACTGAGGAATACTGTCAGAAATAGCTTATGAAGAAGATAGCCCTATTTACTCAAAACGACTACATTCTGTAAGTGTTCTCTTTACAAAAACCCATAAGAGAGAGTTTTTCACAGTATCAGTTCTAGGAACAGTTATGCTTCTCTTGAGTAAACAGTTGGTGTTTTGTTGCCATATTTCATAAATCATTTGATTTTGATTCTATGATTCTGCAAATCATTACCCGATTAAGCGTCCCTCTTTGCTTTGACTGATAAGAAGCTCAGAGCCAAATGTTGGCCCTCCCCAAGCTCACCCGTGCCAGCACCAGAACACTCTCACGATATGTATTTTGCATCTAATCTCCCTCCAGTTGCATCCAATAAATCCTTCCTTTGCTTTTCCTCTGCTCATTTTTAATTATAATGTACTTATAAGCCATCTTAAATACTCTCTAGAACTAAGCAAGACATAGTAAATAAATGAAATAGTGACAAATAAGTTACTCGAGGAAAAGAGATAATATCTATGTGATGAACTGTGTTTCAGGGGAGTCAAAAAATAACACTTTTTTTTCCCCCTGCTTGAGAGAGAGAAAAAAGAGTCAAACAGAAAAAGACCAGATGGGCTTAGGACCATGGGTAACAGTAGACTTCCTAATCCATCACAAAAAGCATTGAAAACAAAGGCCTAAGTATCCACAGAGAGAGAGCAGAGCTTCTACTTCCCTAGGCAGACAGATTTCAAAGGGAAAGTGATGTTTGCCCAGTTACTCTTCCCAAATTTACCAAGCAGACCGTTCTCCATCGTCTCCACGCCCCTGGGAGCAAGCAGGTCCGAGTGCTAACATTAAGTGATGCCCTTCACATGCAAACATTAAGCCAAGGGAAAGGATATCCTCTTCCTCAATCATCCACTTCAAAGCATTTATTTCAGCTGGTAGATATTCTATCATATAAACTTCCCTGTCTTCATCTCCTACTGCTGCTGTAACAGATTACCACAACTAGTTATCTTACATTTCTGGAGATCAGAAATGTGTCTCACTAGGCTAAAGTCAAAGGGTACACAGAGCTGCATTCCTACAGGCTCTAGGGGACAACCTATTTCTTGCCTTTTCCAGCTTCTAAAGGCTGCCCTCCTTCCTTGGCTCATGGTCTCCTTTACACCCCTCTTACCCCTACTTCCATTCTGACCACCAAGTAATCAAGGATAATCTCTTCAACTCAAAATCCTTAACTTAATCATTCCTGCAAAGTTCCTTTACTATATAAGGTTACCTATTCATAGTTTGGGATAATTAGAAGGTAGATAATTATTTTGCTGTTGGAGGGGGGGGAGTGAGTATGGATTATTCTGTCTACCATTGTCACACTAAGTAATTAGGAGCCTGTGAAATGCCAAGGTATGAATTAGGCATGTGTTTAAAACCATATCAAAGAACTGTTACCAGTCCAGTACCATCCATTCAAGCCAATTCATGTATTCCAACATGAATTCCAAAGACATGATATAAAATACTTTTTCACCCTGGAAAAGTAGTCCAGGGGTATTTCTACGATTGATTTTAACCCTAGGGAAAATGTCACTGCTTCCTAATCAATAGCCCTCTGGCATGCAGCTTTGAAGAAAGAAGCTATTTGCTATTCCTCCTGCCTGGAACTCACCACCCTCTCTATGATCCCCCAGACTCTCCCTGCCCACTGCACACTCGATCTCTCTTTCTCTCGCTCTCTTTTCTCTCTCTCTCTCTCTCTCTCTCTCTCTCTCTCTCTCTCTCTCTCTCCCTCTCCCTCTCCCTCTCCCTCTCCCTCTCCCTCTCCCTCTCCCTCTCCCTCTCCCCCCCTCCTCTCTCTCTGTCTCTCTCTCTATTTCCTACCTTCCCTTCATGCCTCCACTCCCATCCCCAGAACTTCAGCAGCCCCTGAACAGGGATATGAGGATGGGATGAGAAGCATCTCTTAACAACAGGAAGGTGATGAGGTAATATTTGACAGAGAAATTAGGAAATTCCCCAAAACTGTTTAAGATTAATTTGGCTGGATTTTTAGACAATTTTTCTAGTCTTACTGCTACCTCTAGATTTTTTTTATACATATTGTTTATTCTTCTTGCCTTTTCTTACTTTTGACCAAAAGGTCAAGACCTCTATAATGCTCAAGGTGAAAGCCCTTCAGAATCCAGCATAGTGTCATGCAAATAACAAAACTTTTTTTATTATTAACTAGAGGCCCAGTGCACGAAATTCATGCACAGGGGGTGGGAGGATTCCCTCAGCCCAGCCTTCACCCTCTCTAATCCGGGACCCAGGGATTGGGCCTAAACCGGCAGTCGGACATCCCTCTTACAATCCGGGACCACTGGCTCCTAACTGCTTACCTGCCTGCCTGCCTGATCGCTCCTAACTGCCCCCCATGCTGGCCTGGTCACCCCCAACTGCCCCCCTCAGAGCCTAGTCGTCCCCAACTGCCCCCCTGCCAGCCTGGTCACCCCTAACTACCCCCCACCGGCCTGGTCACCCCTTACTGCCCCCCCTGTTGGCCCAGTTGCCCCCAACTGCCCCCCCACCAGCCTGGTCACCCCTAACTGCCACCCCACTGGCCTGGTTGCCCCTTACTGCCCCCCTCTGCCGGCCTAGTCACACCTCACTGCCCACCCCCTGCCAGCCTGGTTGCCCCCAAATGCCCCCCCCCCGTGGGCCAGGTTGCCCCACGCAGCCTGCTGCTTGGTTGCCCCTCACTAACCCCCCTGCCAGCCTAGTTGCCCCACACAGCCTGCTGCTCAGTCATTTGGTCACCCCTCACTAACCCCCCTGACAACCTAGTCACCCCACGCAGCCTGTTCAGTCGTCCGTTCAGTTGCGACGGTCGCTTAGGCTTTTATATATATAGATCAGGAGCATTCAGCTGCCACTTGCCTATAATTCTTAATTCCCTCATCTTCTAAAAGTACACTCACCTAAGTACAGTTGACCCTTGAACAACAGGGGTTTGAACTGCATAGGTCCATATATATGCAGATTTTTTTTCAATAAATACACGTGGCCCTTCAAATCCAAGGGTTTTGTATTCACAGATGCAACTCACCACAGATGGAAAACAGTGTCTTCGCACTCCCAAGTATGGATTCCCAACCGCAGATCAAAAATACTGCATTTGATCGGCAGTTGGTTGAATCCCTGGATGCAGAGACTTAACTACAGAGTCAACAATTATAGGCAGATTTTCAAATGTGTGGGGATCAGGGCCCCTAACCCTGCCATTGTTCAAGGGTCAGCTGTACTTCAAAAGCATGTAGGTTTTAGATATTTTAAATCATTTGTTTAGTATTTTCTCTCACTGGTTCAGATCACTGCCCCTTCTCGCCTATCTCTGCTTCCCCCCCAGCCATTTCTGCTTTTACATCTTATCACTCTTCCTGGGGTCATATATCTAAGACAACTAGTTACAAATGCAGTACCTCATGGCGAACCAGAAGACCTGACCCTCAGACCAAAGTCTAAAACAGAAAAATTTTTGCTGACCTCTCAAGGATCAGCCAATGTGATGACTTTATTTATTTATATTTTTAAGCAAAACTAGATATGTCTGAAGAGGTATGGTTGGTGTTCATTTATTCTCACTAGTTTTGTTTGTTTGTTTGTTTCTTTGTTTGTTTGTTTTTACTGAAATGTATTTAGCAGGTGTGCTTTGCTATCTTTCTCTCTGTTGCTTGGCTGGGAAGTCAGATTTGGAAGCAGAGTCTGCAGCTCTCACAATATTCCCCACAGTCCTCCCAGCAGCATGGCAGTTCGAGTGATGATGGAGCCCGTCCCTGGAAGAGGTTAGGGTCAAGGGCTTGGGCTGCTCCCCTCGGGCCTTAAAATTGGCACCCTTAATGGCTGCTTTTGTCCCTCAAGACTGAATCAGTGTCATCTCAACTGGCAGTGCTGGGAACTAGCCAGACTTCATCACTGTCTGTCTTAGAGTGTGACCAAGCCATGGACTCAATAGCTTTCTTTGTTTTCTAGAACTGATCACTTTCAATTCTACAATTGTCTCCTGACATCCATGCCAGAAAGTATCTCCAGGACCTCCTGCTGTTATTCCTGAGTGCTAGGAAAGCTGCAAGTCTCCACAAACTCCTTCCCCTCCCCACTCCTCCCCAGCCCAGCCTGCCAGCTGCTCCTGGGATCCCAGTTAGAGCTGTAGCAGTTTGGCATGATCCTCTAAAATGAATATCCTCCTTGGGGGTGCGGGTCATCTAAAGCTAACCATTCATTCAACAAGTATCCATTGAATGTACATTATTTTCAAGACAGGATGCTGGGTCTTAGAGGTTTGTCTTTGCGTGTAAGGAGTTCACAGTTAATCATTTGTAGAACCTTGGTGTGTAGGGGACTGCAAAGAAGATGGATTTTGATGAGGGAGAAAAGGAAAGGAGACTAATGACAGTGCCAGAGAGGAGAAATTGGGGTAAAGGGTGCTTGCCCAAGAAGACAAACTAGTCTGACTTCACCATGTCCACCCAGGCCCTTAGGAGGCAGACAGACAAGCAGTAGGTGCTTCCTAAGGTCCAGAAGCACACTTTTGTAAATTAGGTCACAGAACTCCAAAAAGATACTCAGAAATCCCCATATAGAAGGAAACACATTAGTTTTTATTATGCTCCAAGCTGCTGAGTACAACCTACTGAAATATTGAAATAAATGACTGAGAAAATCAGCCCTTTTTATGGTCTCATTTGCCCAAATTGCTTGCCTCCCTCCTTTACTCATGCTCTCACATTTTGAGGTCAATTTCCCCTCAGTGATGACCCAGGGGAGTGAGGCAACATTTTCCAGGCCTCAAAATTACTTGTTTATAATTTCGTCGGTTTACAGTCCTCTTTTTTGGCCCAAATCCCTTCCCAGCCTCAAATCTCCGCGGCGGGAAGCGGCAGCCCTCTCTGCGGGCTTCCCTGAGAGCAGATTGGGGTTGGATCCCTTAATTTCTGAAGACCAGTGAGTGGGCAGGTGAGAGCGAGCATGCCTGCTACTGCTCAGAGTCCGTTCCTCCTACACTGCTTTAGTGGAGTAGACACTAAACATCTGTCAACCACCTGAGGGGCTCAAAGAGCCACATGTAAAGAAAGGATGAGAGCCTTGTCACTTGTGTGTGGCCTGCAGGTCAGTAACTGGGGCACCACCCAGAAGTTTATTAGAAATGTACTAGTAGATTCTCAAGCCCCACTCAGACCAACTGAATCAGCATCTGCACTTCAACAAGATCCACCATCACCACCCAACCCCAACGCCCATCCCTACCCACCATCCTCATGGTTCACATGCACCTTCTAATGGCAGCTGGGGATGAAAACAGCGCCAGCCCTGCTTTCTCCTGCCTCCCACTCAGTTGAAGGGCCGCTGCTCCACGTGCTATCTTTTCTGTCTCTGTGTTGGAGCCACATTTCTCGGTGGCTGAAGAAGCGCCTCTTGCGTTGGCTTCACTAAGGATGCCTCCTCCATCATGAATAGAAGGGTGGTCTGTGTCGTTGTGGAGCAAGGCATCTGAAAATCATCTTCACACCTCATTCATCAGCTTCATGCTTCCACAGCTCATCCCTGCGTCCCTTACCCACCACACTATACATCAACTGGCACTGGCATCAGTTCTCACCTAAAAAGCTCCGTGACGAAACATATCCTTTTATTTGTTAAATCCATTTGTTAAACCCCTATCGTGGGCCAAACAATGTGCTAGACACTCGTCCTCTAGCGGAGAGCCTGTAGGTCAGACTGTGCAGTCCTATCACACAGCCCTTGTATTAGTCAGGGTTCTCCAGAGAAACAGAATCAATAGGATGTGAATATATATAGAAAGAGACTTTTATTATAAGGAATTGGCTCACATGACTATGGATACAAGCGGGTCCAAATCTGCAGTGTGGCTGTGTCAGCAGATTCAAGGCCCAGGAAAGTTGATGGTACCAGTGGAGTCCCAAAGCAATCTGGTGGAGAATTCCCTGTTACTCATAGGAGGGTCAGTCTTTTTTTTTTTTTCTTCCTGTTTCAGGCCTTAAAATAATTGGATGAGGCCCACCCACATTATGGAGGGACATCTGCTGTACTCTACTGATTAAAATTTTAATCTCATCCCAAAACACCCTCACAGAAATGCCCAAAATAATGTTTGACCAAATATCTAGACACCCCACGGCCCAGTCAAGTTGACACATAAAATGAACTATCACAGCCTTATTAGAAATTCATGATAGGAAGGGGAGGGAGAGGCACCAGCATTACAAGGTGGGTCACCAGAATACAGTGAAGGTTATAGACATGTTGGTGCATCCTTCCTTATTAGGCCAACACTTAGGTCTTCTGCAACATCCTTCATCTACCATTTTCCCTTTACCAGTGCCCTCAATGGAGGCCAGGGCTCAGGAGCATATAATTCCATGCAGAAAAGAATAAGCTAGACAGAAATGATGAGCATCTCTTTTATCACCAAGTCCCAGGCATCCCTGACAGCTATTCATGAAAGAGCTGAGCCCAGGTCCAGGCCCAATCACTCTTCCTGCCACAGCCAGTTCAAACCAAGACTTTAATATTCCTTCAGAACAGGTTTGGGTTTTCCCTTTGGAGAGTTGATAGGTCAAGAATGAGAAAAGTACAGAGAGGCCACAGGTCAGAAAGCAATCTGGGTGATAAGGCCAATTTAGGGCAACCCTAGAGATATCATGGAAGTCTGAGCTAGACCCAAACAACCTAGATATCTAGACTAAACCAGCTCCTGGAATCTGCCCTGAAATGGGCCTTCCAAAGATTGGTTCCAATTACAGTAACCCACTCCTCCCAAGTCCCCTTTCTTTCTTCTCCATCTTCTTTCTCACTTCCACCACCACTCCTTATCTCCAGCAAATCCAACTTCTATTTCTCCTCTTTGATATTACAATTTCTCTGCAGTTACTGGCAAAGCCATTGAATACCCCTCCTCCACAGTTCCACAGCCACATGAGGTCCTGAATGCCTAACTTAACAGGGCACTGCTGTTCGAGTTAAGATTTTATAGACCTCCACAAATGCACTCCCCATCCCATGTCCACATGGCTTCCACAGGTACAATCTCAACCTTCTACTGACCAATTGGTGATAACTCGGGATGGCCATCATCTTATCTCAAATTCCCCTTTCTACTCTTGAAGCTTGAACCTCTGGTCTAGTAGGAACTGCAGTCCCAACTACCTGAGGGTCCTTGACAATGTGATAATGTAAACTGCTGAGTGTCTTTAGGTTCCAGGAAAAAGATATGATGCTAGTATGCTAAGAGAGCTTGGCAAACGACCCCTTGACCTGCAAAAAGAAAAAAAAAATGTGTTGGAGACACAAAAAAGGGTATCTATACATATAAAAGGCTAATATGCTAAGTGTCTGATCGTCTGACTGGTCGCTATGCATACTGACCACCAGGGCCAAACGCTCAGCAGAGGAGCTGCCACGACATGCACTGGCCATTTACAGAGAAACAGCACCGCAGACCTGGTGCCAACAAAACAACACTTGGCTTCCCCCAAGTGGGACACAGGCCCTGCCACCACCCCGGAGTGACACCCCACCAAATCAGAGACAATGCTGACGAGACCCCATGGCGGAAATGGTGGCTGTGGGCGCCTGGTAAGGATGTCATGTAGCAACGCCCGGCTTCCTCTCCCTAGCAACTAGCCTCCTTGGAGTTTCTTCAGCCCAGGAACACGACTTGCTTTATAGCCAGGTATAAACATTTTACAGTTCAACCAAATGTCTATGAAGCGTTTTCCCATGCCTCATCTCATTTGATCCTCACAGAAGTAGGTAGATAGGAGACTCAGTGGAATCCTATTTTCTTTTCATTATCTGGAAAACGGAGATTTAGAAAGCTTAGAAATTTGACCCGACTGAAAAGAAGTAAGAAATGGTGGACCTTGAAAATGACTTCAGGTTTTTTCACTGCAAAGAATATAGTCAAACACTGCTGCAGTAAAAAATATTTTACCCTTTGTTCTCCCTGCGTGATCTACAATAATAATCTGCTTCATGTTGATATTTACTGCTGTATTGCTGACAATTACCTAAAAGAGAAGTTGGGGTGCTTCACTGGGCTGGAAAAAGTTTAGCTAAATCAGAAAGCAGGTCTAATTAATACATTGCGGACCAGTAGTTTTATTGCTAGTTTTACCCAGTGGCCAGATAAGTTTCTATTGAACGAGTACAAAAAACATTTTACATAAATGTTAAAGGCATGCTTTAAAATTAAATACCCATTGCATTTTGAAGTTATTTATTACATGTTCTTATAGCTAATATCTTTTTAAAGAATCCTTGTGATTGGCCACAAGCCTTAAAACACAAGAATTCTCGTGATCCGTCTGCAATGTGTTAAGCAAGTTGAGATATATCTATCTATCTATCTATCTATCTATCTATCTATCTATCTATCTATCACTGGTGCCAAAAGCACGCATGTGTTTCAATCTGTCATTGTCAATTGTGAATTTGGTTGACACTTCTATTATAGAGAAAGGGTGAATAGAGATATTAAAATATTTCTTCTAGTTATTTTCCTTTCAATGTGCATGAATCCATGCATCGGGCCACTAGTTAAATTATAAATGCCTATAATCCTTCCCTTCCCCCAAACCCTCCCCACTTCTGATGAGGAGAGAAAGTGTCTTTGGCTACTCAGCTTCCCTCTCTTCCAAAGCCCAAAAGAGAACACCAGTCAAGTTTTAGTCTTTCTCAGGTTGGCAGAAAGAAGACTAAAATATTTACAGAAGGTGTGCTGGGTCAAGGCTGAACTAGTCTATGAAAAATACTGAGAAGTTTGAATCCCCCGTTGGTGTCTTGCTCTTTCTCTTAAAGTCAGAATGGCTTTAAGGACTTTGGGTTGTTAGTGTTGTGTTCTTGAATGTGAAGCTATATTGAGACCATACCATATGGGTCCCCACTTATCTATTATATTTTTTAAATCTTTGAAAATGCACAGAAACTCTACTAGGTTAATTGTACCTCACCTAAAACCTAACAGAAAAAAAACATCAGCAAAACCAAGAATAAGAATTCAAAGCCTCATATTGCTAATTCATTGACCCAGTTGACCCCAGGTGTCAAGCACTTCATGAGGCCTCCTAGCTTTGAATGACAATACTTAACATAGGTTCTAATGGTAGACAACACTTCACTGGCTCTCCTTAATAGGACTGGCTAGCCATGAACCTTACATTGCTGATAAGCATCCCAAAATTATACTTTTATTTTTAGATGTTTGGGGGGAAAACAATTGTTGGGAAAATATGTGAACAAGGACATAAAAGTGGTAGATGTTACCTTATATAAACTTTGAGAAAATAAATAAAGTTACAAGATGGGCTCCCAAGTATTCATTGCAGAAAGAACCCAAGAACTGTTTTATCTCAAACTGTCATACATACATCCTTCTTGAATCATAATTAACCAGCAAATATTAAAAAGTAAAAAATATATATAGTTACAGAAAAGAACACCTATTCTGGTTAGGGATATTAGACTGAAATAAGTGAAACAAAAAGAAAAAACTCACAAATACATAAAATGCTAGGACCCTGAGTAACAATCAGGCAGACAAGTAAGTATAATCTAGAATAACCACCACGCACAACTAGAAACAATCTCATCACATTCTCCAAATTAATCTTATAATACTGTGGAAAAGAAGTTATTGAGAGCAGAAACACACACTCCAAATATTCACTTGACTAGTTCATCTTGCTAGGCCTAGACATTGTCAATAAAGGGCTATATTTAGAACCAATTTACTGCTGTTGTCTTTACAGCTCATGTACTTCGTTCAGTTTGCAGTGAATGTGTTTTTGGCAGATTCTAGCATCTTCAAATGCACAATATTTCCCTGGTACCTGGTAAACATTAGTGCTTCATCATAATTCTCTGGAAAAGATAAGCTGCTCTGCAATACGCGGTTTATAAATCTGCACTGCAGCAGACCTAGTCATCACATGTTCCACTCATAAAAATACAAGGTTGGCCCTACAGGCTAAAGTAAATCTAGACAAGCCTAAGACAAAGTCAGAGAGGACCAAGAATAAATGGTAGAAGTTAAGTGATGGGAGACAATTTCACTTAAATGTGATGACACTTAATCATATCTGTAGATAACAGTAATAACAACAACATCACTTAAATGTGATGACACTTAATCATATCTGTAGATAACAGTAATAACAACAACATAACCACAATTGTTGGGCACCCACATATCCTTTTTCTGATTTACATATACAATGTAGAATTTTATCTCCTACCATCTAGCATTATATCCTCAATACTTGACCACATCCCTCAATATTCTTTAAAAAGTTACATAGCCCAGCCAGCATGGCTCAGTGGTTGAATGTCAACCTATGAAACAGGAGGTTACGGTTGGATTCCTGGGCGGGGCACATGCCTGGGTTGCAGGCTCAATCCCTAGTGTGGGGGGGTGCAGGAGGCAGCCAATCAATGATTCTCTCTTATCACTGATGTTTCTATCTCTCTTTCCCTCTCCCTTCTTCTCTGAAATCAGTAAAAATATATTTTTTAAAAAGTTACATAGTAAGTTTCCCCATAACTGATGAGGACCAATCACCAACTCTTGAAAATCTAGGCTGTGTCCAGCTGTCAGCTATAATAAACACTTGATGAACAGCCTTTACATATATGTTGTCGTGCGCTCATATGATTATTACTGGGAGTACACTGCAGAAATAGGCTTGCTGAGTCAGAGACAGACCCACGTTGAGGCCTTCGATCTATCCTGCCGAACCGTTGGCCAGAGCACTTGAACCAATTGGCGTTTCCTGCAGCAGTAGGTGAGTGCTGCTTCACCAGCCCTGGCTATCACTCACTGTCTTTGTCAGTTTCACAGGCCAAAGATTTCATTTTGTTTAATTTGAATTTTTTTACTCCAGAATTTATTGGCCCTTCGTTTATTTATAAGTTGTCTTTATTCTTTATTTGCTTCTGAATTATTATCCTTATTGACTAGTAAGCACGCATTTATGTATCAAATATAATCACTCTGTCATGTTCCCAAACTCAAAAATCCTATCAGGATTACTTTAAACTTATTAACTGAGGAGGTGTAACATCTTTACAACACAGAGCTTCCCACCCAAGACCATGCGCTGTTTCCCCATCTGTCTTCCTTTATGTATCTCAACCAAGTGCTTCCTGTGCTGTTTCTCATAAAGGTCTTGCCCATTACTAGACACATTACAGCGTTTGTTGTTGTCGTGAAAATAATACCTTCCATCATTTTTTTCTAACTAGTTATAGCTGGTACCTGATAGAATTTTTATGAGCCTAATAATTCTTTAAAAACTCTTGGTAGGAACACACTATTCCACTTTTATCAACACCTGGTATTTGAATTTCCTCTGTGATTATTTCTAGACAAGAAGGGGCGAGAGTTGCTACAAAGAGACTGCCTACTTCTGTACTGTGAGACAGATATAATCAGAAAGATAATCTCTCTGTAGGAGTTTATAAATGTTAAGTTTTTTCCTTTACGTTACTTCATCTATTATTCACAAAACCTGTCAAAAGTGGATGGAATACTATAGGGTAATTGAGTTATTAGTCTCAGAATTTTAATGATGAAGAAACTGAGGTTCAGATCTGAATCATTTGCCTGGAGAATCTGATAAAAATGCAGCCTCTTGGCCCCTACTCCACACCTATTTCCTCTGAATCTTAGGGGTAGGGTGTGCAACCAGGGAATCTGTGTTTTTTACTCGCTCCCCTGGTGGCTGCCATGGTGCGTTTAGATCACCAAGTCAAGGTGCAGGCTAAAACCTAAAGTTTCTGCCTCTAATTTAGGTATTTATCCTACCATCCCTCAATGGCAGCTGGATTCTTGTGAGTTCCTAGCCATATATGAACATGACTAAAGGAGCTTGCATTTTTTTAAGATTTCTTTATTCAGTGGATCCTGCAAAAAGCATGCTCTGGTTTGCAGACCACAAGCCTCCACACGCAGGCTTCATTTACAATGCAGTCACTTCTTCCCAAAGTCTCAATGAAAAGACAGCTCCCTGTACTCTGTGGCTGCCGCCAGGAAGTCTGACTACTATAACTTGTAGTCACAGTGACCCACAGGACACCTAGGCAGTAGCCCTGCCCTTAGCCCTGCCTCACTGGCCTGGAGTCGGCAGCCCTGTAGCTGGTGAAAGTTGCCTGGAAAAGTGGGAAAGGGCCCCAAGCACAGAGGCCATTCAGGACAGCCACGTTTCCATGGCATCCCCTCACAACAAGCAGGCCAGCATTAGTGTAGGCTGTCATCACTGGTGACTCCATCCTGCCCCTCAGTGTCCAGGAACACTCATGGTGACCCTTTAGGAAATGCCAACGATTAATCTAGAGAAAAGAGATGCCTCAGAGAAAACCTCCAGTTTGGTTGGAGTTTAATGCACTGCCAGTCTCTCAACCCCTATTTATGGAGCTACGTGCCGGGCCCATTCTAGATGCTGGAACATGAGAATAAATAACGCACAGCACTTTATGGCCCCAGTGGGCAAGTAAGCAGGGAAAGGGGGCTTAAGGTATTTGGCGGGCATCAAAGAGGAGTTATGGAAGTGAGTTTTCCAGGTCATGGGAGTTTTCTAGGCTGACAAGTATAGGGAAAGCATTCTAGAATTTCTTTTCCCAAGAACATGGAACAGCTTAAGCAAAGGCATCATGAGTATAATAGACTGCAATCAGTCTGGGTTGTAGGACAGTAAAAAATAAGAGAGATCTGGAAAAGGTAAACCAGAAGCCAGATAACAAAGATTGCGTACACTCTTGAAGGTATTTTAATTGTCTTAGAGACGACAGAGCCACAGCTGTGGGACGGGTGGCAGTGAGGGAAAAGCAGCACAGAAGGTGGAGTCTGGAGAACGAATGTGGACCGGGAGCCCTCTGTAATGGGGGTGAGGGGCTGCAGTGAGATAGCTGCCGAGATGGGAAAGAGGAGTTAGGTTCTGGAGATATTTAGCAAGTAGAATTGGCAGGGCATGGAGACCAAGTGAATGTTGAGGAAGGGTGAGGCCAAGCAAGCCTCTGAAATTCCAGGATGTGGATGTCACGGAACCATGGCTCTGTCTTCGGTTTGGCCCCATCCCCAGTCAGTTCCAAGTCATCCCCTTCTCTTTTCCCCACACCTCTCCCTCCTCCTCTTCCATCATCAAACAAGTACTGGTGAGGAAAGATCTTTCCTGAACAGTCTCCCACACCCAGAACCAGTGCAACTTCATTCCAGCAACCTCTGTTCCCAAGTGTTATTATTTAAGAAGCCATGTGCTCCGTATGCCACCTTACATTTGTGTAAGCTTTGGTGTACAAAATTTTCATATTCATGATTTCCTCTGCTCCTCAGTAAATTCCATTCTGCCAGTAAAAAAAAAAAAAAAAAAATGGAGACATGAGGAAGCTGTGGCTTGCTCAAGGCCCCAGAGTTATTTCACAATAAGCTGAGGGCTCCAACCAGTTCTTCTGTCTTAAATTCCGGGTGGTTATAACTTGGAATAACTACACACCAAACGCCCTGTCACAACAGGCATACCTAACAGATCAAAGAAACATGACCAGGGAGGGAGATGCATGGCAGATGCATTACTCTGTTCACATGGACTCTCGTTACTGCAGGATGAATACACAGACCTCACAAAGGCAAGCCCTCAGCTCAGAGTCCGAACAGATTTTCAGGAAGCCTATGAGATTTTCTCCTCGTTCTTTGTTCTACAGAAACAGGACCTCATGTCAGCCTATCAAACAAGACTTCCCTGAGCCACGAGCAACGTTTATTTCACACACACACACACTCACACACACACAGGCTGCTGCTCAGAAAACAAGAAGCATTCTTAGCAAATAAGGGAAAAGAGCAGGCTGAGGTGAGCCATGCAGATGAGTAAGAAGGGTTTCAAGCCACATTAAGAGGACCACATATGTGGGATGGATACGGCCTCACCAGGAAGGAATTCGCCACCATTCCTGTTTATGGAAATGTATTGTTTATTTCTAGTTTCATACTGATTCCTAACTTATTTTAACTTGAGGGGGCTCTCATCCCAGAGGCTTCTTATAAAATGGTTCCTTATAAAATGTGCATGCATATTTGGGAGGTTTAAACCAGGTCACAAACACACAAAAAGCTGCCCCTAAGAGTGGACACTGAGCCAGGTGAGTAAGTCGCAGACAAGATCTTCTAGGAAGGAAGCAGAGCAGCGGATGAGGGTCAGTTCAGAGGGGGATGGGGAGGGGGAAGGTGAGTGGATGCTGCTGAAGATAGCCAATCAGCAAGTATGATGAGGGTCAGGATTGTGGGTTTCCATTTAAACTCCCATTTCTTGCCAACCCCTAGACACAGACAAGCTGCTGTGATGATTACCCCCTGACTTCTGAATAACTATAAAGAGTTTTTATGTACCTTTAGGGTAAACATGATTTGTTCATTTTTCAGGTGAGAGGGAGACATACAGAGTTGCCCAACATCTCCCCAAATGAGTAGCAAAGTAGGGACCTGAATTCAGGCGTGGAGAAAAATTATCTGAAACTTGGATATAAGGCAAAGAGCATGCAATTGTCCTTCCAATGTCCAATGTCATGCTGGGGCAGTGTTTAACTCCCTCCCCCAAGAAGTAACAATCTAGGATAATATACCTTCATTTGATTCTACTATTAACTAAAAGCTTAGACTTCCTGAAGCTGCATGCTAACTTGTAAATCTTGTTGGGTAGAGATGCCAATAGTTACTGTTTAGTATAAAAGAAAACACAAAGGCTATCTTTTCCACAGGACAATAACCAGTTCTTTATTGAATGTAGCCATCTTGTTCTAACATTTTGCTTTTTAAGTACCTATCTATGCCGGCTTCCTCAAAATGCCCTTTGAACAAGATTCATCATCTTACTGGTCCTCTCATTATTGAGTTAATAAATCTTTGACATACCCTCACCCTATATTTCCATGAGAGTCATGTTATTAACTTTCTTAAAATTCTATTTCTTGCTATGTCTATAACCTAGTGTTTCTTCCTCCAAAATAGCACCTTGACGGTACTACATCCACACACCTCATCAGGCCTGCCTCATTCTACCTGCCAAATAGAATACACTCGGCATGAGTGATGCAGTCAGCGGGCTATATGCTGGGAATGGAAGGGCACTTCGAGGCTTCCTCCTAATTGGCTTGACATTTCCAGCCTTCGAGTTTTCAGGATTCATCATATATTCACAATATTGATTTCAAAAGCCCATTCTTGGCAGCTGAATGGGCCAGCAAGGAAGGGGCTTTGAACCAGGTTCCTATTGCTGCTGATGGGCTAGACGGGTGGGCTGGGCTGGCTTACAGGGAATGACCAACACGTCCTCATCCTGCAAATGACACGCGGTTTTGTGAGGTGGCCGACATGCTGAGGGGAGTCAGTTCTCCCTGGGTGAAAGAAATCAAAGCCAGGGCTTAGATTTCACTCCAACTCACAGAGGCCACTTCAAATCTGCACAGAGAAGAAACACAAGGAAGCGAAAGGTTTACAAAGAAGGCCTTCATTTTACATCCTTAACGGGTCACTGACAACTTTTCCCACTTTGTGGAGAGAACCGTCTGAGCATGTCATATGACCCACTCTCTTTAAAACCTCTCCAAACTCGGAAACAGTGCTAATAGTCTGAGAAGAGAAGGTGATCTGGGATTTTAGCCTGACCACTGTCTGCCAGGCAGATTTGCTGGCTGCAGGCACTTCCCGGCAGTCAGTGCCTTGCCGGGAGCCTCAAGCTGCAGGTCTGCACAGTTTGAAGGACTCTCCTCTGCCTGAGTTGCCCCTGGTGCTCCATTTCTGTGTTCAGCATCTACTACGCTTACCAGGATGTGTGCCACGTACTGTGTGGGACATGGGGTATGGGAATCCTGTCCTCAGGGGTCTTCCTGTCCAGTGGGAGATATAAGACAAAGATCTAAATAGCTACCGTTTAAGACAGAAAGTGACCAGTAATTCACAAATATTAAGACTCTACTATGTGCCAGTTAATGTGCACTGGGTGTACAGTGGAGAGCAAGACAGACTTGTCCTCAGAAGAGGTTTAATAAGCATTTGCTGAAGGAGAGAAAAGAACAGTTGTTCGTCACCCGCTATGGATGGGCCAGGCTGTGTGCCAGGCATTTTCTCATTTAATTTCCTTCTCACAAGTCCTCACCTTGGTAGGCAGTGTTATCCCCATTTTTAACAAATAAGGAAACAGGGGCTCAGAGATGTTAGGTGACTTTCCCAAGGTCACGCAGACAGCGAATAGCAAAGGTAGGATTGTAATGAGACCCACCTGACTTAAAAGATCCTGCTCTTTCGGCCTCACTACATTTACTATTAGCACTTTAGGGCACACCTGCCTTCTGTGCTCCTGTGGCTGATTCATTTCCAAACTGAGGGGCCTCAGAGGACACTGCAGCCTGTTGGCAACAATAAGGCCTCCACTGCTAGTCCAAGATAAGGGCTCACAAAGCCATTTGGATAACCCACATCTGTGATTAACACTCGGATGGGTCTCTGGCTGTCCCTAGATGTTCTCTAGCATCAACTGTGCGATCCACTTATCTTCCTTCCGATAAAATGGGAAAATGAAAGGGCAGAGAAGAGAGAATAAAAGTGATTTCCAGAGACAGGGGCACAAGCTCTGCTCCCTTCCCTTCGATTCCTCCAGCAGAGCTGGGCAAGCACACAGAGGAGACAGACACTACGCAGCAGAGCTGAAAATCACACCACTCCTACCCCAACATGTCATCCTCCATCTTCCCGCCATTTGCCAGAACCCAAGGAAATTGTTTTCATTCCTTCTCTTTCACTTTCTTGGGGGGAAGGAGGGGGGAGAGAGAACTGGAGGCTTCCATTGATAAACAAAGCCTTCGGAATAAAGGCTACATTAGTGAGTCAGCCTAGCCCCACCCTGCACGCCCACCTCTTCTGCCCCATCTCCCCATGCACCCCAGGGAGCTAGTGCGCCACCCCTTGCCCCGCCCCCAGCACACCCTGGTAGCTCCTGCACCGCCCTCGTCCCTTCTGCCAATGCACCTTGGGTAACGTGTGCCCATCCTGGGGACTGAGCTCACACACCTCCTCCGGAAAGCCTTCTCCGACCGCGCTTCAGCAGTGCGCGTGCGCACACCCAGCAGTGCCCCTCTGGTGCTCCCACGCCCCACTGCACGCACACGCACATGTACGTACACGCACGTGCGCACGCACGCACAGTACTACCCCTCCTGCGAGCTCCCACGCCTCTCCACGCTGCCCTGGCATGGCGTTCGCTATGTTGCAGCGTGCCCACGCCTTGCTGGTAACCCCTCCTCTCCAGCTCGTCCAGTCTAGGGAGGACCAGGGCCTCAAACACCCCTGCAGGGCGGGAAGGCCGGAGGGAAAAGAAGGCTCTCGGCCCGCAGCCCACCCTTCCTGGGCTGGCGCTGGCCCCGAAGCTGCCAAGGGAGAACAGGGTGAGGCCTGAGGACCAGCAGGCTGGAGGGCATGGTTCTCTGAGAAACCCCGAGCAGGAGCTTCAGGCCTCCAGTGGCAAAGGTCGGAGCCATGGCTCAGGAATATTTGCGGTTCTCGGGGGAGCCTGGGGGTGACTCGGCTTCCAGGGCTTGCACCACAGGAGGCTCTGGGCCTGTAGGTCGTGGCATGGTCCAAGGGGGTCCCTGGAACAGCTGCCCCTGACCTGCATGTCCTGGGCTTGGTAGAGGTAGGAAATTCCTGGAAATGGCTGGCTTTCTTCCCTGTGTTCCTGATCCATAACTAGGTAGTGAATTGGCCACGAAAGAAAGCATTTAGGCAGATTTCAGGAACATATGGCTGGACTTAAGCAAAAGTATTCAAGAAGAGAGAAACAGAACAGGACAGAGTTCCGGGCCACGACGACTCACCTTCACTTCCATCACTGGCCTGGCGTTTGGAAGGAAGTAAAAATGTTTGAAATCCCTTCTGTCAGTGTTGTCCCCAGGGTTGGATGGAGCCGGGTTCATCACTTTAAAGTACACGTTTAAAAGCTGAGTGGCTACAGCGATGTTATCAAACTTAACACATGATGACCTGTGTAGATTTAAAAAAAAAAAAAAATTTTCCCAGTGTTTGTGGAGTCAGTGCTTTTAAACAAGTGCTTTGCAAAGAATGAGCCACTTAAGAAGTACTTTGCATACATGTAGCCCATCAACCTGAAAACAAATAAAAGTAAAATCAATACCAAATCAGCAGCTGAGCAGCAGACTGGAGAATTTGGCTGGCATATGTTGGAGATAGGGTTTTAACCATCTGCACGCCATAAGCATCTATAGACGCAAGCGGTGGACCTTTTTTAATTAAATTCAAAATATCGTGGCAGTTAACTGGTTAAAAGGTTGCTAATTCAGCCCTGGCTGTGTAGCTCAGTTGGTTAGAGTGTCATCCCCGATATGCCAGGGTTGTGGGTTTGATCCCCAGTCAGGGCGCATACAAGAAGCTACCAATGAATGCATAAATAGGTGGGGCAACAACTAGATCTCTCTCTAGCTCTATCTCCCTCTCACTCTAAAATCAATAAATAAAAATAAAAGATTGCTAATTCAGTTTCCCTTTCATTTCCTGCATAGCTAATGGAGGCATCTTTACATTGTATTTGCAGTTCTTAATCAAATAGGAAAAATCACATTCTCCTTTATTATTTTATATCCTTTTTCCAAAGAGAAATTAAATTTTTTTTTTTTTTGGAAATCTAAGTTTGCTCTTTCTACTCACCAAGAGAAGTGTATTATGCATTCAATCTGTTCAATCTCAGTTTAGTTTCAAGTTGAGACTCTATTTCATTTCCAGACATGTACAGAGTGGATGGTATCCCTCTATTCTCATTTTTGGATACAATTGCTTGGCAAAGCAGTAAGCCTGCTGGGTAAATCAAACTGTCCACTTTTCACTCTACATACACCTTTAGGTATGTGAAACTGAACCCATACAACATGTCCTCCTGCAAATAAGGTTCAAAATTGTAATGAATCAGTTGAGCTAAAGCACGGGAATATTCAATTTAAGAAACTTTTTAAAATAAATATGAAGTCCATCTTGTTTCATTATTTGCTTTGCCTTAGAGATTATAAAATATGCAGGTGGGTTAATATTCTTTGTTTTGGGGGTTTTATTAACATTTCAAAGACAGATAAAAACAGAGATTTCTAACAGAGAGATTGCTTACACAATTCTGTGTCCTGAAAGGTGGCTCAAACAAATGAAATGAAAAAATAACCTAACCAATAAAAAGTTCAGCATTTTTTTCCCTTCAGGAGCTTGATATTCTAGGGCTTAATAAGAATCAATGAGAAGTCTACAGAGTGCCTTAGTGTCACCAATAATATTCATCTTGATATCATTGTAATTAACCTAGTTATTAATAACAGGAAAAAAGCAAAGGGAAGGCCAAGTATTATAGGCATATCATTTGGGCAGCTTTGCCAGGAAGCTACAATTTTACACTCCCCAGGGGTCCAGCAAGGGAAGATAGACAAATGCCCAGTAAAGTTGGGGTGACATAGGGAGGGTACTTTCCTGTCAGTCACACCTGGAATAGGTCATTGGCCAGAATGGGTGTGGCCACTGCAAGGGCAAGAAATTTGGAATATTTAATCCCCTGAACAAAGAAGTTCTCTCTCTTTGTTCTCTTGGGACTCTTTTGGGTCCCAAGACCCAAATGAACTAATGGACTGAAACTAGCCTGATGCTGAACTGGACCCGGCTGCAACATGGAAAGGAAACTCTGGGCACTGGCTTTGCTTTTAGCTCTACTAAAACCCCAACTATACTTCTTCCAGGACTGGATTAAGGGAGATGGGACTTTAGGAACCCAGGGATGTAATTCCATGCAAATAAAAATCACTCATCTTCACATGCAAGTCTCAGAAAATTCTTTTTCTCCAGATATCATAAGGTCTCCAACCCTGGCAGTCAGTGGGAAAATGATACCCCAACTTCCCCCAATAACAATCTCATTTGAAAAATTTGGACTTGGCTAGCCATCCACTCTTACTGCAGCCCAAGGCTGTCTTTCATTTGGAAATCATGCTGTCATCTTGGTTTAGAATATACATGGATGAGGCATATGCTTATCCTCGCTGCCCAAAGAGATGTTGGCATGGAGAAATGTGAAGGCTCCCGATTGAAGCTTGTATTTATGGACTCTCCTCTTCTCTTCTCCCCTAGTTACTGTGACCGTGGGAGACAAGCAACACTTGCTCGGACTGTATGACACGGCAGGACAGGTATATTTTTATTATCTTGATTTATTATTATCTTGATTTATTTTTATTATATTGGTTCGTTCAATAGATAGTACCTCTTCTGATCATTGGGGGCAAATTTATTATCTACCTAAATGACAACCAAAGCATATTCTTAGTATCTTAAAAATATTTATAATTACAAAAAACTAAACCATTACATGATTCAAGATGTTAATAGGCAAATAATAATTCATTCATTGATTGATGACTAACAATAACCAAAATAATGTATTTGGCCAAGACTCTCAAGTTCTTCCTACCCATATCAATTCCAGATCTAGGATTACTGAGTCAATTTCAAGTTTGAGTTTCACCCATTATATTTTTGCACTATATTCTTTGCCCACCCTTTATTTGAATTGCCTAATGAGCTGTGAAAAGGTTCCAAATGAGATAGGGGATAGTGAGTGAGGGGTAGGAAGAAGACAGAGTAAGTGTTGGGAGAAAGAAAAGCCAGAACTAGATGTTTTCCAAAAGTGAATAATTAGAAGTTGACTCTCAGTTCTCTAAGATTTTTGAAATATCCTCACTCTGTCAGATATGTTTCCTCAAGTTGGAAAACCGGGCCGACCATTAACTTAAAGCAATGAACTAGAACTCTCCACACTTAATCAGTTAGCACATGCTCTGCTTGGTGAAAATGCCACCTTAACTTTCTTTCAAAACACCCCATACTCCATTATGAAAAGTTTCTAATGTTGTAAGTTCATGGGTTGGAGAGGATGTGGTTAAGCAATTGATAGCTGTGGGCCAATTTCTTTGATAGAGCTTTTGTTACCATATGTCTTGGGTCATTTATTAAGGTCAAAATCAGTGGGTTGTTTAGTTTTACATCTTAAGTCCTTTGGAGTGAACATCTGACCATGCTCTTTCCCTCTGTGAGTTTCCTGGTAATTGTTATTTATAGTTATACATTTGTCTAGGCCTTCCCCTGCCCTCCCTCCCCCCCAATTATCTGGTTATATGTCTTTCTGCTCAACTTGAAAGCTCTTTACTAGAAAAAAAAAAAGTAAATGGAATTTTATTGGGGATTTCGGTAGTCATTTGCAAGGACCACGGTATAAATGTCTGTGGGACATCAAAGGCTAATGTTGGGCAGGGCTAGGAAGTGGGGAACCTAGAGAATCTAGCTCCAGACTCAAGGCTTCTAAGAGCATCCAGTTTCCCCTCATCAGCAGATGGCTATTTGGGCCATCTACTCTCAGGAAGTGGGACCTCACAGTAATACCAAGACACAGAACTAGGACAGGATACCCCCAGATGCCCAATATGGGAAAATTGGTTTGTCTCCTCTGCGCTAAGTACAGGGGCCTCAGTGCAGCTCATACTTGGCTACTCCTCCACCAGCAAGAAGGGTACGCTGCTCTTTGGTCTGGAGTTGCCAAACTCAATCACATAATCATTGGGGTGTCCCCCTTCGTCAGGGACTCACAGCCTTAAAGAAAGAGGAGTTTACACCCTTCTCCCCTATAGTCAGATTTTATAGATAGTAAATCCAGTTTGAAAAGTTCTGTACAGCAAGAATTATTGCCTGACTCTGAAACCTGTTTCCCGTGCCTTCTAAAAAGTGCTCTGTGCCCCTCATGCCCTCCCTCTTGTATAGCAGTCCATGCAATTGTTAGCTTCTGTGTGTTAATTGTCCCCAGAACAACCTCTCCAGGCCTCTATTTAATTTCAAATTCAATAAAATGGCTTAAAAGCGCATGTGGAGTTCAATTCTTCTTTCCCACTGCTCTGTCCTTTTTAGGAAAAAAAAAAAATGTAGACAATACTAGTATAGGAGTTGAAGCTCTAAGGCAGTGCAAAAATATCTTTAAACACCAAACTGAAGAAAGCAGAATGACCTAAACCTCTGACACAGGGGAAAGGGATGAGCACGGATAAAATATAACAACAAATGGTTTTAGGTATTTCTTCAACTTAACTTTCACTTTAATGTTTTCCAGCAGCTACTTTGAAAGCTCGGAGGTAGACAAGGCTCATAGGGGAACATAAAACACGAGGAAAAAGAATCAGAACATGTCTTACGTTTTCCTCTAGGCCTCAAATTCTATGGTTAGGAACTTTAAAAGATGACTCCAAGAGCCCTGGCCGAGTGGTTCAGTTGGTTGGGCATCATCCTGTGCATCACAAGGTTGTGGGATCTGTTTCCAATCAGGGCATTTGCATTTCCAAGGACCTAGGCTGTGGGTTTGATCCCAACAGGGGTGCGTGCAGGAGGCAACCAATTAATGTCCTTCTCTCTCTCCCTTCCTCTCTTTTGAAAATCAATGGGAAATATCCTCAGGTGAGGATTAAAAATAAAAAAGGTGACTCCAAGAAAGGCTAAAAGAAATCGAGTAATTAAGCCAAATGATTTGAAGCTAGACCTAAGGGAAACCTTTCAGCAGTAAAGAATTATTAAATGTTGAAATTCGTTACTCTAAGGATGACAGGTAGTTCATTTTGTAGACCAGTTGGCAAACTTGAACAGGCATCACAATCACACAAAAACCAGCCACTGGGCCCCAGCCCCAGTTTCTTGTTCTACAGGTAGAGCTCAAGAATTTGCATTTCTCGCATGTTTCCTGGTGATACTGCTACTGGTCTGTACACCATCCTTGTCACTCAAAGTATGGTCCAATGACCAGCAGCATCAATGTCACCAGTGACCCTATTAGGAATGCAGATCTCAGGCCCCAACTCCACCTACTACATTCTAAAATTTATTTTTAAAAGGTCCCCAGGTGATTCATGTGCACATTAAAATTTGAAAACCACTCCTCTAGAAGTCCTTGGTGGTTGAGGCATGGTCCCTAGTGTTAGGAAGAGGTGGTGAAAAATATTACCTGAGTTGATTCCCATGGTTCTATGACTCTGCCAATCAGTCTTTATAACAAATTTAATTTAGAAGCATTGTCCCAAAATTTCCACTCCCTGCCTCAGATAGAGTAGTCACCCTCCTCAGTTATATCCTAATAATGTTGCTGCAGTCATGTGGCTAAGGAACATCTATAACAAACTCAAAAATACTCATTTGGCCAGAGTTGCTAGTAAGAAAGAGCCGTGATCTCAAACTTGATTCCTTTTTGAACCACAAAAAGGAAATAAGTCTCTGAGCCCGGCTATAGAGTTCCCAGCAAGATGGCTTGCTGTGCATAATTTTATTTCATGAATAAACCAAGGAGCAGTGTCCCTCATCTTTGCTTGAGCTAACTCTGGGTCAGAATTAATGAAACCATCCTCAAAAAGCACGTGTTCTGGAAGGTAAATTGATAGGAACTCATTATTTCTACCCTCAAAGTTACCCCTGAACAAATCTTTTGACCTGGTTTCCACCACTTGGCCGCATTTCGTTGGCCTTGGGCAGAACTGAGACCTTAACCCAGCCCTGACAAGCCAGCCAAGCATTTGCTTTATAAAAACAGTTCATAATGAAGTCACACACATACACTGCCAGCACATGGCAGCTGCTGTTAGGCATTAGCTCTCTCCCCAAAGCCTGAAACAAACTAATATTTGGACTTGGAGTAGAGTCTTTTACAAACAGTCTTCAGAACTCCGCTTCATCTGTTAGAATTCCAAATATTAGGTTAGGCCAGGGATTTTCAACCCTTTTCATCTCATAAACTAATTACCAGAATTCTGCGGCACATCGAAGACTATACTTTTTGCCGATCTGACAAAAAATAAGTGTAATTTTGATTCAGCTACACTGGACAACTGTTGTTGTGTTGGCTTTTATCACTTTTTTATTTGACAATCTAAGGGGAAAGTGTCAGTGCCCCTGACTAACTAGTCAGGTATTGCATGTTTTAAAAATACTTGCAGCACACCAGTTGAAAATCACTGGGTTAGACAATGAAACGAGGGCTGTTTCTCAGGGTGACTCTGCATGCTGCCCCTCAGCTCACACTGGGGAGGCAATAAGGCCAGGCCTGGGAGCCAGATCCCTCTAGGTCTTGCCGCCTCATCCTGTCCGGCACATGCCCCTAGGAGTGTATTTCTGAGCGTCTCTCTGAAAGGGATCTCTTGAGTTCAGGTCTTTGGCTCAGCTTCAAAGAATCCGAGAGCCAACTTTTCCATGACGTGCTTGCAGGCCAGTTGTTTAGAGTGCATCGTGAGAGACCCATGGAGAGCAGGATGCTGGGGTGGGGATGCTGGAGCAACGCCTGGCCCTTCGCAGGCTGAGGAATGCCAAGCTAGAAGAGGGGTCTTTCCCAGGTCATGGCTCTGCGCCCAGCCTCCTCCCACCCCCTTCCCACCACCCAGAGTGGAGCCAGCCATGGTACTAAGACGTCTTGCCTCCTTCTCTGAGTAGGCCCTGGCTTACATATGGGCAAAGCGCTGCTCAAATTGAGGCCTCTCGGACCAAACTCCAGGATGGACATATCTCAAGGCAACATCTGCAAAAGTGGCTGTTAGTGGCGCTGCCAGAGAGGAACAAGAATCTTTTGGTGTCAGGAGTCTGGTTCTCAGCAGGGTACATCCCAGAGTTCCCTGCATGCAAGCCCCGCAGGATCGGCATGTGGGCAAGCACAGAATGGGTGTGTCACTGAGAAACCGCAGCCCACGGCAGCTTATCCGTCACCAGTGACCATGGGCGCGTGGGAGCAGGAAGGCTGTCAGCTGCACGCCTCAGCCAGGGCTGCTCTAGCCCTGATTTCTGAAGGCCCCTTTCCCCAATGGGCTGCAGAGACATGGGACAGGCCGGGGGGCAAGTACAGCTGGGGTTCATTAATGGCAACCCAGGGTCTACTTGGAAGGACGTCAGTCTTCCTTCGCTGTTGGCTCACCCAGTGGGGCCATCTGGAGAACAGACCCTGGCATCAATCCTCCATGGAAAGTTTGCCTAAAACCTCAAAATAATTGTTTTTCCTCAACGAGTAACTCACCCTTTCTTGATCACACGCATCTTACTGTGGTTTTAGAAGTGTGCAAATTGGGGGTTAGATAGCAGTTCCCCCACCTGACAACCTTAGGACACGATCTTACTTCCCCCCCAATTTTGAAAAGCGAATCTGTAGAGACATTGAATCAGAGTTTCGACCAGAGCATGTAAACATTTGGGTCTCATTACTACTCAGTTTAGAAAACGCTCATTTCAGATTCAGCCCTGCTATCCGATGAGGATAAGGACACTGCAGCGATCGTTGGCACGGGATGGAGGGTGGACTCTTGACTACTAAAGAGCTTACTACATTCAGGGCTCTGTTCTGAGTGGCCCACAAATATTAACACATTTTATACCCATCAGAGTCCTCTGAGGCCAACACTATTGCCAACCAGTTTATAGATGAAGAAACTGAGGCAGAGAGAACTTACCCAAGGCTACACAGTAGTCACCGGGCAGGGTGAGATTTGAACCCAGAGAATGTGCCTCCCTAGCCCATGCTCTTAAGCGCTGTGCTGCACTCCCGCCCTAGGTATGTTGCCCAGATTTTCCAAGCCAAGCCTGAGAGCTATGAGTGTGTTTTTGGGATAACATGAGAATGAGACTTGTGCTGAAAATCTGGGATAAATGTCACTCAACCCAAGAAGACTTGGAAGCAGATTCCTACTTCCAATTGACCGGGAGCTAAGAGAGGTGGAAGGAATGTGCGATGCACTGTCCTTGCCACTCCAAGTGTGGTCCCTGGACCAGCAGGGTCAGTGTGACCTGGGAAGTGGTTAGAAATGCAAACTCTTGGGCTTCATCCCAGACCTGCTGCTGAATAAGAATCTGCACTTTAACAAGATCCCGGGGGATTCAAATGTGCGTAAAGTCTGAGGAGGGCTGGTCTAATGGCTTCGCTCACCACCTGTGCCATTTGATGCTAAGGCGGTCCCTGAACTTTTCTAATACTCACCCACAGTCCTCCCAGAGCACCAGGCGTGCCTTCAAACCACACACTCTCCTGCCTTTGGGGTGAAGTTAGGTGGGAAGTACAAAGCCTACCTTGCCCCAAATCTCTCCCTAACATCTCCCCCCCGCCCCCGCCCCAATTTTCCACCCCTACCCTCACCCCAGCCTCTTTGTCCACTTTAACCCTCCAAAGCCCCATTTGAGTTGTTCTTTTAGATTAAAACACTATCCCTTCAAGAAGCACTCAAGCACTGGTCTTCCACTCTTACCAGTAATTTCAAATACCGGCTAGACTTTTTATCCACTCCTCTCAGCCCCTTTACACCACCTCAACCTCCAATCTAGGCTCTCAATGTGCTCCATCACAAATAAAAATAAAAATCACTTAAGTTATCAGCTGGTACACATTCAAATCCCTCCACCTCCCACTGCCCTGCTCTCAGTGCCAGGAGATGCTCCTGTTATTCATCCCCAGCCCCTGCCACATTTCACAGCTCTGGCCAGTGGCAAGTGGGGGCTGAAAGAGCCCAGGCCGCCCAGGTGTGAGGCTTCTTTAAAGGTATGTTTGCGCTATCGTCCCAATACAGTCACTTAGACAATCTGGCTAGGCTGGGGTTTCTTAAACTACAAAATTGGCTGGGGGGAAAGGGAAGCATGGTAACCTGTGTTTCTGAAACGTGATGCCACAGAGTCACCTGGAGGGCACACAGAGACACACATGGTGCAGCACCCCCTCCCCCAGAGCCTCCGCTCCGGGGCCTGGAGTGGACATGCCTACCACGCTCCCAAGTGATGCCAATGCTGCTGGTCGGAGACTATGCTTTTGGGAGCCACGGTACTGACTGTCAGATCATTCAGTCAAGTCAAGATTCTCATTATTCTATGATCATGGAGCTAACAAAGGACAAGAAATACTTCACCCATCTCGCTTCCACATAAATTGAATTGTTTCCCATATTTTCCTTTCTTTCCCCCAACTGGATTGACAATTCTTATTCACTTTCTATAGTTCATATAGCATCCTTACCAGTGACAGACGTTCAGGAGGCAATTAATACATCTTTTTAAAGGGAATAACCCAGCAAGACTAACGTTTCCACAGAAGAGAGATCAGAATACAGAGCAGGATAAGGTCCAATGAAGGACACGATCAGAAGCCCCTCAGCTGGAGGGACTCATTTGATAGCTTCTGGGTACAAAGTCAAATAAACGTGATCCTTTCCGACTACCAGTTATTTGCTCCTACCTCATCTAGCTGTGACATTCCTCCCAGTTGTTCTGTTTTTTGGCTTTGAGGTTTTAAATATACAGTGTTTGCTGCCATCTGGTGGTATTTTTCTAATAGATGCAGGCCATGAAATAGATGACTATACTATATACCCTGTGGTCTCTTAAGTTTCTTAGCCCCCTGGGTAAGGCATGAGTCTATATTAAGATTCCTGGGTAACCGAATTTTCAAGAAAATGTTTAATCTGCCACTTAAAATTCTGAAGCAAATAGTGTGGTCACGATTAAGAGCTAGAGTTGGATTCAGGCTAAATAGCCCATCCTGATATTTAATAGTTCTGTGACATTTGTCAATTGCTGAACTTCTCTTAACCTTAACTTCCTCTTCTATGAAATGTGGACATTGATGGTACCATCTTTCCAGTGGTGATGATTCAACAGGATAATGCATTGTAAGTGCTTGAAACAATGCCTGGCCCTTAAGAATGAGTCCTTGAGCGGGGGGTGGGGGGGTGGGGTGGGGGGGCAATGGTAAGATATGTACACATATAATACCTTAATAAAAAAATTGGAAAAAAAAATAAAAAGAATGAGTCCTTGATATATATATATATATATATATATATATATATATATATATATATATATTTGATGGTGAAGATGATGATAATGATGATGTAATTAACTGTTCTCAACTCCAGACCAAGGAAGTCCAAATGCCCAGATATGCAAGCCAGATATTCTGATTTAATTGGCACCAGAGTAGGAGAGTGGGTAAGGGCAGGTAGTTGGCTAACAGGGCATCAAGATGATCTTAAAACTCCCCAGGTGATTCTATAGCAGTAAGTGACCCATGGAAAAGCCATGTGTTCATTTGCAGGTCACTGAAGACCAGTGTCATCTAATCAGTCAACAGCATTTATGGAATATTTGCCATGAACAGAGTACAAGTGGGGCATGAGGACAAAATCCACAAGGTCCTGCTCCGTTTATAACTCCCCGGGTGTGAGGAATAAGTGAAAAGGGCAGGTGGTGTCATCAACAGTTGTAGGTTGTGGCCTGGGAAGGAGCATTCTTAGCATGTGGGCCTCTTGCCAGAGCATATTCTGGTTGGAAAAGTCTCTGGGGAGAAAACAACTAAACTGGCATTTTATTTATAAGGCCACCCTATGGTGGTAGGTAGACTTAGAAACAAATCCCAAATTCTGAGCTCTTTTTTTTATTTATAATTGATTGATTTTTTACAGAGAGGAAGGGAGAGGGGGAGTTAGAAACATCAATCAGCTGCCTCCTGCACACTCCCCACTGGGCATGTGCCCGCAACCAAGGTACATGCCCTTGACCAGAATCGAACCTGGGACCCTTCAGTCTGCAGACCAACGCTCTATCCACTGAGCCAAACCGGTCAGGGCCCAAATTCTGAGCTCTAAACCTTCACACAACATAATTCTTCAACTCTTTGTTTTGCATTTTAGTTAGCTTTTCTAAGTTAAATTTAAATGCAACTTTTAAAAAGCGTATAAGGAAAGAATTTCTGTGCCTTGGCCAACGGCCCGCTAATTTATAAAAACGTATTCAGTACAACACCGTTCCAATGTGACAGAATTGCAATAATCCTTATTGAAGTATGCGCATTAAATGGCTGAACTTTATGGTATGTAAATTATCTCACTTAAGCTGTTAAAAATATTTTTTTAAAGTTCATCTTAAAAGGGAGCAATTTATCATCTCCATACACAACAAAAAGGTGTTTCCTAACTGATGGCTCCTTTATTTCTAGTAACATAAGGAAGCACCGGATTCCGGGGCAGGGGAAGGAACGGGGTCTGTGGAATCTTGCCTGCGTCAGGATCCCACGGCACCAAACGGGACCCGCCTCACCAGGCTGTACCACCTCTCTGCTCTTCCCACAGGAGGACTACAACCAGCTGAGGCCTCTCTCCTACCCCAACACGGATGTGTTTTTGATCTGCTTCTCGGTCGTCAATCCTGCCTCTTACCACAATGTCCAAGAGGAATGGGTCCCGGAGCTGAAGGACTGCATGCCTCATGTGCCTTACGTCCTCATCGGGACCCAGGTTAAATAACGGGCGGCGATGGCAGGGCGGGTGGGGCGGGTGGGAGGTGGCAAAAAAGGGAAGGCCCTTTGGGGATCTCTTGAACATCCTTTTTCTACCAAACACTATAGAAGAGGATCTCAGGCGAGATCAATCCTACGAACAGCCCAGCCGTTCTTACGGTCTGCATAATTATTTAGCCATAGTTGAAAAGAATAGAGCTATTTAATTCGAAACAGGACGTTTTAAAGTGACCTTTAAAAATGAATTACTTGGCTTTTTATTCTTAAATAACCAAGTAATTTTTGAAATTGGCACCCTTCTCCTGCCCTGAGCCAGAAGAATGAAGAGGGGATGTCAATTACACTTACCAGCTGATATTTTTTGTATCTAAGTTCCATGATTGTTTGAAAGTCACAAAATAGGTGTGAATAGCAAAGTAACCCCAGCAATCAGAATGGCCATATTACGACAGGAATGCCTTGGTGACACTCCTGCAAACAGATTCACTCTTCCCTCTTAGCTGCAAGCCCCTGGGTCTTCCAGATCTTAGGACAAAGTGAAGGCAGATATTCCAGATCAACTTAACTGCGACTGTGGACGCCTTTAAAGTGTTTTGAAAGCGAATGAAGTTCCGCTGCTTAGAATTCCAACAGTAATTGCACAAAGGTGTTAAATGTTGTTCCAATTTTTATAGTTTTAAATAGATTTTGTTCTTTGTGCTAAACCCAAAGTACTAGCCCCAAGACACAGAAAGGGAAAATGCTGAAGGGCATGGGCCACATTCACACCCATTCATGTATGCATGGGTCCTCATACTCAGTGAGATTTTATAGCAACTAAAATATTTAATTAAACTATAAAACCTAACCAAACATACATGCTACTTTCTGAGTCGTTCTGCCTTTGAAAAGATGAATGCTTATTCCTTGAGCAAACAGACCCTTTGGAAATTTCTCCTTAGGACTTTCCTTCAAAACCCTGCAGTGTATTTGTTAGAATATCCTCCCAGTGGGCAAACCCTCATCCCTGTGAGGGGGGAGATTTGGTTTAAAAAAGCCAATGTATATCTCTTTTGCCAGGAAATAAACTATTAAAAATGAATAATATAGTGTGGGATCAACTAAGCATCATTGTAAGGTAATGAGACCAATCCGTTATCTTGTATGCCCTATCAGAATGCTCTGGAAATAAATAGAAAATTTCAAAAGCACCTGAGACAGCCTTTGAATCCTTGGAGAAAGTCCTCAGCCCCCGGGTAACTGCTTTGAAGGGGAGAGGACAAGGAAAGCCTGGTGTGTACATTGACAAGGAAGTCGCTGTAATGGTTAGGCCTAATATGGGCATGTGTGTGTGCTTCCTTAAAGAAAATGTGTCAACTTCATAGATGTCACGGGGGGGGAGGAGAGAGATCTACGATGTCGCAGTTTAAAATCCCTGGTCATGCCTGAGAAGAAGGAGTTTATCACGTGTGTGTGTTTTTTGCCAGATTGATCTCCGGGATGACCCCAAAACCTTGGCCCGTTTGCTGTATATGAAAGAGAAGCCTCTCACTTACGAGCACGGCGTGAAGCTTGCAAAGGCGGTAGGGTCAGGTTTGAATTTCGTTTTAAATGTACGCCGAGAAGGGTTTGCTGTACGCTTTGGAAGGCATGCGCTTCGTAGGCTTTTGCTCTTAAAGTGCACTGTGTTCAGAACCTCCTCTCGGCTTCTTCTTCTCCCGCTCTGTTCCAGCCAGGCCAGAAGGGACCGTTTGGTGGGCATTCTTGTCAGCCGGCCTTATCTGTTTTTCATTAAGGGAAGAAACTTGGTGAATTTCAAACAGCTGAGGCACTTAGCCTGTGATTTAGCAACCTCTAGAATATCCATTTGCCGTATTTAGTATGAATAAAGAGAGTCATTAGATATGTATTTGTAAATCTCACTGCTTATTATCAGTGTAACTCATTTAAATGACCCCGTAAAAGGCATTTTGTGGTTTTCTTGGGAGAAACTTAGGTAAAGCATCTGGCAGGGTGATGTGTGTTCAGTTTTTCTCACCACATAATGCACAGCCACTTAGAGAGGCTGGCTGGTGTCACAAACAGCATCTAGTGGAGTGAAAGAGACCAAAAGGTACCTAGTTGGAGAATCCAAGCTGCAGATAATAGCAATTCGCTCACAGCTGGATTGTTTTCTCAGACCTTTCTTCACTCTTAACATGAATAGTGATGTGGGGAGTGGGGCGGGGAGCGGGGGGGGGGGGGGGGGAGAGATACTTTAAAAAGTATTTGCCAGACACCAAATCTTTGTCTCCCGATTACCACTGAGATGTGTGCAAAAACAGACACTAAAATAGGCAAAAGGATTATAAATCATTTTTCATAACCTGAATCCACCCTTCGTTAATTTTGCCACAAATCCATCAACCCAGGCCAGCGTTTTCAGAAATTTCTTTTATTTTCTGAAGAAACTAACCCCGCCAAATGCATGCCCCAAGCAGAGTTAGGAGTCACCCTTTTAAACTGATGAAGAATGAATTAACTACAAATGCTTCATTAACAAAAGCACATGCATTCCTCTTACTAAAACTTTCTTGTAGGTACCAAAACTAATCACGATACACTTGAGCAGAAATCAGTTCAATAACAATATGTTTTTATGGGTGTGATACATGAGAATATCTCACAAATACTTGAGAGACTGAATGCTTCCTACTTCTGTGGATGGTAATGTCAGAACTGCCCGTGTGAGCCTTTCTCGCCGTTCTTAGTATACTCTGCACTTCACAAGCTGTCTCATTTCAGCCTCAGGATAACTCTTCCAAGTAGATAGGGTTTGTCCCATCTTACAGATGAGGAAACAGAGTCTTGGGAAGACAAACATGTTTGATTGACACAGCTGATGATAACATCAACAATTCTATTCCAGCTCTGCGGACGTCTCACCTGCGCACCTGACCGTTGTGTAAACTGTCTCCTCCAACCATTTATTTTTCCTCCTGTGAAATGGGTAGATATGTCTATAGGTTCTCCTACTTTTTCCTCAAACATTAAGCTTAAACAATCTTACGAAGGTGCATGAATATATACCTCCACAAATAGTTGTATGTGATTCCCAGCTACACATTTTTCACAACAAGGTCCCCGAGGCTCAGCACCAGCGGGGTTTTTTTCCAGGAGCGCAGTTTCTGTATCCCTTGCTTTAGGCCTGTCTCCCGCCATCATCAGCATCCTAGCCTGACTTCTCATTTGGGAAGTTGTTTTTTTTTCCTCTGAAAAGAAGTCGTTCCAGAGCCTCCCATCGCATTTCATACTTATTTTAGGAACAATGGCTGAGTTCACCACTTTATTGCCTTTTGCCAGCTTCTCCTAGCAACTGCTCTCAGATATAGAGAGAATCCTGTTTAGCTTACAAAATCCAATTTAGAAGAAAATCAAGCAAGAGTTTAACTTGTTTCATCACAATTCATGTAATTATAGAGATGCTCTAAGTTTCTCTGCTCCCTCACTTTCCTGTCAAGCAGTTTATAATAACCTCTGGCATGACGGAGTGTGCGCAGTGTGCTAGGCCTGGTGCCAACGCTTTACATGCCTTGTCTTCATTAATCCTCACAGCAACCCCCTGACGTGTGTATATTATTATCTCCACTTTCCTAGAGAAAACTGGGACTCAGAGTAGTTAAAGCCACACCACTAGAAGGTGGCAGGGCTGAGATCTGAAAGTGGGCTTTAACCACCACTAAGTACCTCTGCCCCCTCCTCTAATCTGAAAACAAACCCTTAGGTTTGGGGCTTCTTTTTCCTTTTATATATTGGCCCCTTTTACCCTTTACTACCCTCCACCCCCTTCCCCCTGGTAACCACCATACTCTTGTGTGTGTGTATGAGTTTCATATCCCACAATGAGTGAAATCATATGGTTCTTAGCTTTTTCTGTCTGACGTTTCACTTAGCATAATATTCTCAAGGTCTATCCATGTTGTCACAAATGGCAGAATTCCATCTTTTCTTATGGCTGAGTAGTACTCCGTTATGTATATACTAGAGGCCCGATGCACCAAATTTGTGCAAGAGTAGGCCTTCCTTCCCCTGGCCGCCAGCACCGGCTTCCCTCTGGCACCCAGTACCTGGGCTTCCCTTGAAGCCCCGGCTTTGTCCGGAAGGTCGTCCAGAAGGATGTCCGGCCTAATTAGCGTATTATGCTTTTATTATTATAGATACCACATCTTCTTTATCTAATCCTCTGTCAAAGAACACTTTGGTTTTCTCCATGTCTTGGCCACCATGAATAATGTTGCAGTTGACATAGGGATGCATATATCTTTGCAAATAACTGTTTTTGAGGTTTTTTTGTTAGATACCCAGAAGCAGGATTGCTGGTCATATGGTAACTCTATTCTTAATTTTTTTAGGAACTGCCATACTGTTTTCCATAGTGTTGTACCAGTCTACATTCCCACCACCAGTGAGTGAGGGTTCCTTTTTCTCCACAACCTCTCCAACACTTGTTATTACCTATCATGTTGATAATGGCCATTCTAGCAGGTGTGAGGTGGTTCTCATTATAGTTTTGATTTGCATTTCCCTAACAGCTAGTGAAGTTGAACACCTTTTAATATGTCTGTTGGCCATTTGTATGTCTTCTTGGGAGAAGTGTCTATTCATATCCTCTGCCCATTTTTTTAAAATTGGATTGTTTGTTTGGTGTTGAGTTGTATGAGTTCTTTATATATTTTGGATATTAACCCCTTGTCAAAGCTGTTGTTTGCAAATATCCTCTCTGATTCAGTTGGTTGTCTTTTTGTTTTACTGGTGGTTTCTTTTGCAGAAGCGTTTTAGATTAATATAGTCTATTCTTCCCCATCTTTGGGGTCAAATTCATAAAATGTTCTCTATGACCAAGGTCCAAAGTTTAGTACCTATGTTTTCTTCTATGTAATTTATTGTTTCAGGTCTTATATTTAGGTCTTTGTTCCATTTTGAATTAATTTTTGTACCTGGGGACAAACTGTAATAGTTTCTTTCTTTTGTATTTGGCTTTCCAATTTTCCCAGCACCTTTTATTGAAGAGACTTTCTTTTCTCCTTTGTGTGTTTTAGGCTCCTTTGTCAAAAATTATTTGCTCCTATATGTGTGGTTTTATTTCTGAGCTCTCAATTCTGTTCCATTGGTCTGTGTGTCTGTTTTTCTGACAATACCATGCTATTTAATTATCGTAGCTCTGCAATATAATTTGGAGTCAGGTAGTGTGATACCTCCAGCTTCGTTCTTTTTTCTCAGAATTGCTTTGGCTCTTTGGGGTATTTTGTGGTTCCATACAAATCTGCTACCAGATACAGAGAGAATCATGTTTAGCTTACAAGATCCAATTTAGAAGAAAACCAAACAAGAGCTTAACTGGTTTCATCACAATTCATGTAATTATAGAGATGCTTTAAGTTTCTCTGCTCCCTCACTTTCCTGTCAAGCAGTTTATAATAACATCTGGCATTTACGGAGTGTGCGCAGTGTGCTAGGCCTGGTGCCAACACTTTACATGCCTTGTCTTCATTAATCCTCACAGCAACCCCTTGAGGCGTGTATATTATTATCTCCACTTTCCTAGAGAAAACTGGGACTCAGAGTAGTTAAAGTCACACCACTAGAAGGTGGCAGAGTTGAGATATGAAAATGGGCTTTAACCATAACGTTTCTTTGTCCCCTCCCCTAATCTGAAAAGAAATCCTTAGATTCAGTGCTTCTTTTTATATGCTGAAGGCCCATATTTTTTTAAAATATGTTTTTATTGATTTTTTTTTTTTAGAGAGAGTAAGGGAGAGGGATAGAGAGATAGAAACATTAATGAGAGAAACATCATCAATTGGCTACCACCTGCATGCCCCCTTTCAATTATTGAGCCTGCAACCCGGGCATGTGCCATGACCAGGAATCAAACCACAATCTCTTGATTCCTGGGTCAATGCTTAACCACTGAGCCACACCAGCCAGACTTAAGGCCCATATTTTAATGTGCATATTCTCCCCATACCTAAACACTTTGCAAGTTGAGATTTTTCATATCCAATTCCTTTTTTTAGTATTTTTCACTTTCCAAAGCATTTTTCATCTACCATCTCTTTTTGCTCTCAATAGCATTTTATTTTTAAAGGACATCTTTGCATCATATAATATATTTCTAATTTTTTACACTTCAAAGTCAATCACGTTTACATAAGTACTTTCTATCAATTTATAATAAATATTCATTGTTATCCCTGTACTTGTTTGATCCTCCCTCTTCTTTTCATCGTTGCATTTTTTCATCTTCAGCCTACTTTTCCCATTCTTTGCTCATTTGTGTATGCCCACATTGCTAGATATATTCAACAATAATTGACTGAATACCCAATATGTACCAGGGGCTTTGCCACACTTTAGCTCTAAGATTATAATTCTCTGTGCATCTTTTTCCCAATTCTGCCTGATATAACCTAAACATGATTTTCTAAGCTCAGTCGTCCTAAGGTATTTCTTACTAAAACACTTACCACTTTTCCTTTTTCTGTCTTTGGCCTCTTTTCCCCTCTCCTGCCATTTTCTTCACCTTGTGCCTATATATTGTTGTTCTCACTCTTTGTTTCAGCACTGTTTCTTGCTGGGTTTATAATAGGCACCGCCGGTGCCTATTATAGAGGAAGGGTGCGTGGTTAAAGCAACAAAATTGCTGCAAAAATCCTGTAATCAATGTTCAGCCATGATCATCAACTGTAGGCTTTACTACTCTCCCCCTGATGGTAAAAGTCACTGCTACCCTCCGTGGTTGGTTTTGTATACCAACCATGTCCTCTTTCCCCTGTTGTCATTGAAGCCTGTCACTTCATCGCTGAGGTGTGCGTTACAGAGATGAGAGAGATAGCCCCTGCCCTCAAAAGGCCCATAGGCTAGAAGAGCAGAGAGACAGACAAACAAAAGCATGCAACCGAATAAATACAACTCATGTACCGGAGAAAAGGGAGCAACAGATACATTCAGGGGAGAAGAATTCAGAGAAAAAATTTTGGAGCAGTCGGTATCTGAGCCAGGTTTAAAGGATAAGGATATGTGTCAGGTGGACAAAGATAGGAGACTGAGGAGAAAATTTTCAAATAGGGGGACCAGTACATGCAAAAGCATCCTTTAAAGCCTAAGGAGCACATTGGCAAGTGATGGGCCAAATTTCACCTATAAATCTTTTGATCGGTCCACACAGATATTTTTAATGTGACTTAGTGGCCAACGTTGAACAATCTGAAAACTTTACATAAATATACACATTTCTGGCTTCTAAAAAAAATCAGGTCTGTCCAAAGTAGCCAGCATTTCCAGATCAACTACAAGTTTTAAACCGTGTTTTAGACAAGATGTGAGTCTTCAGTTTGCCACAATCCCTACCACTGCATATTACCTACACTCAAGCAATGCACTCACAGTATCCACCCTGGAGTTGGCAATCTCTTCTCTATAGTCTTAAAAAAATCAATAGCAGATTCACTGAGCTTACAAACGCTTTTCCTCTTTCAGCAGTTAGATTTGTGGAGATGGATTTTCTCACACAGCCATTCGGTTCTTTTTCCGTTTCTTGGCTCTCAAGTTGCCCTCGCTGTGTATCATTTCTAATTCTTAAATAAAGAGCCTCCCTGCCATTAGCCATTTCTTTAGGTTCCAGCTTACTCTGTTCATTCCGCTAACCTCTCCTCTCCTTTTATAGGAAACGCCTTACTTTTCCTTTCCTTCTCTGTTTGTTCATTACTTGTGCTCTTTCAGCCACATCTTTACGTTGGCTAGACACAGCCGTGGTTAAGACTCTGGCTCTGGAGACAAACAAATTCAAACCTCCATCATTATCTCAGTTTTGAGGCCTGACGGAGGTTCCCTAACCTCTCTGGGCATCAGTTTTCTGAGCTGCAAATGAGGATGGTGATAGATTTACTTCATAAGGTTCTTGTGGACGATTAAATTAGCTAATTTAACACAAGGTCTGGCCCAGCAAACTATAGTTGTTGTTGGATCTGTGTGCCCTCTCAGACATGTCTACAGCTAGGAAAACCTCTTTGCCTCTTTTCCTTCCAGTCACACCCTTATTCTGTACCCTGTCGCACCTCAGCAAGGACAGCCTGGAAGGAGGACTAAATTTTCTTCCTCTTGATTAGTCATTTCGGGTTTGTTTATTTGTTTTCCATTTCTTCTTACCAGATACTTTAAGTTCTGCACACCTCTGATAAATGTCCCAGCTTTGAGACAATGCATCTTAGCTATTATAAAATTATTAGAAAAGTTTTCGCTCAGTTTACATTCCTAAATCTCTTTTATTTTCTTGAAAAGAAATCCTCTTGGTGAGGCATGTTCCAGATTGCTAGCATGTGTATCTCAACAAGGGTCTGCAAATCCTGAGCTCTTATAGGTTGGTTCTAAATATGTGTCTCTGTAGGTCACTTTGCTCCAAGAAGCAGAGGCCGTAGCTGCTGTAGAGAAGCAATATTTGCCCTGACCAGTGTGACTCGTTAGTTGGGCATCGTCCTGTGCACCAAAAGGTTGCTGGTTCGATTCCCAGTCAGGGCACATGCCCAGGTTGTGGGCTCCATCACAAATAGGGGTCATGCAGGAGGCAGCTGACAGGTGTTTCGTTCTCACATCCATATTTCTCTTTCTCCCTCTCTCTTCCTTTCTTTCTGAAAATCAATAAAAATATTTTTTGAAAAGAAAAGCAATATTTCCTTGAGACAGTATCAGTATTCCATTTCACATCTTGGAGGGTGCAAATGGTGTGCTTTTGTTTTCGTTGGGGGTGGGGGTGTTTGTGTGTTTGTTTGTTAGCAATCCCTATAACATGGCTGTGCCTTTTCCCTGCACCAGGATGCATTCTTCCCTCTGACCCTCAGAGCACTTGATACGCGGTTAATAGGACTCACCTCCTAACTGGGTTCTGTTTCTCACACACAGTTCCCAAATCACACCCATAATCTGCTTGCTACTCTTCCAGGGTCTATGAGTACAAAATACTGTTACAGTAAGCCAGTGACACAGTAATTCCCCGATCTGCTATTTCATTATCTTCAGAAATGTCTGAATCGGGAAAGACAAGTTTGGGCTCCTCCTGCACCATCAAAAGGCAAACTGTGACACACGCAGCAGCACCGGGGTGGGGGTGGGGGGGGAGGACAAGGAGAGAGTGCCCTGGCCCATCTTGTAGGACCAGACAGCCCAGAACCCCATGTGTGAGCCGAGCTCAGCCCAGCTCCCCTGCAATTTCCAGAGTCTGCTGAGGCTCGTGATCATTCGTGGGGAGGTATTCCAGAGAGAAGGGCCCCCGGCACTCTCTGGGCATTCCTTCAGGATGACTGACAAGAGCCAGCACACTTCGAGCAGTCCTTCGGTTGACCGTTCACCAGGGTGGTGTGCTTTTCGCAGGTGTTTATATCGAGCACTGGACACAACCCCAAAATGTGACAAGTGACATTTCATGGCCTTGTTAAGAAAATTTTCTCTACCTTTTATCCCTCTCTTGAAACTGTTTTTCATTATTAAGAAAACAAAAGTTATGTTCTAACTCAAAGGTCAAGCCATGGTCAAATGAAAGCCATAAAATCGATCTTCAAGATCCAATGTCTTTTCTTTGGGTCTTCTCCTTTGGCTCAGACGGTAACCATTCTTTACACACACACACACACACACACACACACACACACACACACACACACACACCAAAAAGAAAAAAAGTGCATAATATCTGAACCCAATCAGAACCATTTTACTTCATGCTTAGTTTTATATCTGTGGGCTTTCGAGTGAGTGCACAACCTCACTTCTTTGATTGTCTACTTGACCAGCTTCTGGCTGAGTGATAAGGGTCACAGTTTCTGTCCTGGAACAAGGCAGAGAGCACACAGAAAAGAGACCCAGATTCTGGGTCTAGTTCTTTCGCTTTCTATTTGGGTGTCCTTAAACAATTCATGTTGCCTTCTGGAGCTGTTCCCACTCTGTTCTAAGCGAAGCCATAAATTTCTGTGGTCCACACATTACCAACTGGCTGGCTGCTGCCAAAGACATCCCACATCAGTGTTTTGCTTGGCCCACAGAGCATTTTGAAAATTGGTAAACATTAACTAAAAATCCAAATGTCCAACTCCTCTTGAAAAATACAAAGCTGGGCAACAGTGAACCCACATTCCTGCATGGCAACATTGCCCTAAGCTGAGTAATACCGCCAACTCTAGAGGTGGTGTGCACTTCACAGCCCGCCACAATCCCCACCACTCCCTATCGTCTGGCACCAGCCCTGCTTTATCATTGGCATAAGCTACTGGCCCTAATAGACACGTGGTCTTGCTACCCTGGTTGAGTCATTTATCTGCTCCGGTTTCTAGGAGCTCGCCATTCAGCCACCCTCTTCTAAACCTGCTTTAATTCTTCAGTTGTTCTTGTAATGTGAAGCATATAATAGAAGCATTTCTCTATATGTCCTTAATATTAAAAGGCCCTCATCAAACTGTTGGCTCATACTGAGGTTGTGAGAACTTAAAACTCCGGGTCGCCCTCTCGTGAATTATCTCATGAAGTTGACTGCAAAACATGGTCTGCTTTGCCCTACAGTTTTTCTAATGACAATCTATAATTCTGGCCTGAGTTTTTATATTTCTCATAGGGATTTTGTGATTATCAAGTATACCATAGTATGAAATCATTAAAAGCTTTGAAATAAAGCTCTAAGCAAGCACAAACTATTTTATCTTTAAATATGCATAGACTATCTACTGACAAGGAGGTTGGCTCTGTCAATAAGTGCGTTTTATGATTTTTATTTTTTCATGCTTTGGGCTTTTTAACTGCTTAAAAATATGCCTTTTAAATTATCTTAAAACTGAATAATAATAATATCAATTGGATATTACCTTGCAGAGAGATACCCTATCAGAAGTGCATTGTATTCAAGAATGACCTGTAAAACCATATACCCACTCTCTTCTCATGTTTTATCAATCAAGTTGGCACTTGGCCTTACCATGTACAGAAGGTGATAAATATATTTCACTTGTACCAAATTTATACATTCTGGGTACAAATGAGAGGATGCTCATACCTGTTGTTCACAAAATATATTGAGACCATAATACAATCCTCTATTTTCATAATTTTAAATAAGGAATAAATGGTTATGGATGACTTTCAGAATGTATTGCTTACCAAAAGTGATTCATAACCATGTATTATTAATGGTAGAAAGTAAAAAATAAACATACAAAAAATCAGGATAGCAGAGGCAAAGTGAAATGCAAAAGAAAACAAAACAATATGCCCTAGCTCGTTTTGCTCAGTGGATAGAGCGTTGCCCTACGGGCGGACTGAAAGGTCCAGGGTTCGATTCCATCAAGGGCATGTTCAAGGGCATGTATCTGGGTTGCAGGCTTAATTCCCGGGCCTACTTGGGGTGTGTGCGGGAGGCAACCAATCAATGTGGTGTGTCTCTCCCACGTAGATGTTTCTCTCTGTCTCTCCCCCTCCCACTCTCTCCAAAAATCGATGGAAACATATCCCTGGGTGAGGATTAACAAACAAACAAACATCCAAACCACCGCCCAGGCTGTTTGAGGAACCAGCTGCAGCAGCCCTTGGCCGGGCAGAGGGCTGACCCCACGGTGGCTTTCTGTTCCTCCTCTCACGCCTTTCTCTCTCTGTGTGTTTAAGATCGGAGCGCAGTGCTACTTGGAATGCTCGGCCCTGACTCAGAAAGGTCTCAAGGCGGTGTTCGACGAAGCCATCTTCACCATTTTCCACCCCAAGAAAAAGAAACGCTGCTCCGGGTGTCACGGCTGCTGTTCGATTATCTGAGGTGGTGCGACCCACCCCCCACCCCATTTAAGGGCCAGAAGGGCAGCCAGCCTCTACGACCAAGCTCAAGCCCCTGAGGAGGGCGGACCGAGAGGAAGTCCCTGCACCGCGGGCTTCTGCGCCCTGCGCCCTCCACGCACAGCCACTAGCCAGCCCACTGCCGCGTCCCCCCGCCCCGCCAGCCACAGCGCCCGCCCTGCGCACCGGAGAGAATGCGGAGCCGGTGCAGCCCGCGCCGCCGCTGCCGACCGCGTGGACGCCACGTCCAAGACTGTCTTGCATCTCCCCCTCCCGCGAACGTGCAGCTGATGGGAAATCTTCGCGGGAAAACCCAAAGAGACACTCGGTTCCTGTCCCGGTGGCCTTACTCAAATGTCTTTTACAAAACATGGGAATGCAGTACTGACCTCTTTCACTGCATCAGCTGTTCTACCTGTGTGGCTTACAGTCGTTGGTATTATGTTAAGAAATTTACTAATTTGCCAGTGTACTCGGGCCTTACAAATCCGTACCAAATTAGCCTAAAGACAAAGTATTTTGTATTCATTTCATTCTTCAGCCTGTTTCTACCAAAGCTATTAGAACCAACTTGGACCTCTGAATGCCTGACTGTAAGAAGATACAAGAAAAACCTTTGTGAGTGAAAACTTTGGGAAACTTCAGGGCCATGATTTTGGAACCTGGTTGAATGAATTGTTGCCGGTTACATTTTTGCCAAAGATTCACCCTGGAAATGCTTATGTTGATAGGTAGCCTTATTTTCTCTGTTATATAATGTCATGGCAAATTAGGAATGAACTGTGTTTTTAAAAGTAGTGTTTTTGCTTTTCAATCAAAGTGATTGAGGGGAGAATATGGCAGACTTACCGTATGAAATATTCTTTATTCAGCAAAGTGGACTTTCCTGCTCCCTCCCTTCCCCATTGCATTCCCTTTACCTCCTTTGCTTTCACACTTTCTCCCATTCCCAATAATAACCAGATCTAAACGAAGGGTCTGGCCATGGGGCGTGAAAAAGTATGTGTTTAAAAGTCCCCGAAAGTTAAGCAAAGGACCTTAATTTTTCCTATTGCTTCAACTGAAAGTACAGTTCTCCCTCACCGCCCCCCCCCCCCCAAAAATCTGTGGTTTCCCTTTCTGCCATTTCAGTTACCATGGTTAACTGCCATCTGAAAATATTAAATGGAAAATTCCAGAAACAAACAATTCATAAGTTTAAATTTTCATGCTGTTTTGAGTAGTGTGATAAAATCTCGAACCATCCACTCGGTCCCACTCAGAACATGGATCATCCCTTTGTCCAGCGTATCCACACAGTATATGCTACCTGCCCTTGGTCACTTAGTACCCATCTCAGTTATCAGATCCACTGCCATGATAGAGCAGTGTTTGTGTTCAAGTGATCCTTATTTTACTTAATGATGGCCCCAAAGCGCAAGAGTAATGACGTTGGCAGTTTGGATATGCCAAAGAGAAGCTGTAAAGTGCCTCCTTTAAGTGAGAAAAGGTATGTGTGTACTAGTATAAGGAAAAAAACATAACGTATATATAGGATTTGGTTTCAGGTATCCACTCGGGGTCTTGCAATATGTACCTCACAGATAAGGGAGGACAATTGTACTTCTCAGCTTGCCCCTTGTAAGCTCCCATTCTATTTAAATGTCATTTTCCAAGTATAACTGGTACTAAAATATTGCCTCTCCCTATTTCCTACACTCATGGTCCCAAATGTGTATTTAGGGGCTAGATCTGTGAGGACCAAGCTCTGCTTTTCAAAATAATGTGTCCATAGAACAGGGACTTTGGCCTTGGGGAAGTAAAAACCCCCAAAAAGGATTAGTGTTCTTTCTGTATGACTATCCCAAACATCCAGGGATCTTTTATCACTGAGTTCGTTACTTCCTAGCTTTTAATTACAGACTGCAAAGGCTTCTAATTAGTCTCATTTGCCTACAATTACCCTAGAAACACCCAGGTAGGCACTTTATTTTTTATTTCAATTGCATAAACCAAGTGCCTCTTTGCAGCATGAAATTACACCACTTTTAGTTTAAGAAAATTTCCAGATTCACACTCCTTCCGTTAGGAAAATCCAGTCTTTCTAGACCCTGCAGGAAGCACATAAACACAGGAGCTTATGGTGTGGGTCTTTTCTGTTAAGACCTCCCATGACCCCCCCCCCCCTCAGTGTTTTGGGTTTTGTGTGTGTTTTTTACAATTTCTGAAATGTGTTTTCCCTTCTTCCACATTTCACATTCTATATCCCTTCTCCCCCATCTAGTTGCTCAACATTCTCTTAAATACACACACACCCCAACCTAAAAGAAAACGAAAGTTTTGTAAGTCAAAGCTTGACCAGAACGCAAGGACTTTTCTACCTTTGTAAGAAATCAATCGTGTATAAACTTAACTCTGCTGAGGTTATAAATTCATCCTTTACAAACAATAATGAGCATTTAGCCCTGTAATAAATGAAGTGCCATTAGCCAGTTTTGTTCTATTATTGCATAGTTATATCTTATGAGAGGGCCTCTCCTCACCTTTCACTGATATGAATGAAAAATTGAGAGCAGTATGTTTGCGCAGCCAAGGAGAATTGCCCAGATGTGTACACTTGACAGGCAAATGGTTCCCAGGCCATCCCCTCCCTCATGGGCCACAGGGATTACCTCGGCCACAGCGGGGAGATCACACTCGCTCTCTCCCAGAAGCAGAACCTGGAGGGACTGTTAGGTGTGGGTGGGACATAGGCTCCTAGAGGTCTTATGAGCTAATGATTGAATAAAATCGTGAAGAACAAAGCAACCTAAATGAGTTAGTATCATTACACCAATTACCCATTTATCCCGTTTCATGGCAAGATGTAGTTCATCTCATGAAAAAGTATTTTCTGCCAGAAGATTGAATCCAGTTATATCCTAAAACCAACGATACGAAGAGGCATAGAAACCTGAAGAAGTGTCCTTTCATGTTCTACACCATTTTCCAAAGTCAAGAAGGGACAACCCATCTCCATTTGCTGGTAGATGTTAACTTTTCAGAGCTAGATGAGGCCTCAGAAACTATAGTCCAATCCCCTCGTTGTACAGGTGAGGAAACTTAAGCCTAGAGGGGTTAAAGAAGACATTGTGTAACAGAGCTGGGACAGATCTCAGCTTTTCTACTTCCCACCCAGTGTTCTTCAACTCCATACTATATCATTATCACAGATAGTAAGTTGGATGTTTGTAGGTATATTACTGGAATGCATTTGTTTTTCCTATAGATCCCAGCCACATTTCAAACGCATGACTTAGGTCACTATACAAAGGTAATCCATCAAACCTAGGGACAAGAATTTGATCAACATATGATATGCCTGGAATCCACAGTATACAATGTAATATAATTCTAATTTAATTGCACAGTATACAGTAATGTAATCCAACTCTAATGGTTCAAATAACTAGTTTGACAGATATTTTTTTTCAATCAGATGATTGGTTGTTTGGTAGAATTAATGGACTATTTGAACTATTTTAGAAACACAAAAGTACTAAGACACAAGTCAAAGCTATGTCACAGGAAGAAATCTGGGCTGATTTCTGCCAAGAAAAATTATACTCAACGAACAGTTACTCAATAACTGTAATAACTACAGCAACCCGAAACCAGGAAGCACTAAACTGAGGAATCAAAAAATAAGTCATACACATATGACAAGAATGGAGTTTTAGCTATGAGACTTTGATAACAATATGTCTGATCATGATATACAAAGAACCATTTGGAAGATCTTCGTCTGTAAATGCCAGATGAAGTGGATATAACCACACACTATTTTCACAGAACCACCAAGAAGGAAATACAACTTAAACAGTAGTAAAGAATAAATCACTACCATGCTCACAATTTAAGGAGAAAATTTAAAAATTGAAACCCAGAATTTGAAGCCCAAAAAATGTCGTTATTTAGAGCATTAAGTTCTTGTGAGCAATGATCTCGCAAAGTGGAAGGTCTTCAAGAAGAAATATTTGATTTGAGGTAAGCCTTTAACAATGCAGTATTGCATTCCTAAAGGCAAACTCATCCATGACACCAAAGTGATGGAAGATTAGAGATTGAGGTTTTGCTTTGAAGGAGGGTTTGATACCATACTGGAGATGATTATCTAACCATGTATGTCTTTGATTTTAAATCTACCCCTATGTTTAGACACCAGAATGCAAAATGTGCATTTTCTCTCAACAGAGAATGCCACAGGTCACCAGGTGTTCTCTTGAGAGCCATTGTGTAGGCTGACAAGTACAAATCAGGAAACTCAACTAAGTATTTTCATTTCAAGGACCATTAGGAACACAGAGGGAAAGTATGGCGGGGTCTCTCTTTTCCGCGTCCAACACGGAAAGAGAGATGATCAGGTTCTTCAAGTAGAGGGGCTGGGGACTGAGAAATAAAAGAAAGAAAGAGACACAGAGATAGAAGGAAAAAGCTGGGACGAGGTGAACCGATGCCCTCTTCTGATGGAGAGACAGTGACCCAGAGCTGATGCAGCGTGTTTATTTTATACCCCCAAATACCAGGAAGTTTCACCAAAAGTCAAGACAAAGGAGATTATTTGCATTCTTGAGTAGGCCCAAGTCCTATTCATTCCTGGTGTTTGACTGGATTTACATATCAAAACCCACTCCCCGACACCTGGGCAAAGATAAGAGTCAATGCTGAGAACACATCTGCCTTTTTGGTAAGATGTGTAACCAAGACGCAGCTTTGCCTGTCGCCTTGGGTTCAGCTGGCAATCATTAAGGAAGAATGCCCATGTGCCTTCCCAGGCGCTCTCTACAGAAAAGAGAAGGTCGGGGAAACTGAGTTTCTTACAAAGGAAGTTAAGTACTTTTTTAAAGGAAATGTTTAGAGAATGGAGAGAAAAGTAAAACCACACACAAGGCGCAAACACATACCTGACAATTCTCCCAGAGAACTGCACGTGTCTGCCTGGCCTCTAGAGGCATAGGGAAGAAGGGAGAGCTGTCAATGGGAAGAGCGTTCCATATTTCCCGGTATCTAACCAGAGTCAGCCAACAGGGTAAATTGTGTGATAATTCTCGATAACCCCACCCCACAATGCCTTAAAAATGGACAAAATGCTGGACAATGCTCTTTGGGTTTTTTGGGGGGCAGGGGGCTCTTTAACAGCAAGGGCAAGTCATAACCCTCACACTTTCTCTGCTAACACAGAACAGGCAGTCAAGGGAAACGCGTCGAGAAAGATGAATAAATAAAGCATTTTGAAAGTTTCCTTGGGAATGGACATGACTCGAAACCTGAAATGGATGACTTTGGGATATCTGTAAAGACAGTTCTTTGTAAGAATGATGTTTAAATCATCTTTAGTGAAACATATCTGAGTGGAAACATTGCATGTAAAATGCACAGCAGCAATAATGGAGTACAAAAAAAACGAGACAAAGCAACAACTGATGGTGCTTCCATGGCCAACAAAGATCAGAAAGGAGAGTAAAGCACCAAACTCTACCCAGAGGCACTCCAGGCAGCAGAGGCTAGGCCCTGCTCCCCAGAGAGCTCTCTGGGTTAGGGCAGGAGTGCGTCAAGGAGGGTGTGGCTCATCTCTGAATCTGTGGGATGCAAGTTCAACAACAGTTCTTGGCTTTCCACTTCCACTACAGGAAATGAGAGTAAGGGATGCATGATTAATCTTGGTCACAATCTACTTTTTCCCCCTGAGGGAATATTACATCACAATCCAGAGTCATTGTGTGTGTGTGTTTAAAACATGTTCTACCCTGGTAATTGCATTTTGTTCTGGGTTCTGTGGTGACTCAGAAACTTCAGGATACTCTCTAGCTGAAGTCATTTTGTTGCATTTTCAGCCACATCCTCCAAGCCTTCCAGTAGATGCAGTTATCTTGATTGGTGAACAGGTTCTGATCCCTGTTTTAGGAATATGATGTCTGGGGCAATCTGAGGAGAGGGTCCCCAAGGCCCAGAACTGACTCCTGCCCAGAAGCCACCATAGCCCACTTCGCCTCCCAGGGGCCCTGCACAAGTCAGTCTTTTGAGTTCATGTTAATTCTTTGGAGAAATAATAAAAACTCTTTCATGGCAAGGTGGTATGTTTGTGGCAGCTTTGTACATACACACCTAAAAGTATCACCCACTACCACTTTTTGAATAAATTATTTTTAAGGAATTGGATATTTTTTCTCCCTAGAGGAGCCCTGGGCCAGAAGGTCCAAAATTCTACGTTCTTCTCCTCGCCTGGCTCAAATTGTTTTTTGTTCTGAGTAAACAGCAATTGCTGTGTAAGGACATCTCAGCAGAATTTTATCCCAGTTGAAACAGCCCCTGTTTCTCCCCATGTAATCTCCACAGAGGAAACGATCTGACAAGGGAAGGATGGCTGACCTGCTCATGGTTGGCTTTCTTGCCATCTTCTTCTTACGTAATGACTTTTCTATGTCTACTTATCATAATGAATGGAATATTATTTCATGTTCTCTTTAACCTTGCAATTTGTTTTGTGCCATATTCTGACTTTTAAGCCATTAGTCTTTTCTCCTATTTTCATTTCTGGGTAGTCTGAGGGTGTCTACAGCAACCAGTCAAGGAAACTGCCTTCCCCAGGCCTCTGTAAAAATGGGAATATTGTCTAGTCCTTTGCTACTCAAAGTGTAGTCCAGGAACCAACCGCGTGAGCATTTCCTGGGAGCTAGTTAGGACTATATAACCTCAGGCCCACTCCAGACTTAATGAATCCAAATCTGCATTTTATTTTATTATTTTTAATTTTTTTTTTAATTTTGGAGAGGGAGAGGGAGAAGAAGAAACATCAATGATGAGAAAGAATCATTGATTGGCTGCCTCCTGGAGGCACGCCCCACACTGGCGATCAACCCTGCAGCCTGGGCATGTGCCCTGACCTCCTGGTTCATAGGTCGACGCTCAACCACTGAGCCACGCCGGCCGGGCCCAAATCTGCATTTTACTAAGACCCTGGGTGATTCATGTGCACAGTAATATTTGAGAATGCTGATTTATGAGACAGCCAAGTTTATCACCAGCCTTTACATCCAGACACATCACTACCTGCTGAAGAAACCATCAGCTTCGCTTGCCTCTCAGATGCTCCCTTCTGGGTATTCCTTAAGCTAATATTTGAGGTGTTCATTTACTGGATGGATAAAAAGGTTTTTGGACGCCCTCTCTTTTTTTCCTCATGTGCTGCCCAGCTGCAGAAAAGGAAAAGGCATATTTTGGAATCAAAAGAGAAAGATCTGCTAACTCTGCTACCTCTGAAGGACTGCTGTTCTGAAACCCTCTCTGGTGTTTATAAAGGAGATTTTTTTTTTTTTTAATGCTCCCTAGAATGGTTTTCCATGAAGAAGTAAGAGAGATTCATATCACAGGAAGTTAGAAAATGGAGATAAAGCACATTTCTGAGGCATAAAGTTTCTGGTGAAACGTCATTAAGACACAGCACTCTAGATGCCAGAATAAGGATTGACTGCAAACAGCTCGCCCCCTAAGCAGGGAGTTCCCCAGAGTTCTTTCTGTTTGCAGGCCCCGAGCGCCGACCAGAGTTGTAGTCACCTATTCAGCAGGTTTTTACTCACCGTCACAGGGAACCAGCTTTGTTCTCCCGCCCACATCCCACCTTGTGTGCAAGAGCCCTTTAAGAAAGTACACACTGTGCGCGCACACACACATACACACTGAACCCTACCGTCTAATTCAGGTTCCACTGTTGCCGGAGAAGTTCTGAAGGCAAATCATGCCTCCCTTCAAACAAATGAAGGAAGAGCACGAGGGTTGCCACCCCCTCTGCACCTGGAAATGGCAGAATAAGCGCCTGATGTCACTGAGCACAGCCCGTCCACACGGTGTCACCTCCTCTGCCCGGGACCCGCTTCTGCTCCCTGCAGCCGCTTCCCTTGGCCCTGCTACAGGTCTGCCTTCCCGCTCTAGGCTGCGGGAACCCACTTGTCTTCACGATGCTGTTACCCTGAAAGGCTTTTAAACCGGGAAAGTGTTTACATCTGGGAGCAGCTTGGCTACCCAACGTGGCTGGCGTTCTTGGAAGGGTTTAATCAAATCCAAAAACAGAGACTTACCAAGGATTATGTTCACTATTGCAGATGCACCCCTGATTTCTTGCTCATAACCACTGGTGCGAGCTGCCCAAAGCGTCTCACACCGGGGACGGCCTGCCCTCCTGCTGCCTGCCACAGCCCCGCACACCCACACATCCACTTCCTTCCCCAGGCCATACAGTGAAGTCTATTTTATCTCCTTCAAGAGCAATGAATAAGGCAAGAGAACTGGCCTCAATAATCATTCTCCCTTCAAGAATCTATTCACCTGTAATTTTTAAATGTTTGATTCACTGTCCCTTTACTATGACAATAACATGAAATCCCAGTCCAAGATATCTGACAGCCTCTCTTCATTTGAATAAAAAATGTTTCTACTGAATGAAGCACATTGAAATAATTAAGTGCTGCCCGAGCTGGTTTGGCTCAGTGGATAGAGTGTTGGTCTACAGACTGAAGGGTTCCAGGTTCCATTCCGGTCAAGGGCACATGCCCCGGTTGTAGACTCGATCCCACATAGGGGCATGCAGGAGGCAGCCCATCAATGATTCTCTCTCATCATTGATGTTTCTCTCTCTCTCCCTCTCTCTCTCCCTCTCCCTTCCTTTCTGAAATAAATTTTTAAAATATATTTTTAAAAAGAAAGAAAGAATTAAGTGCTAAAGAAGAGGACCCACTGGCTTCTGTCCCTCCACCTGGCTGCAGCTCCCGGAGGTTGGCATGAGTGAACAGGTGCTACAGTAGTTCCTCTGGCTGTGTCCTGAAGTTGGCTCGGGATTTGTTAATGCTGGAATCTGCAGCCGATTTCAGCTGGACTCGGTTCTCATTACCTGGTACTTATGTTTCAAGGGGGAGATGTTTCAGCACTAGCTTCTGAGCTTGCGCAAGCAGGAGCCAAAAGCTGAGCAAAATCTTCAACTTGAAAACATTTCCCACATATTTTAAAAGGCTGGATGTCTTAATTCCACGCAGTAACATTGGTCCCCCAAAATATTTTCATTTCAATATGCAGATTCCAAGAGGAGATGGAAGTTGGAGGTTTAAAAGCGCCTCGAAGCTTAGCTCACCTTCCTTTGAAGCTCCACCTCACCGTGTTGTAGACACCTCAGGAATCTGCGTGACCAACACAGTGAGGCATGATCTGTTCATGCGTTTCCTGTAGAAAGAACATGCAAACAGACAAGGTTAAATTTCTATGTTAAGTGCATAATCCTGCATGCACACTTTCTCAAGATAATGACTATTTATGATGCACCTATATCCTTTATTGTGGTAGAGTATATTTTAGGTGAACAGATGATCTTTCAAATGATTTTAAGTTGTATATTATTTGCAACTTAGGGTTATTTTCATCTGTTCCTTGCTGGAAATCTTCAACATCACCCAAAAAAAAGTTACCATTCTCATTTTGGTAATATTGATATTCTTTGTTAAAATAAAATGTTTTTCTTCTCTTTTGGGGAATGTTGTCTGGTTGGTTGGTTGGCTTTTGGGAAGTGGTTGTATTGCAGGTTTGAATGACTTTCCAGAAGCCCCAATTTTTTAAAATATATTTTTATTGATTTCAGAGAGAGGAAAGGAGAGGGGAAGAGAGAGAGAAACATTGATCGGCTGCCTCTTGCACGTCTCCTACTGGAGATCAAGCCCACAACCTGGGCATGTACCCCAAGTGGGAATCAAACAATGACTGACCTCCTGGTTCATAGGTCAACGCTCAAGTACTGAGCCACACCAGCTGGGCCAAAAGCCCCAATTTTTTAATAATCAAGGACAAAGCATGTAATTGATTCTGTGTATCAGGAAGTCTTTTTTGTTAACTCAGTTACCCAGTATGCTAAAGAAGTGGCACAGCTGGAAGCACTTGGAGTCAAAGATCAAGCCAAAACCTTAGCAACTGTTTACTCCTCATAAGGAGGACCTGGAACAGAGCATAGAATAACCCCTCGAATTCTTCTCCATGGGAGACAAGTCTCTGCCTTACCCTCCCATCACAGTGCTTTGCACGTGCTCCTCATGTTCTCATCCTTTCCCTATTTCTTGCTCCTTTCATAGAAACCATCCCCTCAGAGGCCTTTAGCAGCCCCTTCGCTCCAGAATCGCTACAACCAGCCCTTAAGCCTAGACCAGTGGTCGGCAAACTCATTAGTCAACAGAGCCAAATATCAACAGTACAACGATTGAAATTTCTTTTGAGAGCCAAATTTTTTAAACTTAAACTTCTTCTAATGCCACTTCTTCAAAATAGACTCGCCCAGGCCATGGTATTTTGTGGAAGAGCCACACTCAAGGGGCCAAAGAGCCGCATGTGGCTCGCAAACCGCAGTTTGCCGACCACGGGCCTAGACCTTCAAACAATCACATTCATTTCCATCAATGAAGCTAATAAACCCAGAAGTAGAATTAGCTGTGAGAATCTATATTCTCCATTCAAAAATGCTCTCGTGAGGGGGAATCCGGGAAATTCCCCTTACCTTCTTTTAATTGCAAAATAAACGTATTTCCAAGAGTAAGGAGCTGCTGAGAGTTGGTTTTATCCAGAGCTCCCCTACAAGCACGGGGCCATCATTCTCCTACACCCAGTGTTCACATTACCTGGGCAGCGAGTTGCAAGCACACAACCTTCCTCTCGGCAGCAGTCTCTCTGAATTCCCCTCCAAGGCCCGGCTCCTTTCCCCCATCTGTCTCTCCTGGTGTGAGCTGTGATTTGAGCAACAGTAAAGCATTGTCTTCCTAGAGGTTATACAGGAAACTAGAGAAAATTTGCAACCTCCGTAAAACAAGCCCAGTCTGCGTTAAGCACCTCCAGCAGAAACTGCAACTTGCTCATCAGTGTGGAGAGAGGCTGACAGCAATGAACGTAAAGGCCTCTCCGGGCAGGAAGGACTCGGAAGGAGCTCTCCGAGAAGGCATCGCGCTCCCAGAGGGAGAGGTTGGTTCTGGGTCAGAGAAACCTGGCGCGTGCTGTCTATCAGCTGTCTCTCTGGGGCAAGGTGCTTGACCTTTCTGAGCTTCGGCGTCATCATCTGAAGAAGGGTCACAACAACGCCTCTGAGTGTGGTTGACACAGGCATTACAAAAAATTAATATAAAGCGTCCTGCATGTGGTCAGAAATCCATAAAATGCAGCAATATTTATAGCTTTATTCCCCAAACGCGGTGCCTTGCACAAAATGAGAGTTAATAAATATTTGTGGAAGTGGGAGGAGTGAAAGAGAGAAGGAGAAAGGAAAGGTGAAGAGAGAAATTTGAAAAGATTTGAGTTTAGCACTGACAGAGATAGTCTCCTCCTTTTAATTAATAACTTTTCTGATTACAGTGTGCATTTACTATAGAAGTGTTTGAACAGCCCCAGAGACCCTGCAGAGCGGAGTGCCCTGGCTGCCAGGCGCTCTGCTGCCTGGTACAGCAATCATGCCGCTTCCAGCCCCGTGTCACCACTGGTCTGCTATTCCAGAACCCCGTTCCCTTCCCCCGACACCGAGAATCTCCGTTTCAGGGCAGTTTCTCCTGCCATCACCCCCAGGCTACAGAGGACCGCCACTGTCCAGCTTTCCGGTGAGGCACGCGCCCCTCACCTGTGCACTCCTCATATTGCCTTATTGCAGGGCGTGTCCACAGGACCCGCCAGGTGCACGTAGCCCCCTGATTCCCGGAGGCCAGCTTTTATGGAATGAATCATGGGCTCCCTCACTCTCTGCCTTCCCGTTTGATTCGGCAGGAGATCCAGGCATGGGAGCAGGGTCAGGTGGGGGGGGGGGGGGTGCCAGCCTCCCTCCCCACCAGGCCTCACTTTGATGATGGCTGCATCTTCCTATGCATTCTCTCTGGGGTCTGATAGTCACTTCCCCCTTCTTGTTCCTTTAGCCTAGGGTTGCCCATTGCTTCTAGAAGTGTTTCACAGCCCTTGTTGGTTTCCCTAACTCTGCTCAAGCTCTCCTCAATGTCCCACTGCAGTGCGTCATTTGTTTACTGCCAGGACCCTTCCTGATGAGTTTCTCAAATTCTGGCAAGCCATAACCTCTGCCTCTTCACCCAGAGTTTCCTTAAGAAGCAGCCCTTTCTCTCAAAAAGTCCTGAGGGACGTTCTCAGGGATGGGTTGAGAACATTTGAATGGTGTTACCCGGCATTATCTCCTGTCACCGCCCACCGCCCACCGCCCACCATCCTTCAGAGACAGACCCCAGGCACTCAACTACTTGTCACGCTAGAGTTGACTTTCTTGCCTCCCAAACAGACCTGCACTAAAGAGTGGGGTGGATTTTGCTCCCGGATGTCCACTTCACCATCCCAGTCCCTGACCATCAATCCCAACTTTTGCTTTACTGTTCTTGTGGGGACTCATTATTCACCCCACTCAAAGAGGACTCCTGGCTCCCAGCTGTGATGCGTCAGGGGTAGGAACACAGACGGAGCCACTTCAGGGACTCATGCTACCCAGCCGGCTCCGTGTTCCTTACTAAACACGACATCCTACATTAATGTAAAAGTAACTTCCTGGTTCATTTTAAAGAGGGCTTGTTATTGTTATCCCAGGTGTATTAAAAACTATTTTGGAAAGTTCTCATCAATTCACAAGACAGAAGACATGCTTTATTTGCAGCAATAAGATTCTTACGGCATATTGTGGATAAGGAACAAGGTCAATGTCAACCCCCAAAATGTCAGAATTAAAGACACTTGCAAAGCACTAGAGTTTTAAAAGAGTCCCAGAGAACCAGCTGCCGGAGGCTTTAGAGAGGGCAAAAGCTACACAGTCACGTTCCCCGAGCCAGCGATGCCGTCTTACCCCTTACAAACATTTTTTATGAGTTTAAAAAAGAAATTACAATTTCAATTTAAAATAGGCTAAAGGGGAAAGAATGTTTGTGGTTCATCGTTTTGGGCTTAGCTCTGGGAGAGCATCCCATGAGTCTAAAAACATGAGTTCAATTTTGTAAGTGTTTAAGTGTAAATGATAGCTGCCGTTCCCTGTTGTTTCGGAGAACTTTTATTTAGAAGGAACCTCGTTAGTAAGGATCTTGAGGGGACTTAGGGAATTTTGCTTGAAAAAAGAATCACCCAAATCCAGATTCCTTTCCTTTTGAGCTACCATTTCCCTACCTCCTTTAATAATTGCTCAGTTCAAAGGAGAGGGAGTACTTTCTCTAAGGAAGCGTGCAGTGGGGTTTGGGGTGGAGGCCTGGGGACGAAAGCATTGGTTTTATCGATGTCTGGCCCTTTCGTCATAAATCTACTGGAGGCCAGTCATTAAGGAGGACATGAGAATTTAAAGACTTTCTAGCCCCGTTTCCTGATTACACCCACTGCACTTAAACCATTGGCATGTTATCAACCCACAACGGTGCTATACAAATTATGTCCTGAGCTTCAAGGCAGAGAAAAATTAATTTGCAGGTGTGTGAGCCAGAGAAATTATTCTAGCGAAGGCGCAAATATGGTTTTGCATGGTTAGCTGTGTGCTGCCTCCGGGCCTGGTGCCTGAGCTGGACCCAAGGGAGACAGGCAACCTCCTCCGCGGTGTGGTCCAAGTTAAACAGTCCTCCAATCCAGGGGTAATCGCTGCGGGTGCTGCCCGTGCATGGGGAGGGGGGGAGGGGGGGTCTGCGAGGCTCAATGCTCCCATGGTGCTGCAGGCCTCGCCAGCGTCAGATGGTCTCGCACTCGGTGGTGGCCGTGGAGCAGGCCCCGCAGTCACAGCGGACGGCCACGGGGTAGGTGTAGAAGGGGTCGACCCCCGGGGCACAGTTGGGCAGCTTGACGGTCACTTGTTTGGTCTCGTTGTAGGTACAGACTCGATGGTGGGCTTCGATGTAGGGGGGCTCCAGAATGGGCTTCTGTCCCCACAAGTAGAAAACAGGGAACCATTAGGACAGCGATAGTCAACCGAGGTGCCGCAAGAATTTTTAAACATACAACACCTGACTATTTAGGGCACTGGCCTCTCTTCCCTTAGCTTAGATCAGTGGTCGGCAAACTCATTAGTCAACAGAGCCAAATATCAACAGTACGATTGAAATTTCTTTCTTTTTTTTCTTTTTTTCTCTTTTTTTTTTTTTTATACGAAGTCAGTCAAATGTGGTTGTGTGGAGGGAGACAATGTTAATCAGCTTAACAAGAAATTTCTTTTGAGAGCCAAATTTTTTAAACTTAAACTTCTTCTAATGCCACTTCTTCAAAATAGACTCGCCCAGGCCGTGGTATTTTGTGGAAGAGCCACACTCAAGGGGCCAAAGAGCCACAGTTTGCCAACCACTGGCTTAGATGGTCAAATGAAAGAATGACAATAGCCAAGACGACAAGAGCAATCCGGTATGGGGCAGACTTATGCCCCCCAAAAGTTGTGTTTATCTGGCATCCAAGTTTAATGCATTGTGGTTTTGTTCTGTTTTGGGTTTATTTATTTTTATTTTTTTTTTGCTAAATCTGTAAACCCTAAACCTGGGCCATGAGCGAAGGCTATTTTCAGCAACGTCCGACCTTCAAAGTAAATGCAGCCACTTTCTCATCATGAACATCCTATTTTCAGATGTGCTCCCAGATAAAAATAAGTGCTTTTTATCTCAGAAATTTTCAGATTGCTGGGAAAGTAAATCTCATCCTTTTACTTATTTTCTATAAGTAACCTCCCTTTTCACAGCACAATAAATAAAAGCTAGCTAGCATCAAGGAGAATCCTGTCTCTAATGGCCTTGCTGCCTCCATTTCTCCTGGGACCTCCTCTGGGTGACCATGATCCAATTAAAGACATTCATCAATAAATAAGGAGAAGAGAAGACAGAATTGAGGGAAATGGTGGCTTGAGACTTGGGCCCAGAAAGAGCTCCAAAGAGCCCACAAATGGAGTTGGAGCAGAGGGGTCACCATCAGGCCAAACCCTGACTATGAGAAGGTGTCAACGTTCCCTGAGTATGTGTGATGTCAAGTCACAGCCACAGTATCCTTAGCAACTACATTTCCATTCGGCTACTCGGTCTCAAGCCCCCAAAGGATGCAAAAATAAAACTTAATTCGGTGTTTCATTTGATTCGGTGGTTTCATCACCATAACCCGGTCCCCGTCGTGGGGCCATCGTTTATCTCAGTGACAGCAGGTTGCTGTCTGAGTCCCTGAACAGAAGCACAGTTTTCCTAATGGCAGCGTGTCCTCTCGTGGTGCTCAAGGGCTTCTAAGCTGGTGTTGATTAAGCTAGAGGATAAACACCGTAACTCCAGGGAGAGTCCATCCCATGTAATTCAACAGGTACTTATGAATGCCTTGTCCGTACATGACTTTGACAAGAGCTGTCAAAGGTGCAAGAATTTACCTATCCCTGAAAAAACTTCAAATCTAGAGTTGTATTGCGGGCAAGGAAGTAAGAAGCAAGGCAGGGTAGAGTCATAGGCCGGCCAGGGAGTCAGAAGGCCCCTGGGAAGGAGTCAGCTCTGGAGATGGGCCTCAAAGAAGAAGTCTGATCATGACAGGTGGGAAGGAGAAAGGATACAAAAAGAACCAAAGGTGAGATCGCATGAAGGGTGTTTAATAAAACCTGTAAAAATCAACCTGACAAGGCCAGGCCTCAGGCTATGTATAACCGCTGGGGAAACAGCCAGGCTGTCACATTGCTAAGGACCTTGAAGGTTGGGCAGTAGTGGGTGGTCCTTAATGATTTTTGAGATGGTGACAAGATCAGAGCTGGTCCTTCATTATAACCAATTCAGAGCTCAGGGGGAAGAGTTAGCAGTCACTCCGTGTAATTTGATGGGGTGCCGAATGGCCTTCTTTCTTCTCACCCAGCAAACACATCCTCATCACAGCCCTGTAGGGTTCTAAATTTGAGATTTTTATCCCCATTTTAAATGCAATGCCGCTGAAAAGGCTGAATATAATTCAATATAAAGGAACTTAATGGTTCTGCCAGTGATAATCCTGAGTGGGTGGGTGGGGCGGGGGCAGGGCTTTGGGAGAGGCACTGAGGAGGGACTGAAGACCCACCCTCGCCCGCTATACAGCTCAGGGCTGTCTCTTGGCTGGCTTCCTCACAGCTGGGAGAACACTGTGAGCGTTTTGGTTACATGCTTGAAGCAAGAATTTATTCCCACCTTTGCATACAGAAATAAACATGACTCTGCAGTTACTTATCCCTCAAATTCCTCCCATGTCATCTGTAAAGTGGGTAGAATAATAGCACATCTTAACCTCCCAGAGATGATTCCCAAATACACAGATACACGCAAGTAAAAGTATTAATTTTATCAATGCATTGTTAGAGGGACAAGGTCGGGTTTCTTTCAGGATTTCTGGAGCATGCCAAATAATTGTGTGAGTTTTTTAATTGATTTCGGAGAGAAGAAAAGAGAGAGAGATAGAAATACCAATGATGAGAATCACTGATCAGCTAAGTCCTACACACCCCCTACTGGGGATCGAGCCCGCAACCTGGGCATGTGCCCTGACAGGGAATCAAAGCTAGACTTCAGGTTCATGGGTCAACACTCAACCACTGAGCCATACCAACCAGGAGAATAATTGTTGTTGTTTTTAAAAGCCGCAGGAAAAAGCAGATGCTTAGAAATCAGGCCAAGTGGACCTGTCTCGGACTCACCTCCCAGGTTTCACAGCGGCCCCAGCAGGCATCGGTGGTGATCCGAAGGCCCCTGCAGCCCGGCTTCTTGGCCAGGAAAGTAAACTCCCTGACGGCACAGCCCACAAAGGTGTGCAGGTTCCCGCTGGAGGTGCTGAGGACACAGCAGCAGCCAGCCAGGAGGAGGAGGGCCATGGGGCCGAGGAACAGGTATGCCAGCTTCATGCTGCTCCCCGGGAGAGGGAGAGGAAAGAGAGTCTGTTAGCTGATCCAGCTGCCCTCCGTGGGGCAGCCAACGAGGTTGATACCGAAGGGACCTGGCTCTTAGCATTTCAGAAGAAATAAGCCAAGAAATTGCAGATGCCCACGAACTCCACCTCAAGGGCCCTAAGTTTCCTCTCACTGACTCCAATATGGATTCCATGGGCCCATGTGCTCACTGGACACCCAGCCCTCCAAGGACACCCTCAGGCTTTTCCTTATTGTGGTTCAACTGCTGGACTTGACTTGGGTGTTAAAAATAAAAAATAAAAAAGCTGTTCCAATGAACACAAAATATGAATCACACCCCAAATTATGCATATCCTAACCTACTACATGGATACACATAAATCCACTGTATTTGGTGCCATGTTACATGTTTGCTTAAAATTATATTTTCAGTGTCGTGGATGTGGAATCAAGGTGGGGAGGTAGGTAAATAATAATTGTACGCCCTTCTATATTTTTACTAGCCCAACCCTCCACAAAGCCTGGACATGCACAGATATTATGAAACCTGGCACCTGACTTGGTGGCCATCCATAACAGTGTGCCCCCCTTCACTGCCCGGTGCCTCCGCTCTGTGCCTCCGCTGTAATGGCACCTCGTTGTGATTCCATTTAAATCCAGATGATGGAAAGCTCGGAGGTGCTAAAACATAATCCCAGTCTACTGTAAGTCTGTCCTCTTTGCATCTTGGTCATTTCCTGGCTCTTTCGGGAGCCAGAGTCTCTCCCTTCACGCTCGGCCCACTAGACAGAACATACCTGGGTGTTAAAGTGAGAGTGGACATTGCACTTATGGAATACCCCCAATTCATTATCACTTAAAACAGGCTGCAGAGTTATTTATTTCAAACCTGATCTCCCAGCTCCTGCTTCTGACCTGTCACCTCAGCAGGGCTCTTTGGACTTCCCCTTGTGAGGAATGAAGTTACAGAGATGAGATGCACTCACCTGCTCTTGCTGGAGCCAACTCTTCTCTTAGAGCTCACACTTGCCCAAGGTCTCAGCAAGTCACAATGAGTGGTAGAAGCTCGCCCTGGGTAAATGTCTCTACCCTCTGTTACTGGGCTGCTTCACTGCTCAAATATATAGGAAAGGTCTTGTCAATCAACACAAAAGAGAGGCAGATCCTTACAGGAACCACTGAACACATCAAAGACCAGGGATATAAAGCAGGTCTCTATTTTCCAAAACTGATCAACTTAAAGGGTGTTGTTTTGTTTCTTAACATCACCTACTGAAACAGAAAGTTACCTCGGTGGGTGACATAATCCTAGGGAAACAGTCAAAGGTAGTTCACCTAGCTCTAGGGACAACAAATGCATTGGGGCAAGATGGATTAAATTTTCCTTCGTGGTAACCACAACTTTCCTTCGAAACAGGAGTCAGTCACTAGTAGCTCATGGCAAACTCTTTCCCTTAACTCACAATACAATTCAATACATTGAGAAATAACAAAGCAATAATTCTTCCTGGAAAGAACACTGGATCACTAGCTGAAAGGATGGAAATCGCAGGGAGAAGAATCATTTTGAAAGTCTTAAGATGAGTTAAGGATTAGATAATATTAATAGCACTTGAAAATGAATCATTTAGGGGGAAAAATACCAAGATGTTCAAAGCGATTTATCTTCCAGCATGGGAATTAATGATGACATTGGATGTCCTCTACATAGTTTTCAGCATTTTTCACATTTTCTACATTGAGCAGACTTTTGTAATAGAAAGTCAATGAATAGTGATACTTTAAAAATTAAAATAAACCAATAAGTTACATTTGTGCTACATATAATGATATGATTTCTGGTTCTTAAAAGTCTAAACTAAGAATGAAATAGTGTTCTTTATGAGTATGGGACACAGTTTGTATTCAAATCTGCAACAGCAGCATACAAATGGATTGAAAACCTCCTGTTCGTGGTATTGTTCTGCATGCTCTAAAAAAAATAAATGAAGCAGACATCATCTTTGCCCTTTAGAGTTTGCATATCACTGAAAATAATGACATAGCCAGAGACATTTAGGATGCACATTAAATGGATAAATGATACTTTAAAAAAAGTAAGTTAAAGCATTCCCAATTTCTGCAAAATAAAGTGTTCTTTAAACATACATCCTACTCACTAAATGTTTGGAGTTTCTTTCAAAACATAAAACCACCCTCAGTGAATCCATCACTGTATCAATATACCTATTTCTAGAGTCAGACTATTATATGGGTTTTATAGAAAATTGAACTAGGCTGGGAATAAGGGACTCTCTTCAACCCTCAGCCTGTGAGTAGCATGATCAGAACTTGGGTGTGATGGGGACAGACTGCTTACCGGGTGTGATCTTCCCAACTTGCTGGGTCTAGAGCCAGCCAATTGGTGGTGAGCTGTCACCCTGAACTGGGTTTCTCAAGAAAACTGTTCAAGCCTTTTAGATTTGACCTGAAACATCTGGACTTGTGTCTGCAATGTCACGAGGTAAAGGAAGATAACAAAAGGAGGCCACGAGTACCTTTCTTCTACTATCGCTAACTTCCTTATAACGCAGTTGTGCACCACCCCACCCCGCCCCCAGCATTAATGTGATAATAATGACAATTTGTAGTCGCTGAGCAGCTACTAAGTACCAGGCTCTATGAAATCTGCTGTGCTCCTACATATGTTCTCTAAATCTTACAACAATTCTGTGCAACCATGATTATTTTCTCCTTTGCCCATTGGGAAAAATGGAGGCTCAGCTATTTTGTAAACTGCCTTCAATGACACTGGGGATGGCAGATAGGTGTTTCATCCCTATAACCAACTGGGGTCAGTTGAAAAGTTCTGTCTGGAACCCTGTTAAAAAGGCCTCTGAACCCACTCCCAGTGGAGGGCAGAGGCCCATCAGCCTCGTCGTGGGTATAGAGAAGGGGAACGGTGCATGGAGGCCAATCCTTGCACTAGGCCTCGTCACCTGCCTCTCTACCGGCAGACTGAGGGGCCGCTGGTGAGACAAAGGTGCTTGAGGCTCTGATCCCTATAGAGCATCGCCACCACACATCCACCACTTTCCCTTCCATCTCTGCTGGCATTCCTACCATTAAAGTCACTCTCTTGAGGTAAGAAACAAAGGTGTGGGTGATGTCTCCAGGCACAGGCCCCAGAGAATCCTCTCTCATCTTCTTCCATTATCATCTTCATAAGCATTCACTGTCACTCCGGAGGGTGAGTCACAAGATACAGGTTCTCTAGGGGTCAGGGGAGGAGAGAAAGGACACGGGTGAGCAACTGTCCCGAGGTCTGAAGGAGCAGGACAACAGGGGAGGAATGAGCTCAGTGCCAGTGCCTCAAAGAGAGGATGGGCAACCGAGGCTGGTCCCCTCGGCCATGCTGATCCTCAAAGCCACACCTTCCTCTGTGACTGCCTGCAGAAACTCACTTCTCTCGACCTCAGTTGCCTCCTCTGTAACATGATGAATTGGAACCTGTGATCATAAAGTCCTTCCTAGCACCAGCATTTAAAGGTCTGCCAACTATTCTATGACCATAACAAGCTAAGGGACAGTCAGATGGAGAATCCAAAGGCTCATATTACAATAAAGCCATCCTGATCTGTGTTCAAATCTCAACTCTGACACTTGCCAACTTGTGATCTTGGGATAAGTCTTGTAACCCTCTGAGTCTAAGCCTCCCACAAAACTGAAAATGCCACCTTCATAGGGTTCGTGGGCGGATTCTACAAAATAATGTCCAAAAATTGCTTATCTCAGTTCTTGATACGTGATAAATAGGCAATAAATGTAGTTTCTCTTTCGTATCTCATCACCATTGTATGTACCCCTAAGAAATACAAAGCTGCCAATAAAAAAATGTCATGTCCAGCCAGTGTGGTTCAGTGGTTGAGTGTCAACCAATGAAGCAGGATGTCTCCAGCACAATTCCCAGTCAGGGCACATACCTGGGTTTTGGGCTCTATCCCCAGAAGGGGGCATGCAGGAGGCAGCTGATCAATTATTCTCTCTCATCACTGATGTTTCTATCACTCTTTTCCTCTCCCTTCCTTTCTCTGAAACCAATTTTTAAAATATTCTTTTTAAAAAAATAATAATATCACATGATCTCACTCATTTGTGGAATATAATGAACAACATAAACTGATGAACCAAAATAGAGCCAGAGGGGGAAAAATTTTTTAGAATATAATAGAAGTAATCCTGTTATTTTCAGATTTTTGATATTTCCAACAATTTTTGTGGTATTATACTATACTATGTTAGTTTTGGTAATCCTAATATATAAAAACCCTGGGTCCATCATGACCAGATTCTCGACCAGCCAGAAGTCAGTCCTTCAGTCAGTGCTGGGTTGCCATGGTGACCCAGCTCTGACTGCTGTGGCTGCAGGCCTGGTGACCCAGCACTGATTGCTGAGGGGGCTGTGAATCAGGCCCAGAGAGAGGCCTGAAGAGAGAAGCAGGGTCTGATCTGTAGCTGTGTGGCAGCTTTTGATCAGCACTTGCTTCTCTCTTTCTCTCCTGGGTAGGCCAGCAGCCGCACCTCCTTTTCTCTCCAGGCCTCCACCAGAGCTGCTGATCAGCCCTGTCTTTCTGATCAGGCCCCATTGATAGACCCAGAGATACTGGCTGGCATAGAAACTGACCAATCAGAACCAAATCTGGGGGAAGCATGAGGTGCCAACAGCTGCCTAGGAGGCGGAGCTTTTGACGCTGACTGGCATAGAAACCAGCCAATCAGAACCAAATTGGCCGGCAGAGGAGGGCAGTTGGGGGCGAGTTCAGGCCTGCAGGGAAGGGCAGTTGGGGGCGAGATCAGGCCAGCAGAGGAGGGCAGTTGGGGACAATCAGGCCAGCAGGGGAGGGCAGTTGGGGGTGATCAGGCCAACAGGGAAGAGCAGTTGGGGGTGAGATCAGGCCAGCAGGGGAAGACCATTGGGGGTGAGATCAGGCTGGCAGGGGAGGGCAGTTGGGGGCAACCAGGCTGGAAGGGGAGGGCAATTGGGGGTGAGATCAGGCCAGCAGGGGAGGACCATTGGGGGCAACCAGACTGGCAGGAGAGGGCAGTTGGGGGAGATATCAGGTGGGCAGGGGAGGGCCGTTGGGGGCAAGATCAGGCTGGCAGGGGAAGACCATTGGGGGCAAGATCAGGCCAGCAGGGGAGGGCAGTTAGGGGTGATCAGGCAGGCAGAGGCAGTTGGGGGCGAGATCAGGTTGGCAGGGGAGAGCAGTTAGGGGCGATCAGGCAGGCAGGCAGAGGGGTTAGGGGCAATCAGGCAGGCAGGGAGAGGCAGTTAGGGGCAGGCAGGCAGGCAGGCAGGTGAGAGGTTAGGTGCCAGCAGTCCCAGATTGCATAAGGGATGTCCCACAGGGATCAGGCCTAAACCAGCAGTCGAACATCCTCCAAGGGGTCCCCGATTGGAGAGGGTGCAGGCTGGGCTGAGGGAACCCCCCTCCGTGCATGAATTTTGTTCACCGAGCCACTAGTATTATTATATTTTAAAAAAATTTCTTGAAATATTGGTTTTTATTGCATGTAACATTATTATATTTAAAATCATTTTTTTCTTGAAATATTAATGTTTATTGCATGTAACATTATTATATTTAAAATATTTTTTCTTGCCCTAGCCAGTTTGGCTCAGTGGATAGAGCATCGGCTTGTGGACTGAAGGGTCTCAAGTTCGATTCTGGTCAAGAGAACATGCCTGGGTTGCGCGCTCAATCCCTGTAAGGGGTATGCAGGAGGCAGCCAATCAATGATTCTCTCTCATCATTAATGTTTCTATCTCTCTCTCATTCTCCCTTCCTCTCTGAAATCAATAAAAATGTACATAAAAAATAATAAAAATAAAATTGTTTTTCTTGAAAATAATAATAAACAAAAAACATGTCACACCACTAGCTATTAGGCATTTCCTGATATCAAAGGTATTAGATGTAGAAAAATGTGTCTGAGAATAGAGGAAGCAAAGTCTTTGGGGGCGATGAGACCTCATCAGGGCTCTGAAACTGGAAGACTGGGCACCAAGCAAAGTCAGCCTGTGGGGCTCTGATCAGACACTGAAATTAACATGTTTTGCAGTAGGGGGAAAAAAAGGCTGAAGTGTTAGATTTAATTGTTAAGTTATAAATCACACTTTGTGGGGTGTAGGGTTTACCATAGTAGCAAAATTCAATATATTAATAAATCTTCATGACTGCTTCCAAACAATTTCAGTTCTGACCAAGAATGGAGTCAAACTAACTGAGCCAATCAACACGCCCTGCGAACCCTCTCTGGTCCACAGACCCTAAAGTGAGGACCCAGAGAACGAAGCCATTGGCTGCATCCCTTACAATGAGTGCTCTCCTGAGAGTTGAGAAAGGATGTGCTTGCTCCCCTATGTTTTTCCCTGTTGCCCTCTCAAAATACACAATGTTCTGTCCAAGGGTCAAATTCATCAGCATTATGCCTCCTGTGCATGAATTTAAAAAGCCACAAATGAAGCTACGTGTCTCAAGGAAGTAATAAAATTAATGACTTTCCAAAACCAGATACAAGAAAGGTTAGCATTGGATTTTATAAAGTTGTATGTTGCTTGTAATATCCCTTATTGACGGAGGAGGAAATTCTAGGATTACAAATGAAGATGAATGGCGAAGTCTTGGAAGAAATTATTTTACTGAAAAGTCATTTCTTCCTTTCGCAGCGCTGGGTATTTGTGGGACAGCTCCTCATTTTGACTTAAAGAGATAGCATTTGCTAGATGATAGCACAGTTGCTATGGTGACTTTTTTTTTTTTAACAATACTAAAAATAATGAAGCCTGTGTCAGATTTACTAGGACAAGTCAAGCCTTCCTCCACAGCTGACTGAAAGAAGTATCTGTCAATTGTCACAGATTTATTTCAAATTAAGGGCACACGGTTAGGCACTGAAGTGGAATGTTTTTATTTCCGCCTGACTCTTCCACTTTTGAATGTCATAGCTTTGCAGGGCATGGCAGACACATGCCTAATAGAGAGGAACAGAGAGGAGCTTAATGAGTCACAAAGAGGCATTCTTTATTTCAAGTGCACCCTGTATTCTCATTGGAATGAGTCCACAAAGCTGCTGGGTCCCCAAATCCTTCATTTGTAATTCCCCAGGCAGTCTCACAGACAAGGCCAAGGTTGTTGTTAGCTAAGCTACGAAGCAACAGCACCTCATTTGTTAGTTATTGGCTTTGTTCCAGAAACGTTTTCCTAGGATTATGGCCCCAGAGTGCGTGCGTGTGTCTGCGTGTGCCCGTGCTTGTGCTTGGGTGAAGGAGCAAGGTGGTAGGAGGGTACAGAGGAGACGATGAGAGCTGTTCCACTCCCCAGAGTATTCATTACATAATTTAACACGTGTTTATTAAGCAACGCTGTGTGCCAGGCACTGTCGAGCACTGGAGTCGCTAGATTCATTTAAAAACAATAAAAAAGATGATATAGGGAGACGTGGGGGTAGAATAGCTAACAACTGACAATAATGATAGATATCTTTAATTCTTCTCTATCTTTTCTTTGTCACCTCTTTTTCTTTTTGTCCTTCCATGTTTTATTGAGTGTTACCATATGTCAGATACATGCCAAGTACACATGATGCCAATGTGAATAGAGCTAAGACCTTCCCTCAAAAAGTCAATAGTCTAGTGTGGAAGATTAATATACCAACATGCATATGACACAGAAATTGCACTCTCAGGCATCTATCCCTAGGAAATGGAAATGTATGTTCATACGAGAACCTGTACACAAATGTTCATAGCCGTCTTATTCACACCGCTGCTACACTTACCAGCCATGAGCCCTGCTTCTGGCTGAGCAGCGCTCCCCCTATGGGAGCACACTGACTACCAGGGGGCAGCTCCTGTGTTGAGCGTCTGCCCCCTCATGGTCAGTGCACGTCATAGCGACCGGTCATTCCGCCGTTCAGTCGATTTTCATATTAGACTTTTATTATATAGGACTAGAAGCAATTCACGTGTCCTTCCAGAGGTGAATGGTTCAAAACCTGTGGCACATCCATAGCGTGGAATATTACTTGGCAGTAAAAAGAAATGAGCACACACCAACTTGGATGAATCTCCAGAGAATTGTGCTGAGTGAAAAAAGCCAATCCCAAAAAATTACATTCTGTATTATCCATTTACATAAATTTTTGCAATGACAAAATTATAGAAATGGATAACAGACTAGTGGTTGCCTGGGTAGGAAGGAGGTGGATGTGGTCATATAGCGGCAACATGAAGGATTTTTTGTGGTGATGGAAATGTTCTGTCTCTTGACTGTGGTGGTGAATACATGAACAAAAGATGTCATAAAATTGCATGGAAGTAAAATACACACACATGAGTATAAGTAGAACTGGGTAAAGATAAATAAGATGGGTGATTGTATCCATGTCAATACCCTGGTTGTGATATGTGCTGTAGTTTTAACTATAAAAAACATTGAGGGAAACTGAATAAAAGGTACATGGATGTCTCTGCATTATATCTTACAATTGTATATGAGTCTACAATTATCTCAAAATATGTTTGATTTAAAAACAAATCAACATTTTATTTAGTGGATGGGCAATGTGAGTGAAGGTGGTCAAAAAGTTCAGACTTGAGGAGGAACCAAGATGGCAGCATAGATAAACACCTGAACTTGCTGCCTCGCACAACTACTTCAAAACTACAACTAAAAGAGAAAATGGATATCATCCAGAACCACTGGAAGGCTGGCTGAGTGGAACTTATACAACTAGAAGTAAAAAGAAAAGCACACTGAGACTGGGAGGAGGTGCGGAGGTGTGGAAGTGAAGTGCAGAGGTATGGAGGCGCTCACGGAAAAAGGCTGGCAACTGGGTACGCTGTTGTCTTTTTCAATTGGGAGGAGATACAAGCTCCCAACTTCTCTGAACTCCAGTTCCGGACGAGACTCTGGGGACCCAGACTCATATGGCATTGGACTATCTGGCATTGGGCCAGAACACGAGGATGGCTTTCTCTCAGAGGTGCTTGCAGTGATCATTGCTCCTGCACAGTGCTGCGGGTCACAGAGACCCGGGGACCTCTTCAGAGCAGGGCTGATGGTCAGCCATTGCTGTTTGCTCCACCCTGGTGATTCCCTGAGACCCCACCCCACCTAATTTACAACCCCAACCAAGCTGTGCACAGAGGCTTTTGCATATGAATGGCCTGGCCTTTTGCAATCTAAAACCTAACAAACTGCAGCTGGGTCAGAGAGCCCCAGAGCCTCCAAAAGAAGGCCCAAGGCTCAACAACAGCTTTCATTGCTTCACAGTTGGGCCTCATCTGGGCACCTCCAAACCCCAGACAAAGAGGAGGAATCTGCAGATCTCTCTGTAGCTCCTGCTGGGTGGCCTCAGGCAGAGGCTAAATTAGCACCTCCTTGGAGATCCAAGAGCCAGTGTACCCAGGGGTCAGAGTGGGACCATCCAGATTACAACTCCTCAGATCCATAAGAGACACACTCAGGGGGCAGACTCAGTGAGTGCCAAAGCCCCACTGAAGCAAGTCTTGCCCCATAAGGGTGTCTCCAGCACAGAAGTTCTCCCATTGTACACACAACTGATCCTCATAGCCAATTGTCCTGGAGGTCAATTCCTCTCAGCAATACCAACATCAATCAAGGCTTAACTACAACAAGACTGTGCACACAGCTTACAAAGGGGTGCACCAAGAGTGTCCACCTCAGGTAATTAGGGAAGCTGAGCCACTGGGCTTTATAGGACACTTAGCACACAAAGCCACTCTATCAACACAGGGAAGCAGCCAAAATGTGGAGACAAAGAAACAGGTCACAAATGAAAGAAATGGAGGAACGCAAACTACTGGATATTGAGTTCAAAACCACAGTTATACGGTTACTCAAGAATCTTCTAGAAACCTCCGAGAAATTTAGTGAGACCCTCAAGGATATGAAAAAGGACCAACTAGAAATTAAGCATACACTGACTGAAATAAAGAATAATATACAGAGATCCAACAGCAGACTAGAGGATCCCAAGAATCAAGTCAACGATTTGAAATATGAAGAAGCAAAAAACACTCAACCAGAAAAGCAAAAAGAAAAAAGAATCCAAAAATATGAAGATAGTGTAAGGAGCCTCTGGGACAACTTCAAGCGTACCAACATCCAAATTATGGGGGTGCCAGAAGAAGAGAGAGAGAGCAAGATATTGAAAACCTATTTGAAGAAATAATAACACCAGGTGAAAGAAATAGACTTACAAGTCCAGGAAGTGCACAAAACCCCAAACAAAAGTAATCCAAAGAGGACCACACCCAAACACATCATAATTAAAATGCCAAGGGCAAAAGACAAAGAGAGAATCTTAAAAGCAGCAAGAGAAAAACAGTTAGTTACCTACAAGGGAGTACCCATACGACTGTCAGCTGATTTCTCAACAGAAACTATGCAGGCCAGAAGGGAGTGGCAAGAAATATTCAAAGTGATGAATAGCAAGAACCTACAACCAAGATTACTCTACCCAGCAAAACTATCATTCAGAATTGAAGGTCAGATAAAGAGCTTCACAGATAAGAAAAAGCTAAAGGAGTTCATCACTGCCAAACCAATATTATATGAAATGTTGAAGGGTATTCTTTAAGAAGAGAAAGAAGAAGAAAAAGGTAAACATAAAAATTATGAACAACAAAGTGACAACAAATACATATCTATCAACAAGTGGATCTAAAAAATCAAGTGAATAAAAAGTCTGATGAACAGAATAAACTGGTGAATATAATAGAATCAGGGTCATAGAAAGGGAGTGAACTGACAATTCTCAGGGGGAAGGGAGTGTGGGGAGTGTGGGAAGAGACTGGACAAAAATCATACACCTATGGATGAGGACAGTGGGTGGGGTTGTAAGGGCAGAAGATGGAGTGGGAACCAGGTGGAGGGGAGCGATGGGGGGGGGGCGGGGGAAGAGGAACAACTGTAATAATCTGAACAATAAAGATTTATTTTTAAAAAATGGCAAAAAAATTGTTCAGACTTATAAGATAAACTAGATGCCTGGTGCATGACATTCATGCACTGGGGGGACGGGGGGGTCCCTCAGCCTGGCCTGCACCCTCTCACAGTCCGGGACCTCTCGGGAGATGTCTGCTGAGAGGTCCTTAATGCTGCCGCAGAGGCAAGAGAGGCTCCCGCCACTGCCACTGCATTCACCAGCCGTGAGCCCAACTTCTGGCTGAGTGGCGCTCCCCCTGTGGGAGCACACTGATCACCAGGGGCAGCTCCTGCATTGAGCGTCTGCCCCCTCATGGTTAGTGCACATCATAGCGACCGGTCATTCCGCCATTTGTTTGATTTGCATATTAGCCTTTTATTATATAGGATAAGTCCAGGGGACATAATCTTCAGCATGGTGGCTGCAATTAATACTGCATAGTGTATCTTTGAAAGTTGCTAAGAGAGTAGATCTTAAAAGTTCTCAGCACAAGAAAAAAACAACAACCTTGTACACCTAAAACTAATACGATATGATATATCAGTTATATCTCCATTTCTAAATGATAATATAGTTATTATTATGTATTAAGATAAATACGATTATTTTTAAGCATTACTATTAAGAAACTGAATTAAAACAACTAGAAACTTAAAAATAAATAAATCAATATAACATTAGATGGATAAGTATTCTCATAAAATGGAGGTAGGATGCTATGAGAGGGTATGTGATGGGGTGTTGTCAGGAGAGACTTCCTACAGAGGTGACTTCCGTGAGTTGGGAGAGGCCTCATTACAGGCAGAGGAATCCACACATGGACTCTACTGTTGGAATTCAGAGCAGAAGCATTGTCTTGTTCACCTCTATTTCCCCAATGCCTAGAACACTGCCTGGCTCAGAGTTAATTATCAAAAACCGTTTTGTTGAATGAATAACTAAAGACATGGAAGTGGGTGTGGTGAGTTTGGGAAGCTACAGGAGTAGTCATGGTTGAGCACAGAGTGTGTCCAGGAAGAGAGACAGGGAGGAGGAGGTAACAGCAGGTGGGCTGTCAGACAGGTACTATCAATGTTTCTGTCTTTATTTTAACGTAAAGTGGGAGCCAAGTTTGTGTTTAGAAAGACCCTGTGGACATGGTGAGGAGACAGATTAGAGCAAAGATGCCAGCTGGGGGGTTGCAGTGGTGATCCAGGTGAGCACTTTACTCACAACCTCAGATCTTGGAAGCCCTTCAGAAAAAGTCCTATGTTCAAAACAGGGGTGTCCAGTAAAAATGAAAAAAAAAAAAGTCCTATGTTCAAAACAGGTGTGTCCAGTAAAAATGAAATTCAAGCCACATACGCAATTTCCAATTTTCTAGTAGCCACATTAAGAAAGTAGAAGAAGCCTGACAGGTATGGCTCAGTGGTTGAACATCAACCTATGAACCAGGAGGTCACAGTTTGATTCCCAGTCAAGGCACATGCCTGGGTTGCTGGCTCAATCCCCTTTGGGAGGTGTGCAGGAGGCAGCCAGTCAATGATTCTCTATATCATTGATGTTTCTATCTCTCTCTCCCTCTCCCATCCTCTCTGAAATCAATAAAAGAAATTTTTTTTTAAAAGAAGAAGAAAACATGTGAGATTAATTTTAATAATTAATTCCAGTATGGTAAATGCTACAAATAAAACATTATATTTAGCTTAATGTTATCCAATATATCTTAACAAGTAACCAATTTAAAATATCCAATATAATAAAAGCCTAATACGCTAAGTGTCCAACCGTTTGTTCAACCATTTGACCAGTAGCTATGACGTGCACTAACCACCAGGGGGCAGATGCTCCAGCCGGTAGGTTAGCTTGCTGTTGGGGTCCAGCCAATGGGGACTGGGCGAGATGGGCCGGACACACCCTGGAGCCCTCCTGCAGTCCCTCCCCAGCCCGATCGTGCACTGGTGGAGTCCCTCAGCCTGGCCTGCACCCTCTCACAATCTGGGACCCCTCAGGGGATGTTGGAGAGCTGGTTTTGGCCCGATCCCCACAGGCCAGGCTGAGAAACCCCACTGGTGAACGAATCTGTGCACTGGGCCTCTAGTTACTAATAAAATATTTTATACTCTTTTTACATAGTTTTCCTACACTAAGTCTTTGGGTCTGATTTGTATTGATAACACGTATAATTAACAATACATCTCAATTCAAACCAGCCACACTTCACGTGTTCAAGAGCTACAGTGCAGGCCAGATGCATAGATTTACCACCCAGTGGAAAGGAGTAATCATTTGAACTCTTTCTAGCCCTATTTCATGTGGCATGCCTGTTAATTCTCACAACAACATCCTATGAAGTATTATTACCTACCCTTTATGATGAGGAAACTGAGACCCAAGAAGTTAAACAAATTGACGAATCAATGGTGGAGCTAGGATTCAAATCCACTGATCTTGACTGTATTCGGCTGCCATGGCTACTGTTGTTCCTGCAGTGAGAAACCATGGCCTACGGGAAAGGGATTATTAGATCAACCTTATTGATATCTCTGAGTCCTCGCCAGCTGAGCCCATGCAGCTGATGCATGGGAAATTTCAAAGCTTAAAGCAGCCAAGAGCCCACAAAATATTTTTGTTTGGGAATTTGTCAAACTGCTTGTTTATCCAGAACCTGATTTCCGATCTGCTGCGCCTAATGACGTTGTCTGAGAGTCTAGATTTCTGGAAATGGGTTGTTTGCCTGACTTAAGCACGGCTTCTTACCTAGTGTCACTGAAGGGCCTGCACCAAAATAAATTACGAGGAGAAATTTTCCAAAGCAGAGATGGCCTTGACATTTCGTGAACAATGGAGCCAAGAGAGTAATCAGATCGAGAGAAAGGAAGCTAATATAATCTGGGGCTGGAGGAATTTCATAATAAAGGGTAGACGGACCTAAGGCCCATTTCTCTCTCTAGCTGTGGCCCCTGGGGCCAGGGCATCTCTTGGAACCCATTGTCTCTTGGAACCTCTGACTCATCTTTGCAAAATGCTGGCCAAGGATTAGAGATGTAGTCTGGGACCTCAGAGCTGAGTATAGTCAAAGTCTCTAAACCATGATTCTGAGTTAACAAGCCATGGATAATAAGCCAACTAAGCCCAGAACACAAAGCTGAAACAGTCTGAATGTTACCATTTAAATATCTAATGGATTTCCTTCCTATCTACATGACCTCTTTGTGTAAATATCACAGAAATACCCCAAAATTATTATGTCCCAAACAAAGTTCATTATCTTTCTCTCCAGGCTCTTCCCCCCCTTCACCTGGCATTCCCCATCTCTAAATGATACCCGAGATTCATTCTAGGCACCTCCCTGTCCCGCACCCCACACCCCCCTACACACACAATTCTGTCAGTTCTATCTCCAAACACATTGTGACTCAGTTTCCTAATTCAGAATCCTTGAGGACCCTTCTTACTGATGCCTCTGACTCCTTCCTCTCTGTTCACTGTAGCTGGAGAGGAACTTTGTAAATGTTAGTCTAACCCTGATTTGTATATTCTGGTTGAAACTCTGCCCTGCTCCCCACGGCACGCAGGATAAAATACAAACTCCTCACCAAAGCTCTCTGCTTAGCCCCGCCGCCTCTCCTCCTGCCTCTCCCCATGCTCACTCCAAGCTCAGGACTTATAGATTGAGCCAAGCACCACTCTCTCTCCCATCAGGTCTTCGCACTCGCCCTTTCCCCTCCCCAACCCCTACCTCAGCTTCACCCCTATGCATCCTTTAGGACTTGGCTTAGCTACTGCATCCTTCAGGAAGCCTCCTCTGATCTTCAAAGTCGGAGGTGGGTGCCCAAGTCACGTGCTTTCATCGTGGCTCGTACCTCCCTGTCACAGCTCCTTTCACGTTGCAACCTCATCAACAGTTCCCTTGTCTCCAACCGCTTCCAGATGTTAGCTCCAAGTAGCTGCACTGTGATCATCTGTTCACCCTTCCATCCCCAATGCCCGCACGTGGTAGGCAATAAACAATTAAGAACAGCAAATATCACATTTGCATTTTCCTCCAACTCAGAACTTTGTCAGTCTCCATTAAAGTGTAGCAAATATGTCCAGAAGAGCAAACAGTCCATTCAACAAGACTTGCCTTCCCATATCTAAGTGAAAACTCAGTGGGTCCGCGCAGGCACCCTCATGAAATGCCTCAAGCTTCAAGTTAGTGCCATGTGGGGCCACACGGGGGGGTGTGGACTGACCCAGTCAACAAGCAATCCTAGAAGCATTAGGCCCAGGGAGCAGGGTCACTGTCCACTTCCTCATTATTTTCTTGCCCATCACAGGACAGGAAACCTCATGGTTTCCACCCCCACCAATTTGAACAGGGCACACATCGGCTCCTTGGCACATTGGTCTGGTTGGGTTTTATGATTAATTTCCCCACTCTCCAAGTCAATTACTTGGAGAGGGGGGGAAATATTTTCCCTCTTTGCAGCTTGAAATATCTCCTCAAAGAAATGTGGGGAGTATGGAAATCAGATTTGACTGGCAGAGAGCTATTCATTTCCATCACTGCTGTTACCCCAGAGCTCTCTAAAGGAGTTGGCCTTTTCTGACAGCCTAATAGGTAATGACATAACTTTAATAATCCGTTCCCTTCAGGGTCAAAAGTGAAGAAGGAAACTTCATAATGAAATTGCTGTGCCTCAAAGATGTAATCACTAGATTCATCCTTTTTGCATTGTTCATGCCTAGGACTCTGGAAAGAAGACACGTATTTCGGGCCAGCCTAACACTGTGGCTGATGCTCTGCTTTCTGAACTGCCTTGAAGATCCGTGAGGCCCAAGCAGACTGAGCCAAAGGCGTGACTCTTTAGCAGCACTGTCAGAATACACATACATACACATACACACACACACACAGATCAGCTCTGTTCATCACAGAAAATTATCGGTCTGAGTTCTCAATTTAAACAATCGCAAGATACAGGATCCTTTTATTTTTAGACACCAGTCTAATCTTTTCCTCCCACTGTTATGATCAGAGCTGGTTGGGGGGAGGGGGTGTTTATCTCCCACTCTCATTTTTCTGTAGCAGACAAGAGAAAAAAGTCTGATGGGACACTCAGGCCTCCATCTCTCTATTCTACACTGTGGCGAGCTGGCACGACCATAGCATACTCAACCCCAGAGCAAAAGTCATGTGACTACATATCAAGTTGTGCTCTCTAATTTAACTTCATTCAGTACGAAAGCCAATATTTTTACCTCCTCCTGTTATATTTCTGTGTTTTTGGGTGTTTTTTTTCTAATCTTCACCCGAGGATATTTTTCTATTGATTTTTAGAGAGAGTGGAAGAGAGAGGGAAAGACAGAGAGAAACATCTATGTGAGAGAAATGTATCAATTGGTTGCTTCCTGCATGTGCCCTGACCAGGGCCCGGGCCAGGGAGGAGCCTGCAACCGAGGTATGTGCCCTTGACTGGAATCAAACCTGGGACCCTTTGATCCTCAGGCTGATGCTCTATCCACTGAGCCAAACCAGCTAGGGCTCTTATTTTTATTTTATTTTTATTAGTTTGCAGCTCAGAGCAAGGAAAGGGTCATGATTACTTATCACCCCTAAACATTAACAATTACTGCCAGGAGCATTGTTGACTATAGGAAAATCTATCACCATCACCCCTTTGGCCCACAGTTTCTTTATCTGGAAAGCTAGGAGGTTGGATGAGAGCATCTCCAAAGCCTCCTTCCAGCCCTGACATTCAAATGTCTCGAAGCAGTAAGTCAAATCACAGTAGCCTCAGATATTTTATGGAAGGAAGAAATTTGACTCACATTGGCCTTGGGAAATCAAAACTAGTACATGCCAAACTAGTATATGATGAAAGAATGATGAACTCTGAAACTAGTGTCAGTTTAATAAAAATAAGAACTTGTGAACATGCCCCAAGCATGCTGTTGAGGGTAGCCATGAAAAAGGCTTATAAAAGTTTAGGAAAATTGCTGTTCCCTTAAAATTGAGTTTTGGAAGGAAGTAGAATGACAAGGCACTAAAAAAATAGATTTCTCCATCTCTGATTTGAAAGAATTGCTAATGTCTATACTAATGTCTAAAATAGTACCTGTTATTATTATTCAGTATGTAGGTGTAGGCTGATGCTTGGCTGGGAAGGATCTGATATGTCAAGGTGTTTGAGATGTACCCTATAGAGTACATACTGAATAATAATAACAGGTAATATTTTTAAAGTCTTCCTCTGTGAAGCACTCTACATTTCATTGTCCCTTTTACTCTCACAACAAGAATACTGTTAAAATATTATTATCTCCATTTTACCTATGGAGAAACCAAAGGTAAGTAATTTGCCCAAAGTCACACATCTAAAGCTGGTGGAGACATAATTTGAATTAGGCAGTCTATATCTAGAGCCCATGCCTTTAGTCAATATGTTATATTGTTCTTACAGTGTTTAAATATTATTTTATAAATGTTTGCTTACAGTTCTATTTCTAACCCATAAAGGCCATTTTTTCTTATATACCCTAGTATTGTACCTGTCAGGTAATAGACACTGAATAAATAGTGAGTGAATGAATGAATGAATGAATTCCCGTGCAGATTTTCACTGTTCTTCACACACACTCTATTATATCATTGTACCCTAGCTTATACTGCTCCTTCTGCTCAACAGACACTTCCTTCAGAAATGTGCTCAAATAACATATCTTTGTTGTGTTTTTCCCATCCATCTTCCAAAGAGAAAAATAGATCATATGGAAAACAAGTCATGTAAAAGGGACCTAGAATCAGAATGACATAAGTTTTGATTATGAATCAGGGTCAGCTAACAATAGCCCCCAAATATCAATGACTTAAGATAATAAAACCAGTCACAGTCAGCAAAAGCAGAGAGATGGGCTCTGCAAACATTAAGGGACAGAGAATCCATCTTGTGGTGCCACCATCTCCAAGGTATGGCCTGTTAAGACATCCATGGAAGGGTAAGAGAGAGCCTGGAGGACTGTGGAAGTCTGAAGTGGGTACATCCCTTCCACCCATATCCACTGGCCATAACTCAGTTGAACAACCCTGACCTAACTGCAAATGAAGCTGAGGAACGAGGTTGTCCTATAAGCCCAAGAAGACGAAATAAATTGGTGAACATATAGTAGTGTTCCACCACAGCTTCTTCACAGGAATATGGAACAATGCCTTCAAAATTCTAATTAAAATTATTTTCATCTTGGGAAATTCTATACCCAGGCATCTTTTTAATCAAGCATGAGAGTAGAATAAAGAAACGATCAGCCCTAGCCAGTTTGGCTCAGTGGATAAACCGTCGGCCTGCAGACCAAAGGGTCCCGGGTTGGATTCAGGTCAAGGGCATGTACCTAGGTTGCAGGCTCATCCCCGGCCCAGGCCCTGATCAGGGTTCGTGCAGGAGGCAATCAATCGATGTGTTTCTCTCACATCGATATTTCTCTGTCTTTCCCTCTCTCTTTCACGCTCTCTAAAAATCAATGGAGAAATATCCTCGGGTGAGGATTAAAAAGAAAAAAATAAATGTTCAGACATGCATGATCACAGGAAGCTCCCAAAGAATGTAAACAAGGAAGTAAATAATGGAAGAAGAAAACATTGAAAGCAGGAATTAGGGATCTAACATAAGAGTGTGGAAGAGAAGCCCAGATATAACAGCTGTATAAAGGCTCAAATGGGAGCAGGAGGGTACAGGGTAACTGCATTTGAAGGACAAGGAAAGGGGAAGAGAACTGGCGATGTGTGTGCTCTATTTTACCATCATGCCTGGCTTATACTGCCCCCTCATCTTCCATAGCTCAAAGTCAATACAGAGAGGTTGAAATTTATACATGTAGAAATAGCAATAGAGGCATATTACTTGGAAATAAAGAAGTAAATTACAAAAGATACTGCTAAAAAGTATTAAAAATGGTTGTTGCAGGAGAGCTGAATTTGGAGTGAGGTGGGACAGAGCAAGAAAACGCCATTTTTCATTATAGCTCTTTTTAACTATGTACTGCATTTCTTTGCTAAAACTTTTACATAGGTTTTCAATAAAGAGAGGGAGAAAGAAGTTTGCATAATTTTTTCTTCATCCTACCCAAAGTTCCCACAAAGGACCTTATGATGACTTAAAATGTCAAGGAGGGACGAATGGGATAGGCAAATGGGCACAAATATGGAATCTTCTTTGAACCCAAAGCAAAGTATTTTCTTTCTCATTCAATTCTTGTTAAAAATTACTGGCCTGCCCTGGCCGGTTTGGCTCAGTGGATAGAGCGTTGGCCTGTGGACTCAAGGGTCCCCGGTTCGATTCCGGTCAAGGGCATGTACCTTGGTTGCGGGCACATCCCCAGTAGGAGGTGTGCAGGAGGCAGCTGATCGATGTTTCTCTCTCATCGATGTTTCTAACTCTCTATCCCTCTCCCTTTCTCTCTGTAAAAAATTAATAAAAAATATATTTAAAAAAAATTACTGGCCAATGGGCCCATCTTCCCAAATAGTTTTAGGGGAAGGGGGGAGAGGCTGAGAAAACAGATGGGGCCACAAACAGAGCCCCTGGAATATCATTAATGACAGTCACCATGTTGGGTCTCTCCTCTATCTTGAAAATAAGATATTTGAGGCACTTTTCTAAAATCAATATGCTCTGTATCCTCCTTATCTAGTGGCTTCATAAATCTCTCAAAGTAACTTTTTTAGTTTGGCATGACATTTTTGTGAGTTTCTGTTGATCGCTTTTAAGTAGTGCCTTCTTAAATGCATGTACACCTATCAATCTTACCTGTCTAATTTCAATAATTCACCTTTCATTTTGTTTTGCTTTTTATTTAAGCAGCATTTGCTGATCTCTTGGCTCTCTTGTTGTCCTCCATGCTTCCAAGAGTTCACTAGCGATGGTTCTGCTATCAGTTCTGTAAGATCTATTTGAATGTCATTTACTTGGCCCTAAATACTTGACCACTTTTTTTCATTTGGAGGTTTTAGTTGCCTCTTCAACACCATTTATTCTGCAGTTGCTTATTGAGCACCATTTTAGGTATTGGGTTAGAGATGACAAACAAATTAATAGTTCTTGCCATTAGGAAAGACTGAAAAATAAATCAATAATTTCAACAGTGATAAGGGCTATGGTAGATATATGTATAGAGGCTCTAGGTTAGGAGAGACAGTTAACCCAACAAGGAGGAGGAAGGGAAGGCTTCCTGGAATGAGTTGTCTTCTGAGCACATGAAGGACTTGAGACTAAACATGTAGAGAAAGGAAAAGGACACTTGGTAGAGAAAGAGCATGAGAACACTCAGAAGTCAGAGGGAACTCAGAAGGGTCAGGGAACGGAAAGTCATTTGGGCATAGGGATGAGTGACTGGAGATGGAGGGAAGACACTGCAGGATTTTCTTCAGAGGAGTGATAGGACCAGATAGCTCCTTCTGACTCAGATAACTGAAGTGCGTGTGCAGTAGGGGAAGGAAGGGGAGGCTGGAGAAAGGAGACTCCTACCGACATGAGGCCATTGAGGTAGTGAGGGAAGAAATCCCAAGAGTGTGGACTAAGACAATGGAGGTGTGGATAAAAGAAAAGATAGAGCAATAAAAATCTATTTGGGAGGTTAATGCAACAAGATGCAGTTATAAAGGATGAAGGAGGAGAAGCACCTCAGATGGCCCAAGTATCTGGCTTTGCAGACTCAGTAGATGGTGCTACTATTGACCAGCAGGAAAACCTGTGGAAATAGGTTTAGAGGCAGGTGAGTTCACTTTGTGTTAACTTTGAAATATCTGCCAGGTATTTGAGTAGAGACATCTACTCACAAGTGGACACGTGGGTCTGCAGACCAGAGGATGGTCAACAAAGAAGACACTTGAGTCATCTGCACACAGGGGTGGTGGGACTCTTGGGGATGAACACATTATTCCAGGAAAGATATAGAGTAGAAAAGAGGGGCAAGAAATCAAATGAGAAGCCTCAGAGCTTAGTACTCAGCTCATCTGCACCAAGTATTTATCTCCTCAGGGTTCCCGCAACACCTTGACCTAACATCCCTCATTTTCATGTTCATGTGCTTTTTCCCCTTCATAAGATACAATTAACTTGAAGATAGGGACAAATTTTTATTTGAATTAGTATCCCCAGGATCAAAAACACAACTAAGAATATTCTACCTGTTCAATAAATGTTTATTAAATCGTGATTGATAACTCATTTATAGAAAAGGCAAAAAATAGCAAGTCTGATGTGCTTCAAATTCAGGGAGGCACCAGGCTTTAGCATCTTACTCAAGATGAATTTTAACCTAAGAACACACCTCTTCTCGCTGCCCCTCATTCTCTTTACTCGCGTAAGAACAGAAGTCTGGTTTCTAGACTCTACCATTTGTTTCCTTTTATCACCATGAAAACAGGAGTATTTTCTTTTTTTCTGAATTGCCTGGGCTCACTTAACTAAACTAAATTTTAAAACCATAGAAACTGTGTCAACTGGCTTCTGTGCTGCAGTTAATCCTTGTCAACACCCCTGACAGGTGGGGAGAGACCAGGCTCCCGCCCGGAGACGCCACCTGTGTGACAATTCCAGCACGAGCAAAGGCGAGCCTGGTTATCCTACGTGAGGATTTATAATCAGAACCTCTCCCTGGGGACGGTTTACTGACACTGGAAATTCGTCATGGTTACAAAGTACTTTGATTTCACAAAAATAAGAGGTCTCTTCTGCTGAGGTGGCGAACAGTGGTTTTGTTTTTTCTAGATTAACTCGGTAAGAACTACAAGTTCAGTGTCAAGGAGCCAAGGTTTTATCTCCCCTCCCTAAGCCAGCTTCCAGCCTACTCAGAAGATAGTGACTAGTGTTTATAGTCAGTGAATTAGAGGGTTTGAGGGGAAGCAGAGATGGAGGGCGTTTTATCTTTGAAAGGAGGCCATCAGAGGCAGGCTCCTACTCCATTGCCTGGAGAAGTCCTCATGTTCCCAACTATTGCATCTTGCTTGGAAACTAAGCAAATGCAGTTAAGACTTAGTGCTTGGCATATAGTAAGAGCTCAGTCAATATTCATTAAAAGGCAAAACAAATAAAAACAAAAAGGTAACGAAGTCTGAGTTCTTAGCTTTGACTTCAGTTAGTACAATGCATCCAAGAGCTGGGGCCGGGGTCCCAGACAGACCTCAGGACTAATGCTCATTCCACCTGAGAAACGACAGCAACTAAATCAGCTCCGGAATCAGAAAGGTGATCAGCATTAGAGAGAAGTTCTCTCCTCCTTGCCCCACCCCTGAGACTCCAGACTAGATGTTTATGATGCCATTTCACACCTACTGACAGGAAATATATATAATACCCAATACTGACAAAAGTGTTGTGCAAATAATGTCCCCAAATTCTGAAGACCTAGTATAGTGTTACAAACCTTTTGCAAAATAATTGGCCCACATGTCTAAAAAGTCATAGAAAGTTTTCTACCCTCCCATGCCTGGAAATTTATCTTAAAGCAAAAATACCTAAAATGAGAATACAACTTATGCAAACTGCCTTTTTGAAGCATTATTTTTCAGAAACAGCAACAAGAAACATCCTAGTTATGTAAGAATATGAAATTATTAAGTTATGGTCCATCCACACAATGGAAAAGTATTTATTCATTGAAATTATCATTAAGACTGCAGCATGTAGAAAAGCATTTGAAATAAGTTTAAAGGGAAAAACACAGAATATAAATTATACATGATAAATGGTATAACTACATCTGTTTAACAATTATGCAAGCATATGGATAAAAACTGGAAAGTCATATGAAAAATAATTGGTTTTTTAAGGTGAGTAGATTGTGTTAACCATAAAAACTGAATTTGTTTAAATCTCCAAGGAAAGAAAATGCTGACACTATTTAACAATCTCAGGGAGAGTAGAAAAACACCCCAATTCTTTTTACAAAGACACTAATACTAAAACCAGAACAAGAGAGCACCGGAAAAGAAAGCTATAATCTTATTTCTCATATGAATATTGATGTAAAAGTGATAAATAAAATATTAGCAAATGGAATCCAGCATTATATTAACCAAACAATATATCGTGGCCAAGTTGGGTTTATTCCAGAAATGCAAGGATGATTTGGTAACAGGAAATCTGTTCACATAATTCTCTGTATTAATAGATGAAAGGAGGAAAAACACATGATGTCATCTCAACAGAGGCTGCAAAAGCTTGTGATAAAATAAATACAATGGTTATTTCCGATTTAAAATATTTAAATTCTTAGTAACATGGAAAAAATAGGTACTTTCTCAATGTCATATTATATCCATACATGAGGATGTAGTTTTGTTACAACTATAACAATGCAGCAATAGTTCATTGATCTGATGAGTTCCTTGGAGACTAACTGGGTGTAATAACCATCCAAAAGTTCAAAGGCAGCCCAGCCGGTGTGGCTAAGTGGTTGAGTGTTGACCTAAGGACCAGAAGGTCATGGTTCAAGTACCGGTCAGGGCGCATGCGCAGGTTGCAGGCTCAATCCCTAGTGTGGGGTGTGCAGGAGGCAGCCGATCAATGATTCTCTCTCATCGTTGATGTTTCTCTCTCTCTCTCCCTCTTCTTTCCTCTCTAAAATCAATAAAAAATATATATATTTTTTAAAGTTGAAAGGCAGACCTGCTATCAGAGAGCACCCTGGCTCTTATGGATTGTATCTTCAGGTCCAAGTTACCTAATCTGTACTCATTGGACAATTCCATTATCCAATTTCTTTCCAGGAGGCCATAAGCAGGGTTTCTATCCCATGACTGGATACTGGAAAAGTTTCCTACCTGGTAACGAAACATTCTCCAGCCATTCCCAACATTAAAGAATCAATCTTCTTCCAGTTCATGTTCATAAGCTGTCTATCAGATACCATCGATGGTAATGAAATCCATATCATTAAAATATAAAACTTTTTCAACACATCTGTAAAAAGAAACTACAAAGACAACAGAGACGTGTTTGTTTACTTCAGAATAACATAGTAACTCTGTGCTGTTTAGTCAACTTTCCGACTAACCCAGGATTTCTAGTATTCATAATCATGACATTTGATCAAAGGAAAATACTAGAAGGGCTACATGTGGCTTATTTCTCCATGCCCTTTTCCCTGGTAGTTAAGCCAAACACAAATTTCAGTATCTGGTTTCTAGTTACATTCATGAGCCATTCTGTTCCGAAATCTCAGACATCATAGCCAGGGATTTCTTAGAGGGGTTGTAGGTAAATCTGAAAAAAAGAAAAACAGAAAATAGTAGTAATGGCAACGGTTTTTAGGGACAGTTTGTCAAGTGGAGGGGAAAAAGAAAAGGCTGTGAGTAAGGATTTTCAATCACCGAAAGAATGCTGTAAGCTCTCCTCTTAGGAACTTGTCACTCAGGTTCACTGAGGCTCGGAGACGGCCTCAGGACCGCGTGGGGTCACAGCGGCTTTCCCGCTCTCCGCAAAGAACGTTCTGGAGCAGGCCGCATCGCTTTTCTGTTTAGGGAAGCAACAGCAGTCATTACTTAGGGGTTACCGCGTGGATCTGTTCTCTTTGTGGGGCATGAAGAACGATGTCTAAAATAGTCTTTACATGACATTGTTATTTGATGGTGAGGGGCAATGCTGTAGGACTATACATACCACCCAGGAATGTGCTCACCAAGCCACCGGAGAGGAATACAACCCAGATTAAGTCAACGTATTTAAGCATATTTATAATCTACTTGAAAAGTAGAAAGAGCATTGAGAGACAAGTGGAATCATACCATGCAGTCTACATATATCTTTTTACATACATTTACATACATACAGCAACAACCCCATTTAAATTGATGTTAACCCTATTTTATAGGAAAAAAGAATAATTAACTACCAAGAGTAATACGTAAAAATTTAAATATCTTAATCATTGTGTATCGTATATACAAATAATTTGTGCTTCACTCCTTCTGGGAATTTTGAAATTAAAGACTTTATCACATGAATAATATTGGATGTGTACATGATTAAACATATTGGTCTCAGGATCCCTTTATTCTCTTAAAAAGTATTGAGTATTCTCAAGAGCTTTTGTTTATGTAGGTTCAGCCCATAGGTATTTAACATAGTAAAAAATAAAACTGAGAATTTAAAAAATATATCTACCTATTAATTAATTTTAAAGTAACAATAATGCCCATTACATGTTAACATAAATAACACATTTTTAGGAAAAATAATTATGTTTTCCAAAAGAAAGACTAAGAGAAACTGTTCTGTTTTACACATTTATAAATTATAGAAACATCTGAATTCTCATAGATATCTTTGTATTCAGTCTGCTATGGTATGTAATATTGGTGATGCATATAAAGAAAAATCTAGCCTCACCCAGACAGTGTGGCTCAGTGGTTGAGGGTTAAACCATGAACCAAGAGGTCACAGGTTCAATTCCTGGTCAGGGCACATGCCTGGGTTGTGGACTTGATCCCCGGTAGGGATGTGCAGAAGGCAGCTGATCTCATCGGTGTTTCTATAGCTCTATCCCTCTCTCTTCCTGTGGTCATTTTCCTCACAAATTATATACGTGCAATCAAATCTTATCCCAGCAAGTGTCCATTTTCTACCCAGAGAGCACGGACTGGTCTCACAGGAGAGGCCTACTCCCTTCTGGTCTTCCTTCAGCCAAATCCCTGGTGTTGTGAGGCCAAGGAGGCCTCCAGCCTCTGTCTTTGCCTTTTTATTTCCAAAGACCTTGCAATAGCCCTTCTGGACCCATGACCCCAGTTCCAAATAACCTGCTAGCCCCCAATTCTCTCTCTTGAAGGGAACTCAGATTACCCAAACAAACACCACAGAGAGTAACATAGTTTCCTACCCGTTAATGTATTCCTTCACAGTTCTGAGGGCCAGAAGTCCAAAATCAAGGTGGCGGTAGGATTTGTTCCTTCTGGAGGCTCCGAGAGAGAATCCACTTCGTGCCCCTCCCCTGGCTCCAGCATCCTCCATGTTCCTTGGCGTGGAGCTGCTAACTCCAGTCTCTGCCTCTGTCTTCGCATCACCTTCTCTGTATGCCTGCATCTTTGTGTGAGTCTCTGTCTCACTCCATCTTTCTCTTCTAAGAGCACCAGACATTTGTTTTAGAACCCGCCCTTAATACAGGATGATCTAACCTCTAGATCCTTAATTACATCTGCAAGGACCCACTCCAAATCAGGTCACGTCCACAGGTGCCGGTGAACATATCTCCGGGGGCCATCACGGTACTCACCGCAGCCCAGGAAAAGGGAAGAGGGAGGAGCCCAGCTGCTCTGGAGAGGAGGCGGGCAGGGTGAAGGAGCAGTACACACCTCTGCGAAGCATGCGTGTTCTTCCCTCCAGACGAGTTACACTCCAGACTGGATAATCAAAAACAATGGGACCTTGACCTGAACAGGAGCCCACCCCAAAAGAGCTAATAACACAAGAATTACTTGAGTTGCATGGTGTGTGTTTTTTTAAAGAATTGGCACTTTCTACTTAGAAGAGCACTCCAAGACAACCAGTTTCTCACATCAACTGAAATTATTGTTACCCATACAACGCTGGACACACCAATCTGCACAAAAAAGGAAAACAGATCATGAGTTTTAATGAAAGTTGATCAGAAACTTAGACAAAGGCTCCTGGGGGTAATTACAAGGCAGGGCCACCCATGATTAAGGTTGTTTTCCTAATTGACAAGTAAAAGTGAGTCTTTCAAAAAAGAAACAGGGCCTGGCCAGGGTGGCTAAGTGGTTGAGCATTGACCTATGAACCAAGAGGTCACAGTTCAATTCTCGGTCAGGGCACATGCCCAGGTTGTGGGCTCGATCCCCAGTGTGGGGCATGCATGAGGCAGCCAATTAATGATTCTCTCTGATCATTGATGTTTCTATCTCTCTCTCTCTCTGTCTCTCTCCCTTCCTATCTCTGAAATCAATAAAAGAAGAAAGAAAAGGAAGGAAGGAAGGAAGGAAGGAAGGAAGGAAGGAAGGAAGGAAGGAAGGAAGGAAGGAAGGAAGGAAGGAAGGAAGGAAGGAAAGAGAGTGGAGAACAGGATGATCCTGGCTAGAACTGAAAAACATAGTGACCTAGATGAAATGGAACAGCTGTAGGAATGGATGTTGCACATACAGCAGCATTTTCCCAAGCAGAAGAATGGCTCACTTGGTCAACTGAGATGTAAGGACACTAAGATATAAGGACATGCCGCTGGCATTCCTGAGATCGTGTGGAACAAAGCTCCTGTGCATACCAAGTTAGACAGGCATGATCCCTAGGGCACTCAAATGTCTATAGATTTGTCGTTCTGCTATTTGCTCCAGAGAAACATTCCAGATTAGCAGGGACCAAGCATGAATGCCAAGCAGCACTCGTGAGCTGTGGGAGGCCCCCAGGGTGACCGCAAGGCTCACCTTCAGGGTATATCCTCAGAAGTGGACACAGGTCAAGGAATACCACTGCCAACTTGGCTTGTTAGGACAGAACACAGTTCCTCGGAGGGCTTGCTAGCCTGAAGCTTTTTTTAATCATGTGTCAGAACGCTTGGGTACCCTGGCTGCCACCCCAGAGGACAGCTGTCAGAGGAACTGCTCATCCTGCTCAAAGGCCAGATTGCTAGAGGAAACATGTGGGCAGTGGCCCAACAGCCTGCTCTCAGATGGGATGGAGACCACAAAGCACAACCCATCACCAAATGTTTCATCCTCAATACCCCTTTAAGGCACTCTCACCCAGTGTGTCCTCCTTGGTGTCAATATTTCCCAGAAACCTCAAGCCCTGGTTCTACACCCAGTGGCTTGGCTTCAAGGAAATTTACCCTACTCACTCAGCAGAGAGACTGAACCCCACAGGCACAGCAAGTGCAGAGGCCTGAGGCATGGCCAAGGAACAGGATGGCAGCCAGTAGAGTTAGGATCAATGAGCAAAGGAGGGGAGTAGATCATGGTTTGGAGTCTAGTTTTTATTCCTAGTGTATCAAGTTGTCATGCAAAGGTTTTAGGAAGGGGAGTGACACGATCTTATAGTCAGAGAAGTCCACTCCTTTCCTGTAGGTTTTGTGTGGTTTGTTGTTGTTGTTGTTTGTTTGTTTGTTTTGTTTGTTTGTGTGTTGTTGTTGTTTTGGGGTTTTGTGTGTGTGGTTTTTTTTGCTTCTCTGCATCAGTGATGAGTCATGGGATGGAAACAAAACCTGAGTTTCCTGGGGGAAAAATCACAGCAGCATCTTTGTATTTATTCCCTTACTTGCTCATCGTCCTATTTCTTTTACAGCCCGGAACCTGAAGACTCTTACGGCCTTCCCAGGTTTTACTGGGTGCAACCATGAAGTTGGCAGAAAGTCACTGTGAGCATTCCCACAGGGGTCATGCCTCAGGCGATCCTGACTGGCCCTTCAGGAGCCGAGACAATCCCGGGGAGGTGCCATCCGGTGCACACAGGAGAACCAAGCCACTTTCACTCGGTGGCAACAGAGCAGAATACTGTCTCCCCCAGCCTGTCTTCTACTTCTCACTTCGGTTTCTTGTTTTTATCTCTGAAAAGCAATCAGTAAAAACTCGGTGCGCTGTTCATGTATGACTTGTGCGCTCTCCTGCAAGGATATTTACCTCAATACACAGTAAAGAGAAAAGGCTACATGCGATTTCATAATGAAAGTGAAGCTCCAACATTGATGTGCTTTGAGCTTTAAATAGCATTCTCCCAGCATCTCCATTCTCTCTCCCATTGCTGTAACTGAGCTACAATGGTCATGCAGTGTTTTATGTTCAGTGGTTTCTCTCTAATAATTTCTCATCAAATTACATGAAAGAGGATAGGACTCCATCCACCCCACCAAGGCCGGCCTTGGGCCTCAGAAGCTCCTTCCCCCTTCCTGCCTGCCTCCTCTCAGGCCCCTCCAGGTGGCCCCTTCCTGGCTCGCTGGACCTCCTGCAGCCAGCAGTGGGCTTTCTAAAGGAACAGCGCTATTTGGGTTCTAACAAAGAAACTGGCCTGCCTTTGAGGTACTACGAGCTCCATTTGTTCAGTCAGAACCACTGGCGCTTCAGATGGCTCATTTTGTGAATTTGCTATTGTCTGAGACACTCCGGGTGATAATATCCTTTTTGTGTCAGTGAAATCGCCTGTGAACACCTAACTAATTAACGCCACCTGATGTTCACATTTCCTCATGTAAGCAAACTGGAAGCTACCTGTGCCAGCTTTCTGCTCATCTGGTCACAGGTCAAGTTCTGACGCCTTGCATTCTCAAAAGCTCAAGAAAATAGTTATGTACTAGTATTAGGGAGGGGGGGCGAGTCAGGTATCAGCTTGACATGTTACTTCCTAATGCTTGACCTGAGCCTGCTTCATCCTTATATGTTGCAATCACTCTGGACTCAAAGAAAGCCCCTTTTATACCAACAGGTTCAATCTGCTGCTGAGGTCGCCTAAGGTCTGCTGCACCGGAAAAAGGAATGCACACTTTTATTTTGTCTATTTCTCAGGCATTGAGACTTTGGTAAATGGGAGTTACACTTTCTTTGCATGATCTCTCTCTTCTCTTCCCTTTCGACTACTTTTAGCTAATTTTAACTCCTTGAGCTTTTAGTAGCTGCTTCCACATTCCCAATTGCTTATACTGCTATTCCTTGACTTAGCAACTCCACAGACATTATCTAGTAAAGATTTAGCTCACTTTGTATGACCTATGCCTCTCTGTCCCACCCTCCTAATGTAGTTATATTTTAAATTAAATCAATAATCAGACATTGTGTTAACATGACTATGTTAATATTCTCTGCAGCCTAGTCATACACAGTGATCTCATGTACCCCGAGATCATGCACTGAGGAGCATCATCTCTGAAGCATTCTTCCAAATAATGCACAACTTCGAACTAACCACCAGAAAACCCAAACTGAGGGGCATTCCAAAAAGTAACTGGCCAGTACTGCTCAAAGGTGTCAGTCGTGAAAGATAAGGAAACACCAAGGAACTATCACAGATTGGAAGAGACTAAGGAGACATAACAAAATGCGATGTGAAATCCTGGATCGCAAAAGGGACGTTAATGAGGCTGCAGGCTGAGAGTCAACACCATGTGAAGCAGGAGAACACAAATAGAGAGACTATCTTTCTGGTCTGAAGAACCAGAGGACACAGATCAGGACAATCTCAGCCACTGGAAAGGGAGGTGGGTATCCCAGAAAGGAGAGTGCCAGAGAGGAGGAACCAAAATTTTGTGTATAACTCAGCCCAAATCTACAGCCAATACCTGACCTCACATGCATGGAACAAACTCCAGGGCATGATCAAAGAATTTGAGATTTGAGCTACTGCACAAGAGAAGGAGTTTGTAGTATGAGACCCTCCAAGTTAGTTTTTGCTAGAACAAAATAATTAATATGCTTTAGAGAAATAGTACACAATCCAGAGTTGCCATAATATTCAAAGTACCCAGGACAAAAATCTAAATTTACTCAACATATGAAAAACAAGGAAAATGTAACAAATACTCAAGAAAAACACCAATTAAAAGGGAAGATTTTTTAGATAACCTCAATGTTGCAAATAATAGTTTCATGACAACTATTTTAATTATGATTAGTGATGTTAATAAAAACATACAATAAATAAAAATATAGTACATCTCAACAAAGGAGGAGAAACTACTCTTAGGTATCTCATATAAGTGGAATTATACAGTATTTGTCTTTTTGTGACTGGCTTATTTTACTTAGCATAATGTCCTCCAGGTTCATCCATGGCGTAGCATATTTCAGAATTTCATTCTTTTTTGAGGTTGAATAATATTCAATTGTGTCTATATGTTTGCTTATCCTTTCATTGAATGCATACATGGGACACTCCATGTCTTAGCCATTGCGCATAATGATGCTATGAACATGGGTGTACAAATCTCTTTGGGATCCTGCTTTCACTTCTTTTGGGTATATACCCAGAACTGGAATTGCTGGGTCATATGGTAATTCTATTTTTATTTTTTGAGGAACTGCCATAACGTCTTCCACAGTTGTTTCACCATTTTACATTCCTATTAACAGCACACAAAGGTTTGTTTATCCACATAATCACCAGTACTTGTTGTGTGTGTGTGTGTGTGTGTGTGTGTGTGTGTGTGTGTGTGTGTGTCTGTTTTAAGTTAAAGTGGGATGAGATTGGGATAAAGGACTTGAACAGCGTAATGCAGAAGTTTGGGGGAACTCCTAGAATGGATAGAATTGTGAATGGAAATGCAAGGGTGAATGAAATAAGGCTCTTTCTTGCAAGAAGGGACAACATTTCAGTCTTCCAAGTTGTGGGGAATAAAATTTGATGTGTGTACTCAGAAGCAGTCATCCTACTGTATAGTGATTACTGTTCAGAGCAAACTGGAGTCAGAATCTTGGTTCAATGTTTGGTAGAACCTCAGTTGTCTTAGAGATGAGCACTTCTACCCCAGGATTGTTGTGAAAACTTAATGGCTAAAAGAAACTTCTTAACACATACAAGGCATATAATGTTTGATAAGTGTTAGTTATTATAATTATTCATTTATATTTAAGCCACCTCTGTAAATAACAGCTAATAAAAATAAGCATTTATCACAGGTAATGATATTAATTGCAGGTTACCATGTGCCAGGCTTTGTGTTAATTGCTTTATATATATTACCTAATGTAATATAACATCATACACTACCATTTTACCTGCATTTTACTAATGAAACTGAGGCTGAGATCAAGAACCTTTCACAAAGTCACACAGCTGACAAATAGCAGAACCCAAGTGATCCCATGGGCCTCTGCTTTCCAAGTCCATGGCCTGCACCTTGGGAGCCTGGCCAGAGACATCTTACCTGAAGAGCTTTAGGGAGGGTGAAGTGGGCCATGCTGATGTCCATCCTGGTTTTAGGCCTCATATAATGTAGCATCCACCAAGATTGACTCCAAATTGGTCAATCCAGACTATAATTTTAAAAGAGGTGAACTAAATTAAATGATTAAAAAGACAGAAAATCTGCGCATCAGAGAATGGGCAAGAATATGAACAGAGCCAATCAATGAACACTGGTCTGATCAATCAATGAATACATGTCTTGTAGTGGACTTTTAGGTTGGAGAGCTATCAAGCTTGTTTTCTATACTCTGCCTTTTCAAGAATAAATTATACAGTGAACATATATCATTAAAAAACCAGATTTTAATTCCCATTGCTATTCCATAGTTTAGTCTGTTTAAAAAAAAAAAATCTAATGTGAACTTGATCTACTAGAAATCCCCTGGACACAGCATTATACAAAAATCTTGGGCCCTAACTGGTTTGGCTCAGTGGATAGAGTGTCGGCCTGTGGACTGAAGGGTCCCAGGTTCAATTCCGGTCAAGGGCATGTACCTTGGTTGAAAGCACATCCCCATAAGGGGGTGTGCAGGAGGCAGCTGATCGATGTTTCTCTCTCATCGATGTTTCTAACTCTCTATCCTTCTCCCTTCCTCTCTGCAAAAATCAATAAAAAATATATATATATTTTTAAAATCTTGAAAATAGGAATTGAACTGTATGTTACATTGCCTCCATTATGCTATCTAATAAAAGAGAAACATGCAAATTGACCGTACCTCCGCTACGCCCACCAGCCAATCAGAGCATGTATGCAAATTAACTCAACCAAGATGGCGGCAGCCACAGAACTGGAGCAAGCAGGAGGCTTGGGTTGCCCCCAGCGATGGAGGAAGCCAAGCTTCCTGTCCACCCTGGCCAGCCCTGGCCTCCGCTCAAGGCTACAAAGTTTCAATTATAGAAGATAAATAAATCCTAGATACCTGCTTCCAGCCGGCCCTGGCCTCCACTCAAGGAGGCGCTGAAAAAAAAAAAGAAAAGAAAAAAGGAGGGGCTGGGAGCTTGGGTCGCCGGGGGCCATGGCCAGCCTGCAAACAGCCCTCAGCCCCTCACCCAGGCTGGCCACACCCCCATGGGGTGAGGGTCCCCGCTGGGGGGCTTGGCCAGCCTGCAAACAGCCATCAGCCCCTCACCCAGGCTGGCCAGGCACCCCAGCGGGACTCCCCACCCTGAAGGGGCTGTGGCCAGCCTGCAAACAGCCATCAGCCCCTCACCCAGGCTGGCCAGGCACTCCAGCGGGACCCCACCCTGATCTGGGACACCCTTCAGGGCAAACCAGCCAGCCCCCACCCGTGCACCAGGCTTCTATCTATACTAATAAAAGGGTAATATGCTAATTAGACTGGGAGACCTTCCAGGAGACCTTCCGGACGTTCTTCTGGACAAAGCCATGGTGACGGGGCTGAGGTAGAGGCAGTTACAGGCCAAGAGGGGAGGGCAGTTGTGGGTGATCAGGTCAGGATGGGACAGCAGTTGTGGGTGATCAGGCTGGTGGAGGGCGGGGCCATTGGGGGTAAGCAGACCAGCAGGGGTGCCAGTTGGGGGCAAGCAGGTCGTCAGTGGGGGTCAGTTGGAGGTTATCAGGACAGCGGGGGCGGGGGGGGCAGTTTGGAGTGAGCAGGCCAGCAGGGGGGCAGTTGGGGGTGAGCAGGCCAGTGGGAAGGGAAGGTGGGGATGAGCAGGCCAGCAGAGGGGGCAGTTGGAAGGGAGCAGGCCGGCGGGGGAGGCAGTTGGGGGCGAGCACACTGGTACGGGGGGCAGTTGGGGGTGATCAGGCTGGTCGGGAGGGGGGGCATTTGGGGGCGAGCAGGCCGGCAGCAGGGGCAGTTGGGGGCGAGCAGGCTGGCAGGCAGAGTGATTAGGGGCAATCAGCAGGCAGGCAGGCAGGTGAGCGGTTAGGAGCCAGCAGTCCTGGATTGCGAGAGGGATGTCCGACTGGCGGTTTAGGCCCGATCCCTGTAAACCGGCAGTAGGACATCCTTCGAGGGGTCCCAGATTGGAGAGGGTGCAGGCCGAGCTGAGGAACACACACACACACACACACACACACACACACACACACACACCTGCTGTGCACAATTTCATGCACCGGGCCACTAGTCATAAATATTTATTTGCAGGCAGGAGGTAATTTTAGGAGTAGATGTTCTGTTGAAATAAACTCAGATTTCCTTTGAACCCTAAAATTCTTTGTTAAAGTTTCTTCCCGTTGTAATTTACCAAGAGGATGATCTTCAGATGTTATGAATGGTTATGCTTTGAAATAGAAAATTTCTGAGTTTGCAAGGATTTTTCTCTCCCCAGCTCAGAGTTTAACATGAAACATTAAGTAGTTAATTCTACACAGTTCCAAGTCTAATGTGATTTAATTAGCCACCTATATCAGGTGCTTTACAAAGAATCCTGTAGTTGATTAAAGATGACACTGCTCTCATCACATCACAGTGAGATATGTCTCTCCACTTGAATCTGAGCAGGCCCTATGACTACTTGACCGAAAAGATATGACAGAAGTGAGGCCATGACAGTTTCTGGGCCCACACCTCAAAGAATGAGCGGTTTCCACTTCCTGTCTCTTAGAACAATCTTTCTTTAAAAAATAATAAACATATATATATATATATAATAAAAGCCTAATATGCAAATTGGCCAAACAGCAGAATGACCGGTCAGCAGGGGGCGGGGCCAGCGAGCAGGCGGCACCAGGCCAGCCAAGGCAGGTGCCAGCGGGCAGAGGGAGGGGACAGCGATCGTGGGCGGTGGGGCCAGCCACTAGCCAGCTGGCACCATACCCCGATCACCCTACCAGTCGCCTCCCGCAGAGGGAGGCCAGAATGCGGCTGTCAGACATCCCCCGAGGGCTCCCAGACTGCAAGAGGGTGCAGGACAGGCTGAGGGGCCCCGAGTGCACGAATTTTTGTGCACTGGGCCTCTAATATATAGAGTGGCCAGATTATTATGACTACCCCATCAGTACTTCGTTGGGCCACCTTTTGCCTTCAATACTGCGGTGATTCTTCTTGGCATTGACTCCACGAGATGTTGAAAGGTGATGCGAGGAATCTGACACCATGCCTGGTGAATAGCACTGTCCAGTTCTGTGAGATTTGATGGTTGTGGAACCAGCTGCCTGATGGCTCTTTTAACTTCGTCCCACAAATGCTCAATTGGATTGAGATCTGGTGATTGTGGGGGCCACCTACACAAGGTAAAGTCTCCCTCATGTTCTTGAAACCACTCCTGCACAATACGAGCACCATGGCATGGCACATTGTCTTGTTGGAAGAAGCCATCTCCTTTGGGATACCAACATGATAGGATGAACTTGATCAGCAACGATACTTAGGTATGTTGTGCTATTCAGACATTGTTCCGCACGAATTAAAGGGCCCAAATCATTCCAGGAAAACATGCCTCAAATCATAACACTGCCCCCACCAGCTTGAAGGGTTGTACTCATGCATGTGGGGTGCATGCTTTCATGCTGTTTCCGCCAAATTCTCACTCTGCCATCTGCATGATGCAACTGGAAACGTGATTCATCGGACCACATGACTTTTTTCCAATGCTTGACTGTCCAATCCTTGTGTTTCTGTGTGAATTGGAGACGTTTTATCTTGGTAACTGCAGACAGCAAAGGTGTTCGAACAGGCCTTTGGCTTCCATATCCCATACAATGCAGTGTACGGCTAATTTGCCTACAAATGTCAGGTGGTCATAATAATCTGGCCACTCAGTGTATATATCCTATATAATAAAAGCCTATTATGTTAAGTGTCCAGTCAACCAGTCGGACGTTCAACCAATCAAAGCATAATATGCTAATGATATGCTCAGGCCACTCAACTCACTATGACATGCACTGACCACCAAGGGGCAGACACTCCAACCGGTAGGTTAGCTTGCTGCTGGGGTCCAGCCAATTGGGACTGAGAGAGACGGGTCGGACACCCCCTGGAGCCTTCCCATGGTCCCTCCCCAGCTGGCCAACCTCCTGTGTCTCTCCCCGGCTCCGACTGTGCACCGGTGGGGTCCCTCGGCCTGGCCCGAGTCCTCTCACAATCCAGGATCCCTCGGGGGATGTCGGAGAGCCGGTATCAGCCCAATCCCACAGGGGAGCGCTGCTCAGCCAGAAGCCGGGCTCAAGGCTGGCGAGTGCAGCAGTGGTGGCAGGAGCCTCTTCCGCCTCTGTGGCAGCACTAAGGATGTCCAACTGATGGCTTAATCCCCCTCCCCCCAGGGAGCGGGCCTAAGCCATCAGTCAGACATCCCCTGAGGGCTCCCGGACAGCGAGAGGACGCAGGCCGGGCTGATGCTTCCCCCACCCCCGAGTGCACGAATCTCATGCACAGGGCCTCTAGTTTATATTATTGATTTCAGAGAGGAAGGGATAGAAACATCAATGATGAGAGAGAATCATTGATTGGCTGCTGCCTGCATGCCACCCCCACACACAAGGGGGGATCAATCCTGCAACCTGGGCATGTGCCCTGACCGGGAATGGAACCATGACCTCCTGGTTCATAGGCCGATGCTCAACCACTGAATCACACCGGCCGGGCTCTTAGAACAATTTTTCTTAGAAACCAGTGGTCATGCTGTGAAGGAGCCGCATTAGTATGTCATGAACTAAGGCGTCTGGACTGAACCCCAAGCCAGCAGCCAGCACCAAATGCCAGCCGTGTGAGTGAGCCGTGTTGGAAGTGAATTCTCCAACTCCACTAAACCCAAGCTGATGCTCAAGGAGCAGAGACTAGACGATCTTACCAAGTCCTGCCCAAACTGTTCACTGGTGAACAAACAGTAACTTGGGTTCTGCCACTAAGTTTTGTAGTAGTTTGTTATGCAGCAAGGCACTGGACCGCTCCTGATTTTCTCTAGATGAAAGTGTGAACAAACCATCCCCACTGTTTCACAGGCAAGTTGGTCAAAGCTATTAATTACGTGGTTCACGAGGCCAGAGGTCAGAAACAAACACACAGCCAGGCGCCTGGGAACTCTTCACGCTTCTTTATTAGGAGGCACCCACAGTACAGAACCTCTCACACGGCCGTCCAAGGGGAGGGTTACATTCTCTTTGGGAGCACCTTCATTTTTGCTTCTGTTACCACTTTGAAGAAAGGAAATCATTTTCAAAGAAAGACATTTTAGGTTCCAAGTGTTTAAGACTCCGCTTGCCTTTTGTTGTGTTTGAAAAGCAGCACATCTGAGCCCGAGCTGGAAGATTGTTTTGTGGATTTTAACTTTGATGTGGATAAGAAATCTTGGCCATCTGGTTGAACCAGTTCATAATTTTCATATGCAACTTTCCATCTCAAAAATGTTTCATTTTTACCTCTACCCACAAACAGATGCTGTTTAAACACACACACACACACACACACACACACACACACACACACACACACACTTAAAATCAATCATGAACCACAGCATTTCTAACAGGAAAAATGAACTTTTGCTGCCCTCTCCTGCTAAAACAATGAAATACTAAAATACCAAAAAGTTTATGGAGCTAAAGCGAAATCCTCAAACCAAAAGCAATGGGCATGTCATTCTCATATCCCTCAATCAAAAATCAGACAACAACCAGAAAATGTATTGGTAATATTTATATTTGAAAGTTCCTCACTGATACATGAGGTTTGGATTACAACTTATTTACAATAAGTGATTTCTTAAAAAAAAAAAAAAGGTAAAGAAAGAGAAGGGAAGGAAGAAAAATGAGAGAGAGAAGGAGGGGGAGGGAGGGAGGAAGAGGAGAGAAGAAAAGGAAACCTATATTCATAGACATCGTAATATGGGATGTTTATTTCCAAGAGATACTACTGCTGCTGTCGTGCATAAGAAGCAGCACAAGTGAACATTCCACTGGTTTGAAATTTGCTCAACTTTCTCTCAAGATGCACAATCCTTTTCGATTTTCAAAATTAAGTACTGAGAAATATAAAATGCGTTGCCAATATACCTACTAAAAAATCCTCTGTGGCTCATTCCTTAACTCTACTCAGAGAAAGCAGCTGAGCCAGAATATAAAAATAAAAATATTGATGTGCAAATTAAACATCACCGATCATGTCTGGTGCCACCTTTTTGCTGTAGGTGACTGTCACTTTTTGTGATAACATTGGTAATAGCATCAAAAGAGAGATTCTTTTCATTTCCTGGGCCAGGTCGGTGCATCTGATTGAAGGGGGGCGGGGGTGGGCAGGGGGAGAGGAACATAACTCTGAACACTTAAGAATGCCAATAACATCCATACATTTTCCCTTTCCCACCCTCCCCATCCCCACAAAAAAATAAAAAAGCTTTTAAAGCTCTAAATATACTTTTTTTCCATAGTGTGATTGAGCCTAGGGCTATACGTTTTAGTATAGCAGGTGCCATTACAAGCAGTTCCTGGCTCTGCACCCTGGCTGTCCCACGCATAGGAGGAGGTACAAAATAATTTAAACCCTTCCCTTTAGGCAAGCGAGCCCAAGATGAAGGAGCATAACCCTGCTTGTGAGTATCCAGCGGCATCAGGGTCTTATTTATTTCTCACTTTTTTATTTTTTATTTTATTTTATAAAAAAACAGTCAGATGTTAGGGAGAGCAAAATAGAATAAAATTTAAAAGGACAAAAACTCAACACTGAAGGAAAACAACGGGGCCACTTGCACAATGAGAAAAGGAATGCATGCTCGATTCCAAGGATGAGAGGGGTCAGTTCACTCACATGGGTTTTCTAGGCCCACAACCTAAGGCCTCAGCCTCACTCTAAACCACAGGGTTTTTGTTTGTTTTTTCTTCCAAAGACACTCTTAATCCTACCCCTGAAACCAATATGGTAGGGATAAGTTTGGAGTGATCATCACTCACTAACTACAATATTTGCTATTTTAAAAATAGATTTATATATAGTTCTGGAAATTATGAAGCAAACAAAATATAACACCAAAGATGCATTTGTCACAATGAGCTCAAGTCGCAGCAACAGGAGAAATGTGGGAAAGGACAGAGAGGGCTGCTGCAAATGCAGCAAGTATGTCCTTAAATACGTCACATGGTGCAACAGGCAGACAACCTCAGTTATTCTGTGTCACCGGACACAACATGACAAGTGTCACATTGTCACTTTCAATTAAAAAGAAAAGACAGTATTTCTTCTCAGAAGTTGCCCTATGAATTTTAGACATTATCTATAATTGCTTCTTTGAGTATGTCTAAAATCTGGCTTTATTCTCCTCAGTTTGGAATAATCAACACATAAATTGACATCAAGGATAACTGTGTAGTTCTCACCTTAACTCTGAGGACAGGGTAAGGTATAAAATAGGAGCCTAGTCTTTCTCATTTCAAATTACTGCATTTCATTCTAATGGGCAGAGATATTTCATAAACCTGGGATTTTAATGTCCATTATCCTAAAAGGTGAATTAATGGCAAACAAACGTTTAGACTGTCAAAACTAAATGTAATGCAGAGTCAAAACTAATGAACTAAAATCGAAGAGGATTTGTTATAAATTTATTTTTTATCTTTAGTTGTTGAACTTGCACCTTTGCTCCAGCACTTTGAAAGGAAGTTGTTTCATCTTTGGCAGCCTCTGCCAATTTTACATCGAATCCCCATGAATGTTCTTTTTTAAAAAGAAAACCTATGAATTCCATTAAACCATGTTATGTTTGGTATTGCATATGACTATTTTACTGCTGGTTCTTTCTCAGAATTCTCAATGCCAAGTTTCGTTTGTTTGACAAAGTTGTTGAGATACAGTATTCATAATTAGCTGACTTTTACACACACACTGTGACCTGATAATCCTGAAACACCTAACAGGGGAGAAAGGTCAGCCGCCTTTTTTTCCTCTCATTTTCTTGGAAACAAGGTAACTGCATATTCTACTTTATATTTAAATGGAAGGAAGAAAATATACAAGCCCATATTGATATTATATTTCTACTAAAAGCAACAACAGTTCATATGTTCATGTTTGCTGCTATGACAATTCAACACATGAACAAAATCAGCTCTATGCCATGAAGACTGCTGAAGTGATGGTTTCGATTATCAACTCACTGCTGCTACGTCCATAACAAGCAAATGCAACCTGGAAATATGCCCCAAACACATATCTTTCAGTACATAAAAATACAACCACAATAGGTAAGTACATACTGTACACAGTTTCATCAGTATTTTTATCTCCCCAAGATGTTAAGAGTCCTCTTTTAAATACAAAGCAGAGAGCCAATAAAATATAGCTATAATACAGCCCTAGATTTTGTTTTGTTTGTTTTTGTTTTTTCTTAAACAATTTGGTCACAATGCACCTTTGATATAAAAGCATTTTTAAACTTTATTATTAATACTCAGGACATTAGGAATTTCCAGATTTTTGTCAGTAGCATTTGTAGAACCACTTTTGGTAACAAATACAGTAGTTAGGAATACGCATCCAATTCAGAATGCATAATGTTTATCCTGAATCCTTTCTGGCTAAAAACAGGGCTGGCGCTGTGATGAGATATAGAAGGAGAATCTACAAAAAACACGGTAACATGTTTTTCCCCAGAGGCTACGTCCTCTTTTGCTGGAATACTTTATAAATACATATTAAAAAGTAAGGCAACAACTCCAAACAGTCCAAGCTGTTTGCTCAACTCTATTCCCAATTATATCCACAATCCTGGCGATCAATTTCATGGTTGTACTGTTTAGTGTCTGTCTTTCTGATTTCAAAATGGTCCAAAGGATGTTTTCTGACATTTCTAAAACATCTCTGGTATGTGTGTTCAATGATGTACGCAATTAATACTGCTCAGGTACTGAAGCCTACGATGTCCCAGTGCCTGTTTTAAAGGATTCAAGACATTGATTTGGATTCACCATAAACTCCTGCATGAATCCAAAATTCCCTTCCCTACTATGTTTATCACCTCTTCTCTTTTACTCCAAATTTTAAACCTAAAGGAGTACCAGGACTACCTGGCTACTGGAAAGATGTGCACTCCAGTAAGCAAAACTTTCATCTGGGACCTTTAGAACTCACGGCCCCATTCCATGTGGACATTCAACTCACGAAGATGTGCAAAAGGAAAAGATGTTAAATTACAGTCAAGTTATCCAGAAGAGGGTGTTATACAAACCTATATGGAAATGACAGTCTTTTTTTTTTTCTTCCTTTCCTATAAATACATTTAACAGCTTAGCAGAAAGACAAGCTAAATTTAAGATTGTTCACATTTGAGAATTGTTTCATACTCTCTGCTAATGATAAATAAGGAACTCCCGACAATGGAATTTTAACAGCAATTTCATTAACAGGTCTCTGAAAACTGCTCTTTTTTTTTTAAGGGTTAAGAACAATGATTATGTTTGCAAGGTTCTGAGAAGTCCATCTACTGTCCAAACTTTGGATTGAAGTCCTTTTTTTTTTTTTCCTTTACTTAGAGACAGGTATATACAGTGCTGTTGTAATAATGAAACAAATGTGAAATCTACTGTAAAGTTGCACAATACAGAAAACTGTTGCTCCATCTTCTACTACATAAATGTGTGACTCCACAGGTTAGTAATGTTGCTGCCATTGTTTTTGTTAAGTTGGAATTATCCCATCACGTCTAAGACCTCTCTTCAACTCCAGATCCTCCAGTTTTTTCCATAATTCCTCACGCTCCTTTTCTTTCTTTTTCTCACTGGGGAAGAAACAAAATATAAAGTAAACACCTGGGGAGGTTGAAAGACGTTATTCATCAATAACTGTCCCTTGAACATTCTTTTTCCCATGTATGTTTTAAAAGGTCTTTGAAAAGCTTGGCATTAAGCTTATGGGTGTTTCTTCTTTTTGGTTTTTCTCTCTCTTGCTTTTTTTTTTTTTACACTTATTTAGACACAAAGTAGTATTAATGAACAGAGTAGAAGATGACAACTTTTATTGTTGTTAATCCTCACCCGAGGGTATTTTTTCCATTGATTTTAGAGAGTGGAAGGGAGGGGGAGAGACAGAGAAAGAGACACATCAATTGGTTGCCCCCCACATGTGCCCCAACCAGCATAAAACCGACAACCCTTCAGTCCTTGGGCCAATGCATTAACCACTGAGCCATAACCAGCTAGGGTGATTTTAATATTCCTTTATACTTAATACAGAATATTAACTTCAAAATTACTGAGAAACAAAAATGAGGATCATTTATATGTATCTGTTATCCTAAAACCAAGGGCACATTAGTGACTTTCACTTGGGATCTACTTAAAATCTAATTTTCTCTTTGTCTCCAAACAGTTTCTCAAAAGAGATGCTAGAAATGACACTGATATAGAGAATGTAGTAGGTCAAGAAAATATAATTTCTCTTTACGAATATCTGTTTTTCCTACACTATGTATATTTAAACTCTTTAGCAGTATCTTGTCTGTATAAGTGTTACTAAATCACAAAATCTAAATTAACGTATTTAATACTTACATATACAACCAAATTAAATATTATTTCTTCTGTGATTGCAGTTTTAATGATCTGGACAGAATTGTGTTGATATTGCTATATATTAAAACTTTAATGTTCCAAGGTTTCAAATTTAGTTCAATATCAATTTAACTAATGAATTCCAGATTTGAGGAAAAATTTGTAAAATTTACTAAAACTCTGGATGTCTAAAATAGGGTTAACAAATTTTATTTTGCCAAGGACATGTTTAGATTACCATATTTTTATAAAAGAAACAGTGCTGATTTTAACATCAACCAAGTCAGAAGTACCTAATCCAGGAATATATGAATATACTGTAAATTAATAAATTCACATATATTAAAATAATTCATTGCTGTCCCTAGTTTTCCCATGTTGTGATGAACCAGTAAATAGCATACCCAAATGACATCTGTATATCCATAAATTCAGATAATTTCTGAAAAAGGGCCATGTGTTGCTTTACCTAGCAAGAATTTAATGTAGTTACAGTACAATATTTACTCAGGGAAATCCACATAGGTTAAGTGAAATTTGTATATAATTCTAATGCCTCATACTTTTATATCATCCCTAATTTTTTAAAGTTATATTGATAACTATAGCAATGGAAATTAATCTTCATTGCCCCCCCAAAAAAATCTCTAGAAATACTTCAGTAATTTTATATTCTCATCCCACTAGTCTTAAGGAAACATTTCATTATGTAATATGGTCATTAATATTATCATTTCATAATTAATATTTTGTTATTTTAAGCCTTTGTTTACTATAATTAATTTCAGCTATCTCAAATATAATCTGCACAATATGAATTTCAGTGGGCATAATTTTCAAACAATTACCTGTAGGGTAATTTTGACCCTAAAAATTTATATTTATAGGACAAGATTAAACAATCCTTCAATCATTATGAATTCCAGATTCTTAACTGTAAAAGCAAGCTGTTTGGTAAATTATCTCTTTTGGTTTCTCAGTACAGTTTAAGAATAATATTAAGTCTAAATAAATGTTATCAGGGAATACTGATTTGAGTACATTTAAATCAATTCTGTAGATCCTGCTGGTTTCAAAAAATATAACCTTTAATTTGGAGGAAGAGAGAGAAGAAATTGATAGACAAGGCCTTAGGATCTTTATTCAACTAAAAAACAATTTAAATATACGTAAGGTTCATACTGCCCTAATTCACAGTTTAAATTAAGAACAGATATCATAAAAATACTCATCTTATTACTGAAGAGTTTCATTCATATCTTTGCTCAAAGCTTTATGGCATTCAGTGCCATCTGTCCTGTGGGGCTTTTCTTCCAGGGGAACTTTGTGCTGAGCTATCATAAATCTTTTATTCAGACAACTTTATCTTCAAAAATTATAAATAGTTCTGATATAGTTAGTGTCACTCCCATTCTTTCCCACTTTTCTCTCTACCTGTAGGAGGGAGTTTTAAAAACTTAACCATGTTGTCAAGCTAGGATACTGTCAAATTCTCTCCCAATTTCAATTTTACATAGCACTAATGTTGGCATGTGTATCTAACAGTGTTAGTTACTTATTCCACACACGATTTCAGACTTGTAATACTTAAATTTTATCCGAACTGAAACAATTACTAGTGTCTTGCCATCCAGAAGTGAAATCCTTCATTCAGTTCTTCTCTAATAGTACCAAATAAATCTCTTTATTCTCTTTTCCTATTCTATATCTATGGAGAAACCAATGTTTCCATCTATTCCGTTTAACCTTCTACTGTTCATTGGACAAAATATTACCCTTGCTTAAAAATAATCCTTCTCTCAATAAGAAAGTCCATTTGCTATAAGTCACTTTAATATATCAGATTATCAGAATCAACTTCACAGTGTCTATTCCTGATACCCTTGGTTAATTCTTATCTTTTTAAAGCATTTTTCTGGTTTAAATAATAAATGATCAATAGCCGAATCCGGTTTGGCTCAGGGGATAGAGCGTCGGCCTGCGGACTAAAGGGTCCCAGGTTCGATTCCGGTCAAGGGCATGTATCTTGGTTGCGGGCACATCCCCAGTAGGGGGTGTGCAAGAGGCAGCTGATCGATGTTTCTCTCTTATCGATGTTTCTAACTCTCTATCCCTCTCTCTTCCTCTCTGTAAAAAAATCAATAAAATATATTTTAAAATAAATAAATAAATAAATGATCAATAAACAGTTTATTATTGAAGTTCAATAAATATGAATTTACTTCAATCAATTTCAATATCTATATATATAAAACCCTAAGCTACTGACGGTTCGACTGACCATTTGCTATGACACTCACTGACCACCAGGGGGCAGACGCTCAATGCACAGGCATGGAAACATGGAACAGACTGATGAATCTCAGAGGGAAAGATGGGAAAGGGAGGGTGGGAATAGATTAACCAAAGATCTTATATGCATACTAGAGGCCTGGTGCATGGATTCGTGCACAGGTGGGGTCCCTCGGCCTGGCCTGTGCCCTCTAGCAATCCAGGACCCCTTGGGGGATCTCGGAGAGCCGGTTTCAGCCAGATCCTCACAGGCCAGGTCGAGGGACCCCACCGGTGCACTAATCTGTGCACCGGGCCTCTAGTTTTAGAAATAAAGTCTTTAATACTGTTAATGGGATTCTACAGATTTAATCCTTATTCAACTGGGATAATAAGCTATTATTTGCTAAAAAAAAAAAAAAGGAATATTATGTACAATATACTTTTTAATGGTATATCACAGCATGAATGTGTATTTTACTTCCTTTATCTAAAAAATTATTTAAATTAGACAAACTTTTTCAAAAGATAAGAATTAACCAAGGACATTTTAAGTTGGGGACAAGAAAAGTTATTATAAATTCCGTGATTTGCAAAAACTGTAAATATAATAAATTAAAAGTTCTTTAAATTGCAAGTATGATCCAACATATCCCATAATTAATATTTACATTATTTTATTAAAAATCTCAACCTCTTCTATCTACAGGTAAACACTTGCCATATTCCATAATTAAGTTGCTTTTCAATATATCACATCCTAGTATAATTGTTTTTAAATGAGTGTGATGGTCCTTTGTCTTCTGCCACCAAACCTTTCCCCTCATTGCTCTCTTTATCAGTAAAATGCAAGGAACACATTCAAAATCAGGCAAAGCAAAGAAGCAAGGGAACCACAGAGAGCTTTGCTCAGGAGATACCACAAGGTCCTGGGTCTGAACACCCACACACACACCTCTGGGATCCTCTAAGGTTCACAGTTTTATCATATACAAAGTGGCATTTGCTTCTGTATGATCCGAGCCAAAAACCAAAGGTCCCACTACTAACAAACTCTCTAGACTTCCCTCAATGTCTCCAAGTACATTGATGCCAGGGTCTGAACATTCGTGCCCCTTGCCCCAATTCATACACTGAAATCCTAATCCCAAAGAGAATGACATGGGTCATGAGGATGGTCCCCTCTGAATGGGATCAGTGCTCTAGGGAGCAAACCACAGAAATCCCTCGCCCCCTTCCTCCAGAGGAGGACACAATGATAAGGTGCCAGCTGTGAGCCCGAAAGAGGGCCCGCATCCAGCCATGCTGTCACCGTGCTCTCGGACTCCCAGCCTCCAGAACTGTGAGCAATTAATTCCTGTTGTTTACAAGCTGCCCATAAAACACCCATATGTGGTATTTTGTTACAGCAGCCCAAATGGACTAAGACATCATCTTTTGGAAAGTTGGACATATTGAACAAGAAATAACAAAACTGAAGAATCACATAAATGAAATCAATAAAGGCTTTATTCAGCCGTAGCATTTATTATAAAGAGTACACCTGTTCTTTGCCCCCTTTTGGTCTTAAGCATTTCAATATTTATAAAACCAGACTCTTCACCTCCCTGTTCTTTTCACTACAATGAATTTGTTGGGGTCTAGAACAGAAAATAAATTCTGAGCCAAAGAACTAAACAAAATGGTGCCTCGTCCCTCCTGATGCTGGAGTGAAGTACAAGATCAGCCCAATTGTCGTTCAAGTAAGTTCAGGATCGGAGTGGATCCAGCTGGCAAACTACCTGATGGTTCCCTTATGCGGGCCTGAATGCCAGCTCTGTGCCAAGCTCTTAACCCTGAGGTAGAAGAGAAACACTACAGAAGGGTAGGAGGAAAGCAGCCTTTTTCAAAACAACACTTTGTTGCCCAGGGGCTCCACTAATAAAGACACAACTAATGAGCATGCAGAAATGAAAAGATAAATAAATAAAATTGTGTGGCTTAGGATTTCGGTACAATTAGGCCACATCAGCAAAGAGCAAGGAAAGAACTCAATAGTTTTGGGCACAGCTAACAAAAAAGCTTTAAAAAGTTACCGCTGGCGATCTGACTTGTATGTGGCTGTCAGCTCGTCAAACATGGTGCTGTTCATTTCCATAAACGCCTTCAACACATTGTAGACTAATGCCACGATAGCCCTGGGAAGTAGAGAAGAGGGACCTATTAGTTAGTCGTACATAATGGGATGGAGAGAGAGAAAGCACAAGCCTGAATGAGCCCCACATATTGCACACCATCTCCATCCCTTTTAGCTGGAACAACTAGAAATGACATATAGTTCATTTCCAAACCGAGAGTTACTATCTTTACTGTTCAAGGCAAGACATCTTTCTGAGGGGTTGGCAGGATTAAAAAAAGAAAAATCTAATTTTGCCCTTCTAATTATTGGTAACCAGAATAAACTTGCCTGTGGGCAACTGTTAACTTCATTTAATAAAAAAGCAAGCATAAAAATAAAGCAACTTAGAGGCCTGAATTTGCATAGAATTTTATTTTTAAAGTGATAATATACAGAATTCATCAAAATCAAAAGCTGGAAATATGTAATTTATATTATTCATATCCATAGATATGATATTAAACTCCTATAAGTTGGGCAGTTTAATAGGAGTTATGTTTCTAGTTGTGATTTGCATCAGTCCACTCACACCAGCTTGATCCCCTTGCTGATCCAATACATTGCCGGTAAGGTAACAGGCAAGCTGGTGATGGCTGCGATGAGCTGTGGAACACTATAGAGCTAAACAGCCAAAACAGTACTCCATACTCAGCAAGGAAGAATAAGCTCTTGGGCAACACGAAGACTGTCCCATGATGGGCCTGACAGCTTCAGACCAGATCTAAATAGCACTGCCCTTTGCAAAACTATACAACAGCGCTTCCCTTTTGCAATATGCTCCAATACCTCTGAAAGGAACACTGGTAAAAGTTAGGCCAGGTGTTAAGTAAACCATGGGTTTGGTGTTTCCAAAATGCTTATAAGAAGCTGTGTTGCTTCCTCCCTGTGCCCATTAGTAAAAGGAAAACATATTCTCCCTTCTGCTGAAAGGAATGACCTCCCCAAATGCTCCGGGCAGTGATGGAGAAGGGCCAAAAACAGTGTACTGAGCGGTTACACACTCTTGCTGAAACCACTCTCTAGATTCTCAAGAGACTATCTGCATAAGGAGACTTCATTGTTTACCAGCTCCTTATTTTTACAGTTTTGTTAATAAAATTATGTGAATTTGAAAAATGAAAATTGTATTATTTCACAGTAGTACGCAAAACTTTTAAAGCCAAACTAATTACTAATATACTGAATTCTACCTGCTGATTTTTAATGCCACATTAACTTTTCTTTCTATTCCCCAGAGAAATATGTAAAGCCATTCAAATACAGAATGCTTTAACTTTCACAGGCCTAGATGTTAAAGTTCTCTTTGAAGACTGTAAACTTTTCTTCCCTACAGAACATATATAATGACTGGTTTTTTTTAAAAAATGGATATTGCTAAAGTGCCAATCAATTCAGACCACATCACTTTACAACTCTTTAGTGTTTCCTTAGCATCCACTTGGTGAAGGCTCATGTGGGCCCCACTCCCCTTTCTAACCTCATCTTCCAGCAACCTCCCCAAGACACCTGTGCTCCAACCCTCCCAAACTCTCAGGTCTCAGAACTCGAAAGACGCTTTTTACATTTTTGTTCCTTTTTATATGGCAGATGGACCCACACTCTGAAAGGGCTTCCCCATCCCATCCACCTGCCAAATTCCTTTAAGATACAATTGGCGCCTCACCACTCCACCGATGTCCTCAAACCCCTCCTCCCGCTCCAGAGCATCCCACATCTGTTCCATTCACAGACAGCCTATGTTAACAGAACACACTTCTAATGCTGCTTCATAAAGTATCTGTTTACTTGTGGGTCTTGCCAACCAGTCAGTGAATTTGTTAAAGGCAGGGACTCTATCTTTTCACATATCTCTCTTTAGCAACAAGCACAGCATCTGGCACATAGCAAGCACTCAAGACATTTTATTAAGCAAAAGAGAAGGAGGGAGGGAGGGAGGGAGGGAGGGAGGGAGGGAGGGAGGGAGGGAGGGAGGGAGGGAGGGAGGGAGGGAGGGAGGGAGGGAGGGAAGACCAAAGAAAGACAGCAAGAGAGGGAAGGATGGGCAAAGAAAGGGAAGGAAGAAAGGAAGGAAAGGAGGGAAGGAGTGGAAAACCTACGGATTCCAATGTTCTTTTGAAATCCTATACAGACTGGAAAACATGATGGGAAGGATGACATTAGAGTTTTCTTCTATCAAACTCATGATGTATTCATTATTCCAATAATAGAGCGCCCTTTCTGCCACCTTTGAGAAAAGAAAAAGAAAATGTTAAAAGAGAGAAAAAGACAAAGATAAAATTATAAATCTCCAAACTAAAGTATTTTAAGACTATTTTTATATCATTCAGCGAAATGTAAAATTAAATATTAATCATGCTCTACATTTTTGTGGGTTTAAAATCTTTCAGAAAGCTCCAAAGTAGTTCATCAGTTTGGAGAAGGAAGTTTCCCTACCTATTTCTATTCTCCTTTCATACTGCTCATTTCATCTGATTCCACATTTTTTCTGCATAGCTCCCAAGCTCCGGACACCTCTATTCCCTATGCCACACAGTTTCCACCATCCCTTTAACCCCTTCCTGACTCACCTCTTTCACCCACACAGCACGTGGCTGACACTGTCAATAGCTGCAGAGAAAACCCAGCTGCCCATCCCTGCAGAGCAGTCCCCTCTGCTAAGCACCTCCTGTGGCAGGTACTGTGCCTGCACTGCAGGGAGAACGTGCCATCGTCCCACCATCTGTGGAGTAGCTACTGCTGTGCCCATTGTACAAAGGAGGACACTGAGGTTCAGAGAGATTGGTAACCTAGCCAAAGTCACGTGACTAGCAAATGGTAAAAGCTAGAACTCGAGTATAGTGCCCGGACTCTTCCCAGACTTCATTTCTGTCACCTCGCTTTGGACTAAATAAGCCAGGAGAAAGTCGCTCCATTTCTGGACTCAGGGACACTAGATGTATATACGACTGCCTGCTATCTCAGATCCCTTTTCTCTGACTACCACACGATCAACTGACTAAGAATTCAACAGAACACCTCCAAAAACAATCTAAAAACAATCTAAAAAGTCATCTATAATAAGAATCAATATAAGCCCAATTCTCAAAAAAAAATCTAAAATCCCTAAAAAGGGTAGTTATATGAGAAAAGAGGGGCTTCTTTCATTCCATCAGATTAAGAAATTGTTTTCATTTAAAAATTAAATTTTAAATTAATTTTAATTTTATATGCATATATGCCTAAGCCATGGACACGGACAATAGTGCAGTGAAGCCCTGGGAGGGCAGCAGTGGGGTGGAGGGGTCAATGGGGGAAAAGGGAACATCTGTAATACTTTCAACAATAAAGATAAATTAAGTGAAAAATTTAAAATAAAAAAATAAAAATTAATTTTAAAGTAATTTTAATTTTATTTAATAAAATGGTACAAGATGCATCAAAGGCACTGTGCAAAGTGTTTCACATACATATTATTGAATCCTCACCACCAACACACTGAGTAGGTACCATTATTTCTATTTTGCAAGTTAGAAAACTGATGCTCAAGGTCACATGGCTGGCAAGGGACAGACCCCAAAGTCTCTGCTCTTAAACTCTTTTCTCTGTCATCCCTATGGAGCTCAGGTGCCAGTGGGGAAAGGAGGAATCGACCTACGAGCCCATCCGCGTAAACTGTGATAAATGTCCCATCAGATAGAGAAATAAAGTGCTGGAGGGAAGGGCAGACAGAACCACCCTGATGACGTGGGGGAGAGGAGGAGTGGCAGGAAGATGACACAGGAGGTGGCATCCAAGCTGGGCTTTGGAGGATGAAAGAAGGAAAGGCCATTCCAGGGCAAGGGGAATACAGGGAGGGAGACAGAGGCACCAACATGGACAGAGTGTCTAAACACCACGAAGCACATGGTATGTCTGAGGCATTGGATAAATGTTTGCTGGATGAACCAACGGACATAACGAGTGAATAAAGAAGAACCTCTTTACTTCTTGTGTTTTCAGTTCTTTTGTTCTATCGAATAATTTAAAATTCTTTTTTCTTTCTGTTATGGATCGAACTGTGTCATTTCCCCACTCCCTGCCAATTCCTAGGCTGAAGCCCTACCCCGTGTGAGTGTATTTGGAGATAGAAGATAATTAAGGTTAGGTGAGGTCATGAGGGTAAGGTCCTAACTGAACAGGCTTGGTGGCCTTATGAGAGATACCGCCTCTCTTTCCACATGCACTCACCACGGAGAGGCCATGTGAGGACAAGGGACAAGGTGGCCACCTGCAAGACAGAAAGGAAGCCCTCACAGAAGCAGGTCACACTGACACTCTAGTCCCAGACTTCCAGCCTATAGAACTGAGAAATGAACTTCTGTTGTTTAGGCCACGCAGTCTGGTATGGAACCTGCTACAGTCTAAATATTTGTGTCACCTCAAAACTCATGTGTTGAGATCCTAACCCTGAAAGATGATGGTACTAGTTGGTGGGATCTCTGGATGGTACTTAAGTCATAAGAGTGGAGGCTTCATGAATGGGGGATCAGTGCCTTTCAAAACAGCCCCTCTGCCATGTGAGCACACAAGAAGCCCATGACCCAGGAAAGAGCCCTTACCTAACCATGCTGGCACCCTGCTGTCCGACTTCCAGCCCCCATAACTGTGAGTGATAATTTCTGTTGTTCATAAGCCACCCAGTCTGTGGAATTTTGTTAGTCAGCCCCAGCTGAGTAAGACACTTTGTCTCCTTTCTGAGTTTCTGAGAATCACTTAAGCCTTCCTGGTGATACTCATTTTAAAAGACTCCTGCTCCTTGCCCTGGCCTGTGTGGTGTGGCTCAATTGGTTGGGTATTGTCCTGTGCACCAGGAAGTTGCCAGTTCGATTCCTGGTCAAGGGCAGATACCAGGGGATTATAGGCTTGATCCTCGGTGGGGGACTTGTAGGAGGCAGCTGATCTATGTTGCACTCTCATATTGATATTTCACTTTCTCTCTCCCTCTCCCTTCTTCTCTCTCTAAAAATCAATAAGCTAGTCTTAAAAAAAAAAATTAAAAGGTTCCTGCCTAGCCAGTGTGGCTCAGTGGTTGAACATCAACCTATGAACCAGAAGGTCATAGTTCGATTCCCGGTCAGGGCACATGCCCAGGTTGTGGGCTCAATCCCTAGTAGAGGGCGTGCAGAAGGCACCAATCAGTGACTCTCTGTCTCATCATTAACTTTTCTATCTTTTTTCCTCTCCCTTCCTCTCTGAAATCAATAAAAATATTTTTAAAAGGTTCCTGCTCCTTGCCCTAATTACACCAAACATCCTCATGAAAACAGTAAATAAGGTAAACAATCCAGATGTTTGAGCTTCACAGCCATGTGTAATATGCAAAACATCTACACAGTATACTGAATTTTTCTTATCTAGATGTATGTTATATCACCGAATGTAATGGTTCATATAATGGTTTCTAAGTGTGTGTGTGTGGGGGGGGGGGGGGGGGGGGGAGAGTACAATCACAAGATTGTCACAAGATCACTGACTTGACATACTGAGATGTCTTTAGACAACAGCAGTGTCTCTAACTGTGCAGGATAATGGCAGAGCAGGGGAAAGTCCCTCAAGTCCACTGTTAGCAATGTACTTCTGTGCTGCCAACTACAATCTGAACAATCTCATCAAATCAGCAGGCAGTATATCAAGAGTCAATTCTCTACTCTGTAATTCGGACCTCTGGTGAGATATCGAAGGATGAAACCTAATGTGTATTCACCCCAGATCACCCTCTTCCCTCCTGCGTGGGTTCCTCATCACTGCAGCAAGGGCCCCAATGAGAAAAGGACTGCCCAGGTTCACCTGCACTGTATTCTCCCCAAGTGGCCACAAGGAGGCAGAGTGGTGCCACAGGAAGGTTCAGACAAGAAGCTATACCTATTGATTTTACTCCCTATTAACTTGGGACCTTAAGCAAATCATTCTAAGTCTCATTTTTATTTTTTTCATCTAGAAAATAGGATTGGGGGGAGCCTCATAAGATAATTTGAAGTTTAGAAATAATGTATGCAAAGCAGCTAGCATAGAGTAAAATATTAGTGTTCTTTTTCTCTTAAGCTTTATTTAGCATTCTCTCTTATACTCTATAGCAAGCATGTCAAACTCAAAGGCTAACACGGGACAAATAAATGAGGCAAATGGCCCGTGAGCCAAGAGTATGACATGCTTGCTCTATAGGAAGCCTACCAGTCCACCTCTTATTCAGCTACTTTACTTAAGACAAATTATTCTACCACTTTGAGCTTTAGCGTTCACGTCTGTACAAATCACAACGCCCTCCCTGCAGTGTGGTCATAAGAATTAAAGTTATTGAGCAGAAAGCATCATCACAGTGGCTAGCATGTAGTGCTCAAGATAAAGGTGCTTATTGTTAAAATCATTGTTATCATGTGAGAAAATAGCAAATAAGTAACAACAGGTAGCTGGCGTCCATTATATTTTTTTCAATACAAATAAAATTTTACCAAAATAATACATGCTGCATAGGCTACTCTGGCTCATGCCCTCCTGGTACTAACCTGAAAATGGGGGCTAGATACACACTTGGCAATTTGTTTAAACAAAGGTTCTTGAATTTTAACAAACTGTGAAGGTTCAATCACATCCAATATTTCTTCCAGCTCCCCAAGAAACATAACCTGTAAGTAACACGCAAAACACAAAATGTCAGGCATTTCATTAAAAAATCCATAGGAACAATGAGGATTAATGAGAGTTAGCAGTTTTAAGAAAAATTTATACATAAAACCAAACATATATTATACTGGAAGATGTTCATTTCACAAAGAATTCACCAGAAACTTGCTGAGAGCAAGTTTCATTGACACTGAAAACACAATTCTATTTACTTTGGAAAAAATATGTGTTACATCTACTACACAGAACAACTGCTCTTAGACAATGCTGTAGGGATCCTGCAATACAGGACTGTCCTGTGCGGCTCTCTCTCTACTGCTATCAACCCAACTATCTCCTCCCTCACCCACATGTTTTAAACAAAGGGGGAGTGGCCGTCCTGAATACATGCACAAAAGTCCACAATGGCACATGCAGGTATTTTCCAAATACGTCCAGCCCTGATCTGTGGTAGGTGTTCCTCTAGGACAGAGGTGGGGAACCTTTTTTCTGCCAACAGCCATTTGGATATTTATAACATCATTCTCAGGCCATACAAAATCATCAACTTAAAAATAAGCCTGCTTTATTTGGTCAAACATTTAATTAACTCACCCCTAATGCCTTGGCAGGGCCAGACCAAATTATTTCACAGGCCTTATATGGCCCATGGACCAGACAATCCTCACCCTCCCCAGGATATGCTGTTAACAGAACACATAGGATCGGAAAGATACAAATGAGCAGGTTCACCCCCAAGCATGGAGCCTTTAAAGCCTTTCTACCCAATCTCCACACTTACACACATGCACATGCACACAAGTGTTCACTACTGAGCACAATGAATCTCATGGCCTCAGCACCATGTGCCTCAAGAAACTGCTTTTAGATCACAAAATGGAGCTAAATCAATATATTCAGTTGTTTTAAATATAATGGAAAACCAACAGAGAAACAAAAACCAGTCACCTATCTAGGCACCTACACTAATAAAAGAGAAAGATGCAAACTGACTGTACCTTCGCGATGCCCACCAGCCAATCAGGAGTGAGTATGCAAATTAACCCAACAAAGATGGCGGGTTAACTTACATACACAGGCGCTGAATGGCCGGGAAGCGGGACGCTAGCATCGTCACCATACAATGCAGGCGTTCCACACCGCCCCAGCCACTCCGGGCCTCTGGGCAGTGTGGGAAGGCGGAAAGGCAGCTCTGGCCAGAGCAAAGGCGGTGCTGGCAGCCAGGGGAAGGAAGGCCCATTCTTGCACGAATCTTCGTGCATCGGGCCTCTAGTAAAAAAATAATTACCTTAGAAAAATTAAGTATGCAATTAAAATATGAAAAATAACAATGCCTTCTTCATATCTTAAGATACATCTGAGTAGCAATGCATACATACTTTTAATTTTACCTAACAGGTATTAAGAAATTAAATGATTTTCTGAAGCTGTATAGGGTTTTGAAGAATTGAAACTGATTTGAAAAGGAGGGTGTTTCTGTTAAAAGCAAAATTTGTAGACTTGCCAGTTGTCAAGATACAAATTCTGACCTAGCCGGTTTGGCTCAGTGGGTAGAGCGTCGGCATACTGAAGGGTCCCAGTTTCCATTCTGGTCAAGGACACATGCTCAGATTGCAGGTTCAATCCCCAGTATGGGTGGGCAGGAGGCAGCCAATCAATGATTCTCTCTTATTACTGATTTTTCTCTCTCTTTCTCCCTCTCCCTTCCTCTCCGAATTCAATTAAAAAAAAAAAAATACATAAATTCTCCCAAAATTTTTCCAAAGTGTAAAACTAACAGCTGACCTTTTCTGGGCCATTTTCACATGGTTTCTAACCTTTCAGGAGAGTGGAAGCAGATCTGGCACCAAGCTAGGCTCACTTCCAAGTTAAGAGACACTCCACCACAACAACCTTGCATGGCACATGCTCGGTTAGGTCTCGGCAAAAGTACAAATCATGCCCAACCGGCGTGGTTCAGTGGTTGAGCATCGACCTATAAACCAAGAGGTCGTGTTTCCATTCCCAGTCAGGGCACATGCCCTGGTTGTGGGCTCAATCCCCAGTAAGGAGCATGCAGGGGGCAGCTAATCAATGATTCTCTCTCATCATTGATGTTTCTATCTCTCTCTTACTCTCCATTCCTCTCTGAAATCAATAAAAATATATTTTTTTAAAAAAAGTACAGCTCAATTGGTGTGGCTCAGTGGTTGAGTGTCAACCTATGAACCAAGAGGTCACGGTTCGATTCCCTTTTAGGGCACATGCCTGAGCTGTGGGCTTGATCCCCAGTGGGGGGCATGCAGGAGGCAGGCGATCAATGATTCTCTCTCATCACTGATGTCCCCTTCCCTCTCTCCCCCACTTCCTCTCTGAAATCAAATATATATATATTTTTTCTTTTTTATTAAAAAAAAATACAAATCATCGTAGGTCAGAGGTGTCCAGGCCACTTGTAAACAGCTAAACTACAGGTCTGTAACATATTTTACGACTGTACATAGTAAGAGCCCATCCACACTATGTTTTAAAGTGGGTATTTGGGCAGTTAGCTCTAGCATCTATCCACAGTGACAGCAAAACCTCCACACCATGAAGGTGACGGAGAGAGGCCCAGACAGTTGGACACATGACTGGGACCTGGCTCGGGCTTCCATGGGGCTAAGCAGCACTGTGACAAAGTCCAGGGTTCACGAATCAGGAAGGCAGGTTCTGGCCTAACCACCTATAGTTAGGGTACTCAGCCAGGCTCCTTAAATTCTCGAGGCATCAATTTCATAACCAGTAAAATGAGAACATTGGCAGTCCTGTTTTACAGAGCTGCAATGAGGATTAAATGAAAGAATTCATTTTATACATGTTTATTAGCTTGGTGCCTGGCACTCAGCCAATTATTTAGTAAGCTATTAACACACTGACATTAAGCACTTACCTCTTTCTGACTACATGTTTTGGGCCAAAATTTCATTAACCCCCTAATAACCTAAAATGGAAAGGAGAAAAACAAATCACACTTAATTTTTCATATACACTCCATGAAAAGTGGTGTATAATTCGAAATTATGGAAAAAAGTACTTACTGGTTCTGTGAGTGAAGGATCTTTCTCCAGAAATTGTACTATGCAATATGCCAGCTGGAGAAATAAAAATGAAGGACAAAATTAGAAATTCTATATAGTAAGGTTTCAAAAGACGTATTATTAAAACTTCCTAAAAAGTTTCCAGATTCTGGTTTTAGTAACTTCACATCCAATTCATTTTCAAAATAAAAAGCTACTTTTCAAGTCAAAGAATGACACTAATAAGGCTCCAGGGGAATTTTTTTAAAAAAGAATACTGGGATAGCTCTGGCTGGTGTGGCTTAGTTAGTTAGAGCATTGTCCAGTGCACAGTAAGGTTGTGAGTTTGATTCCCAGTCAAGGTATATAACTAGGTTGCAGGGATGAAGCAAGTGATTGGAAGCAAGTGATTGATGTATCTCTCTCACACTGATGTTTCTCTCTCTCTCTCTCTCTCTCTCTCTCTCTCTCTCTCTCTCTCTCTCTCTCTCTCTCCCCCCCCCTCCTCTCTCCCTCTATCCCTCTCCCTCCCTCCTTCTTTCCCTCCCTCCCTCCCTCCCTCCCTCCCTCCCTCCCTCCCTCCCTCCCTAGGATCAATATTTTTTAAAGCCTAACATTAACAAAAGAAAAAGAATATTGGGACATGAAGTAGCCAGCTAATGAAAAGCAGAGGTGAAATATCACATTCAGTATATTCTGAAAGTATTTCATCTACATATAGTTTGAACTACATCTCATGGGCTTTCTTTCTGTCTGTGCTAACCTCAATAGCACAGCGTTTTACTGTGGTTCCAGAAGAGCGTTCTATGAGAAGTAGGCTCTTCCTAAAAACCTTGCTGGTTTCCTGACTGGCACATGCAAACTAAAGCTGTTTCAGGAAGACACAGAAGGTTCTACCTGCCAGTTGGAACCTGGAGAAATATGAGTTTTACATCTGACACTAACTCATCTAGGCAAGAATTCTTCTAGATGATCACGCAATGTAATACCCTGCTTCAAAAACTAGAGGCAAGATTTGTAAAAGGGCTGGTAAGGATTCTTGGACAGGAAACCCACTCTTGGGAAACAACTTTTTGAGGGTGTTCTAAATTAGAAGCATATGGACTAATTTTCCTCGAAACACAGAACTTCACATTTAAAGAGGAACACTGCTCAGAAAAACGTGTTACATTTTTATGCAAACTCAAAACATTCCCACTGGGGGGGACTGGGGAGTCAGCGGTTTGAAATACTAAAATTAAAATGCCACTAGATCATTTCTCTCCCCACTAGTGACATGCTTACCATGCAAGACAGTGTTAGCATGGGAATTAGAGTGGGAATAGAACAGGGTACACTTTTTAAAGTAATGGAGGCTAAAAATAAAAAAGATGTGAAAATATTGATTTGTTTACTGTGCATTTATTTGTGTGTAGAAAGTTAGAAAGATATGGTGAATGTACTAGAAAGGGAGCAAAAGGCAACTTAATAGAATATTGTAAAATAAGGCTGAGACAAAATATTCAAAAACATTCAAAAATGATTACACATGTCTAAAGATTTAAATCTGAAAAGCCCACATACATATATTACTATACACAACATGTTCAATATATAATTTTGTGAACTGGGCAAGTCATCTAAATTCTCTGAAAAATGAGATGACTAAATAAATACTCCTTTCACTTGAAAAATATTCCCATGAGTCTCCTATGCACTGAAAACACACACAAACACACACACACACACACACACACACACACACACACACACACACACACATTTTTTTTTGGGGGGGGGAGGTATTTTAAACTTTAAAATGTCTTTGTTACAACAAAATAAGCACATATCAATATCAAAGAAACACTGGGTTTGCAAACTTTATTTTGCTTCCAAAAGTAGTTGTACAAAATTCTACCTGGGCATGGAAGAGTGATAAGCTCCTGACGGTGTGTAAAGGGATCAACACTTTCACCAGAAACTGTTTGTGTTCTGCCTTAAGAGGTAAAGCAAAGCCATTGATAATGCTAGGAAGAAGGAAAGAGATGTGAATTAGCAATGCTACCACAACAAGCTAAACTAAAACAAACTGTTCTTGTGAGATTGGGTTAAATCTTAATCAGTTTATGACTGGTCCAGAGCACCCAAAACCCATCCCAGGGGCAGTCAAGATTTCTTAGTTACTTCAAAGAATACACTTAAGTAGGCAGGAAATTTAAGAGAAGAAAATTGGCTTCTGATCTCCCAGCACAGGCTCCTGTGCTCTGAAACCTTGTTGGATGGTCCCCAAATCTTTTGTATCAACAACTCTTTATTCTTCCTCCCTCTTTTCCTTCCCTAAATAATTGCCTGCCTTGCTCACTTATGACCCTTTCCATTTCTAGACAACATTCTTTCCTGTCCCTGATAACTCTGCTCAAACCAAGAATACCCTAGAGCCCAGTCCAGAAAATTAGAGAAAACCATGTGACTCCACCTTGTTTTTCTCCTCATATTAGGAGGAGAGACTAAGTAATCACATTGTCCAGTTACATTAGTCTCCCTTGTGTGTAGAAAGCTACACAACAGCTGTCTCTTTCCAATTCGTTCCACTGCACCAGGAAACAGCTGCTCAAAGGACTACACCTGGGTCCACGGGTCCCTGGAACATGGCAATCTTCCCGATTTATTATAAACTTGCTTTCAAAAGATCTGGCAAAGGGCAGGTAGTCTAGAAACTAACAAGAATAAGATGCTTTGTGGTAACTGGTCTGACTGCATCAGATGCACTGTCTGTGCAATGGGAAATAAACCGCTAGCTCTTTCAGTCATCCCAGCAGAATTGGCAATGCCTAAATGTGGAACAAGGGGAACAGGAGACCGCGTTTTGGAGAGTCAGTTGGGAAGCACGCTAAAGCACAAATGAGAGTATCAGATGTACATACAGCAGTAGATCTAGGTCAGCATTTCCCTGCACCACCTGAACCTAATTCACAGAACGATAGTCACCTGAGATTAGCAATTGGATAAAAATGTACTTACCTTCCTAATATTTCCAGCAGTTCAGCTACACCATTGAAGTGTTCTGTTTCATAAACAAACCTTTAAGAAAGAGAAAGAGGGAGAGGGAGAGAGAGAAATAAAGTCAGTACACTACATTCAAATATTTGAGGTTCACTTAATACTTCTATAAAACCACCAACTTCGCTTCTCCTTCTCCCCCCTCCCTCCACTTACCTTAGAAAAATATTGTTAATCTGTTTTCGGATAAATGCTCTAAGACCAAGAAACTTGCCATAAATTCTGTGTAAGACTGTTTTTAAGTAGTCCCGTTCCCGGGGGTCTTCGCTGTCAAATAGCTCCAAAAGCTGTTGTAAAAGAAAGAGGGTGCTGTCAAAAGCGGTTTCAGGAAAGAATTTAGGAATTGTGCCACTCATTATTTAAAATCCTTTCCTTCCTTCCTCCCTCAAAAATTTATTGAGTACCTATTATGTGCCAGGCACAGTGCTAGCGTTTCAGAATACTGTGATAAGTAAGTCAGACAAGGGGCTTATATTCTAGCGAAGAGATACATAATAACAATACTACTATGTAACACATATACAGTACTTAGTATGATCATCAGGCAATTTTCTAAGCAACCTACTTATATTACTGCCTCTGAGGTAGTTTTATCCCCATTTTACAGATGAGGAAATTTGGGCAGAGTGATGTTAAGTAAAATTGCCCATGGTCTCAAAGCTAATAAGTGGTAGGGCTAGGATTTGAACTCAAGCAGCCAAGGCCCTAGAGCCCATTATCTCAACAACTTCACTACTGTGACATCAGGTACCTACTGAGCTTATGTTCCAGAGATACAGTTAAGATAAGCCTTCAGTTCTACCAGAGTATACAAGTAAATGAAGCAACCTAAACCGAAGCAAACATCAACAAGTCCCTAATGATGCAGGTAATGTTTCTTTCAAGATCTTGGTTCTTGTTACATGGGTAAACAAATAAATATCATTGTAAATATTCATTGAGGTGAACATTCACATTTCTGTATGTATGTTATATATGAATAACATTTTGAAGTTCCCAATCATTTGTAAAGTCAGTAACATGTCAACACAAAAACATGTACATGAATGTTCACAGCACCATTATCCATAATAGCCAAAAAGTAGGAAGAATCCAAATGGCAATCATCTGATGCATGGATAAGCAAAATGTGCTACAATGAAATATTACTTGGCCATAAAAAGGAATGAAGTACTGATGTATGTTACTACACAAATAAACCTTTCAAACATCATACAAAGTGAAAGAAGCCAGTCACAAAAAGCCACATATTGTATGAAATTAACAACTTGTATGAAATATATAACTATCCCCCTTATATGAAATACACAGAATAAGCAAATTAATAGTTATAAAGCAAAATGAGGAGGGGCTAATGAGTATGGTGTATTTTTGGAGGATGATAAATTATATAGTAGTGATGATTACACAACTCTGTGACTATACTAAAAAACAATGAATTGTAAAATTTAAAAGGGTGAATTTTATGGTATATGAATTATATCTCAATAAAGCTGCTATTTTTTTTTCTAAATGACAGTTGGCAGGTTTCTCTGGCTGAAGAACAAACTTAGAGACTGGTTTAAATTTTAAGGAGTTCTTCATACATTCATTATCATAGCAATAGAGCAGAACTCATAGTTCTAATGTTGACTTTACAGCAAAACATTGCGAAAACATACAGACAGCATATAAATGAACACAAACTACCCCTAATTATCAAAAATCTATCAACATACAAAAGCATGATTTCAGGTGATTAAGACATGAGGCTAAGACTGACATCAGAATATTACTATACTCAGTGAGTAGTATTCAATTAAATAAATTACCTACTTTTTGTTTGGTGCTTTTCTTTGACTAAAAGACAGAGTTCTAGACCAAAAACCTGGCCCATCAATTAATGGCAGGAAGCACAAACTAAAGGACAGTCTTCAAAAGTGGGCAATGAGACAGATGCAATGTTTGGCTACACAATGTCATTCATCCATTCATTCATTCAAAAACTGAGTATTTTGAATAAATAAGTATGCAGACACAATCTGCTTTCAGAAGGCCTACTCTAATGAAAGATGGTGGTAAATAAACTGCAAGATAGGCATTCAGGATGCTATATAAATACATAGCAGACATATCTACTCTATTTGGGAGAAGTGGAGTGATCAGGGAAGGCTTTTAGAGGGAAGTAACATCCAGGCTGATCTATGAAGAAATTAGGAGCTAGAGACAGTGGAAGTGTTCATGGCAGATTCAATACCACATACCTTCACCGGCAGCCTATCTGAAAAGAAGATGCTGTTAAAATACCTGCCATATCTCTGCCCACCTGACGATTAAATCAATCAGTCAATGATAGCGATTGTCCTCATTGCTGGACACACACACACACACACACACACAAACTTGGAGCCCACAGGAAAAGCAATAAGCAGGTCAACCATACGGTTCCACAGAAAACAATACAAAAAAAGAAAGACATGTGTGCCTATAGGCAAAAAAACGCCCCCATGGCTCAGTATCTCTTATCTACTACATGCACAAAATTACATAAGATCTCTAATCTACCTATACTATTCCTTGTTAATGAAATTATTAACCTCTTGAGAGCTATTTTTCCCTTTGGTTTCTATGTTTCAGTGTTGTAAAAGGGCTTAATGAGTAATTTGCAACCAACATAAAAGGTTTGAGAGGGTAAACTGTTAGCAAAACTTGAATCAACTATGCTCATGTATTGTTAATCTTAAGAGTTTAATGAAAATATAATAATTAAGCAAAAATTATTAAACTAATATTTTCATTAGGCCGTTAAAGAAAATGCATTACCAGGCACCTAACTTAAATCATGTACAAAGCCACAAGCATTATATACAGAGTGGCCAGATTATTATGATCTCTGAATGCATAATAATCTGGCCACTCAGTGTATATCCTATATAATAAAACGCTAGTATGCAAATTGTCCCCTCGACCAGGAGTTCGACCAGCAGGCAGGCCGGCCAACCGCCCATGTCCCCGCCCCCTGGCTGGGCTGGCCGGACCCCACCCATGCACGAATTCATGCACCAGGCCTCTAATATATATACACTAAGTGGCCAGATTATTATGCATTCAGAGATAATAATAATCTGGCCACTCAGTGTATATTATCTATATAATAAAAGCCTAAGTGACCATTACGGCGGAACGACCGGAACAACCAGTCACTATGATGTGCACTGACCACCAGGGGCAGATGCTCAACACAGGAGCTGCTCACTGGTGGTCAGTGCACTCCCACATGGGGAGCGCTGCTCAGCCAGAAGCTGAGCCCATGGCTGGCAAGCACAGCAGTGGTGGCAGGAGCCTCTCCCACCTCCGCGACAACACTAAGGAGCAGTGAGCTGAGCAATAAGGAGCAGTGAGCAGGTAGGCAGTAAGGAGCAAAGGGTCCCAGACTACGAGAGGGATGTCCGTCTGCTGGCTTAGGCCCACTCCCCACGAGAGGGTACAGGCCAGGACCCCCTCCTCCCCTGCATGAATTTTGTGCACCGGGCCTCTAGTGTTCTATAAGAAAGAAAGATACACTGCAGTATATAAATTACTTTCTTGCTATTCCACAAAACACACTCTTGATGAATTTATTATGTATGAGACAAAGGAATAGTATAATAGTGCACAGGCCACGAAAGGGGAGTAGAATAAGCTGTTTCCCAAACAAAATAATATATGTGTGCTTTGTCACATATAAACTACAAAAACTCCCCCACCAAAAAAGCAATGAAAATATAATCCAGCATTTGTATGTCTGGGGGAACTGTACCCTCTACAATATAACAGGCAATTGGTTGTCAAAAAAGAAGCTGGAGAGTTTCCAAGGTGGTTACAGAGCAAAGACAGACCTGTCAACGTGCGGAAGCTAACAAACAGGAATAAATTGGGTAGTGGTTTAATCAAAGAACCTCCTTTGAAGCTCATAATAAACCGATAGTGCAATGAGAAGGGCAAATGAAAAAGGCAGTAAGGGTCTCTTCCAGTTAGACATGGGGACTGAACCTCTATCCTCTTGAACCCTCCCTGACATGAGTTAAGAAATAAAAACTGAAGGAACTACAGGGCACAAAGGACTGGAGAGCAGATTAGAAAGTTTGTACATTTTTCAAAGATGGAAAGTGGATGGCAGGGCGTAACTATCTTGCGTTTCCTCTTTCTCCACTCTGCTAAGTGTTTTTCCATTCTGCCAGCAGGGAGGGAAGCCGACAAGAAGCCAATTCACACCAGAGAACCCTTAACAGGCTTTAGAACTGAGGGCATTAGATATATCTGATGGCAAGGGTGTAAGAAGCTAAAAACAGGAAAATGGTTGAAAGTTTGCAGGAGTAACAAGACCTCCCAGATCCCTGCCCCACACAGTGCACTGAAGATTTACAATCGAAGTCTGGAGACAATAAATAAATGAGCAAGTCTCTAGTGCTGGGGACCTTGTAAACAGCTAAGTGAAGCCTTCATTGAAAATAACGGGGTTAAATGAAACTCTGCTTGCTGAAGAGTGAGATCTTTGCCAGCCCCCTTCCCTAAGTTCCTAATTCTAGATGAAGCTGGAGATTAGGAGGTCCATTTTTAGAGAAACTAACAACCTTGAGAGGAAACACCTATACATGTACTAATGAAATGACAAGGTCTCCACCCAATATACCACATGTCCCTCACGCATGCGTGTGTGCATGTGTGTGTGTGCGCGCGCACACACACACACACACACACACACACACACACACAGGCCCTAAGAGGTTTTCTGATTACTAACATCTATCTATACTAATAAAAGGATAATATGCTAATTAGACCGGGTCGACCGGTCATCTTCCGGATGTTCAACTTCCTTCCGGACAAAACCATGTTGGTGGGACCGAGGCAGAGGCAGTTAGGGGTGATCAGGCTGGAGGAAAGGGCAGCTGGGGGCGAGATCAGGCCAGCAGGGGAGGGCAGTTGGGGGCGAGATCAGGCCAGCAGGGGAGGGCAGTTAGGGACGATCAGGCAGGCAGGCAAAGGGGTTAGAGGCAATCAGGCAGGCAGGTGAGCGTTTAGGAGCCAGCGGTCCCAAAGGGATCGGGCCTAAATCGGCAGTCGGACATCCCCCAAGGGGTCCCCAATTGAAGAGGGTGCAGGCTGGGCTGAGGGAAACCCCGCCCCCAACCCAGTGCATGAATTTCATGCACCGGGCCACTAGTGTGTGTGTGTGTGTGCGTGTGTGTGTGTGTGTGTGTGTGTGTGTGTGTGTCCTATCTGATAAAAGAATAATATGCAAATTGACCGTACCTCCACTACACCCACAAGCCACCCCCACCAGCCAATCAGGAGCGAGTATGCAAATTAACCCAACCAAGGTGGCTGCGGCCACAGAGTGAGCAGGAGGCTTGGGTTTCCCCGGCAATGGAGGAAGCCAAGCTTTCCGCACACTCTGATGGGCCCTAGACTCCACTCAAGGCTACAAAGTTTCAATTAAAAGATAAATAAATTCCAACAAAAATGGTGGCAGCCACGGAGCTGGAGAGAGCAGGAGGCTTGAGGTGCCCCCGGAGATGGAGGAAGCCAAGCTTTCCCAGCCCTGGCCTTTGCTCAAGGCTACAAAGTTCAATTATAGAAGATAAATAAATCCCAACAAAAATGGCTGCGGCCACGGAGCAAGCAAGAGGCTTGGCTCCACTCAAGGCTACAAAGTTTCAATTATAGAAGGTAAATAAACCCCAGATACTAGGGCCTCCGCTAGGGTCGCCGGGGTGTGTGGCCGGCCTGCAAACCACCACAGGCCCCTTGCCCAGGCCACCCCATGCCCCAAGGGAACCCCACCCTGATCCGGGACACCCTTCAGGGCAAACCAGCTGGCCACCACCCGTGCATCAGGCCTCTATCCTATCTAATAAAAGAGTAATATGCAAATTGACCATCACTCCAACACACAAGTTGGCTGCCCCCATGTGGACACAAGATGGCCACCACAAGAAGGCCAGCAGGGGAGGGCAGTTGTGGGCGACCAGGCCAGCAGGGGAGGGCAGTTGGGAGGGACCAGGCCTGCAAGGGAGGGCAGTTGGGGGCAATCAAGCCTGCAAGAGAGGGCAGTTGGGGGGGACCAGGCCAGCAGAGGAGGGAAGTTGGGGGCGACCAGGCCTGCAGGGAAGGGCAGTTGGGGGAGACCCAGGCCTGCTGGGGAGAGCAGTTGGGGGGGACCAGGCCTGCAGGGGAGGGCAGTTAGGGGCAAACAGGCTGGCAGGGGAGCTGTTAGGTATCAATCAGGCTGGCAGGGGAGTGGTTAGGGGGTGATCAGGCTGGCAGGCAGAAGCGGTTAGGGGCAATCAGGAAGGCAGGCAGGCGAGCAGTTGGAAGCCTGCAGTCCTGGATTGTGAGAGGGATCAGGCCTAAACAGGCAGTCGGACATCCCTCGAGGGGTCCCAGATTGGAGAGGGTGCAGGCTGGGCTGAGGGACACACACCCCCATGCACGAATTTTGTGCACCGGGCCTCTAGTATATATATATATAAAAGCCTAATAAGCTAAGTGTCCAACCGATTGGTAGACCATTCGGTCAACCACTCGACCAGTCACTATGACACGCACTGACCACCAGGGGGCAGATGCTCTGGCTGGTAGGTTAGCTTGCTGCTGGGGTCCAGCTGATGGGGACTGGGCAAGACGGGCCGGACACGCCCTGGAGCTCTCCCACAGTCACTCCCTGGCCAGTTGGCCCCCATCAGTCCCAATCGGGACTGGGCGAGACGGCCCCGATTAGCCCGATCCGCGGCCAGGCCCAGGGACACCACCCATGCACTAATTTGTGCACCGGGCCTCTAGTGTAACTATAAATATGAAACATAAAAGACAGAGACCAAAATGCTCACAAAGAACTGAGGAAATAGTTACAATACAAGGAATAGAAAAAACTGCTAAATTAGGATAGGTTCTATCTATAACAGGCTCAGAAGTAAACAAGTGCATCCAAGCCCTGAAATAACAACAACATACTATTACAGATGAATATTCAGAAAATAAGTAAGAGCTTTTGGAAACTCAAAATGTAACAGGAAAAAAAAACCCAGAAGGACTGGAACATTAAAATGAGCCAATCTACCATGAAAATATAACAAGAAGACAAATATAGGGTGTCCCCAAAAACATGTATACACACTTTAACAGCTGATAACTCAATTTTCACTCCTTTTCAGATTTTACTGATTTAAAATAATGGGTGATACCAGACTAAGCTTTGAACAAAGAAAAATTTATCCTGAAGTGCCACTAGACTTTTTTTTATGAGGATACATAAAAGATAAAGTTTATGGTACAAAACTGGCAACAGTTGACAAGTTGAGGGCACACAAATACTGAATGAAATGATTCTTGATGTTTGTGATTCCATTGCTTCACATTATCAGCAGTGCCTGGACAAAATGGGTCATCAGTTTGAAAACAGGCATTGACCAAAAAAATTATTCATTTCTGCAGATTCTTTTAAATTTTGAAAATGAACTATATATATGTTAATAAAAACTGACTTTATAATCATTCAAAGTATGTATACATTGCCCAGCCGGTGTGGCTCGGTGGATAGAGAATGTATATACATTTTTAAGACACCCTGAATAATATATATAAGAAAACTTCAGGAGCAATCCAGAAAGTCCAACACATGACCAATAGGAATGCCAAAAAGGCACAGGGACAGAAAAAGAGAAAATGAGGAAAAGGAAATTATCTGAGGAAGAATTCAACCCAAATTTTCAGAAAAAAGGATATGAGCTTCAATATATAGAGCGTCATTATACCCTCTGTACAATAAATGAACAAAGACCCACATCAAAGCACAACACTGAAATTCCCGGACACTGAGGACAAAGAGTAGATCTCAGAAGCTTACAGAGAAAATAAGACACAATAAAGGATGAGGAGTTTGGCTGGCACAGGCATTCTCAATACCAACATTGGAAAATAGAAGACAATGAACCAATTCCTTAAAACTTCTGAGGCGGGCTGGATTCCAACCTATAAATCTATACATAGACAAAATGTTAATCAAGTATGTGGGTAGAATACAGACGTTTTCAGAGAAATTGTTCTCAAAAAATTGTTGTAATATTGTAATAATATAATAAGGAATATATATTTGGTCTTCTTCCACTATTCCTGACACATAGCTCCTAAAACGCTTGGAATTTCCTAAGTGAAGGATTACAGGTTCAATTCCTAGGCACATACCTTGGTTGCAGGTTCAAACAAGCCCAGCCTGGGGGGCTGTGCAGGAGACAACCAATCGATGTGTGTGTCTCTCTCACATCAATGTTTCTCTCTCTCTCTCTCTCTCTCTCTCTCTCTCTCTCTCTCTCTCTCTCTCTCTCTCTCTCTCTCTCTCTCTCTCTCCTCCAGCCTCCCTTCCATGCTCTCTAAAAAACAGTGAAAAGCATATCCTCGGGTGAAGATTAACAATAATAAAAATAATAATAATAAAATTAGTATTCTAAATGTTTTCACCCAAACTAAAATCAGACCTCCACATTTCTGGCTGTTTTTTAACCTTAGCTGTTCTACTACTTAAAAAATTATATCTTCCTAATACCTTCACTTTGAACAAGTAATGCACATGAAGAAAACAGCCCAGAACCAAGAAACAAGAGCCAGTGGCAGCTTGACTCCAATGAATCAGAACAATTCAATACAAAGTAAGCCAACCAATGAGAAAACACAGTATGGACAAGGGATCAAAATGTTGCACATGCCCTAGCTCAGTGGTCGGCAAACCGCGGCTCGCGAGCCACATGCGGCTCTTTGGCCCCTTGAGTGTAGCTCAGCGTTAGACCCACTTCTTCAAAATAGACTCGCCCAGGCCGAAAACCGACTTCTGCGCATGGGCCATGAAGTTTCAATCGCACTGTACGTGCGCACCCGCACGAGATATTTTGTGGAAGAGCCACACTCAAGGGACCAAAGAGCCGCATGTGGCTCACGAGCCGCGGTTTGCCGACCACTGCCCAAGCTGGTTTGGCTCAGTGGATAAAGCGTTGGCCTGCGGACTGAAGGGTCCCAGGTTTGATTCCATCAAGGGCACAGGCACGGCTTGCAGGCTCAATCCCCAGTAGGGGGTATACAGGAGGCAGCCAATCAATGATTCTCTCTCATCATTGATGTTTCTATCTCTCTCTCCCTCTCCCTTCCTCTCTGAAATCAATAAAAATATATTTTTTTAAATGTTGCACATTATAAGCTTCTCTAAGGAACTTCAGTATAGAAACTTCAAAGGTGTAAATCAAACAAATATGAACTCGACCAAGTCATATGCTTTTATTTCCTCCCCTTCCACCTCCTCCTCCCCGTCCCCCTCCCCTTCCTCCTCCTCCTCCTCCTCCTTCTTTTTTGATTAATCCTTACCCGAGGATATTTTTCCATTGATTTTTAGGGAGAGTGGAAGAGAGAGGGAAAGACAGGGAGAAACATCGATGTGATTGATTGCCTCTGAGGTGTGTGCCCTTGACCAGAATCAAACCGGGGACCCTCTAGTCAGTAGGCCAATGTTCTATCCACTGAGCAAAACCATCTAGGGCTATTTTCTTCTTAATTTCAGGCATTCTTCTCACAAACTGGAAGTCTGTTTTTTTCCTCTCTCAAGCACTCAATTTATCTGATTCAAGAAAATCTGTGACTTAAATCTTTAAGACAACCAATCTGGTCAGCTTTCCAAGACACAGCTGTTATGCTACAGAACGATGCACTTCATGGATGCAGGATACATAACTAGCTATAGAATCTGCAGGTCCTAATGCAAAATGAAAATGCAGTGATTCTTGTTCAAAAATTATTAGAAATTTCGAGCCAGCAACAGCAAAGTATTACCAAGTGCAAGGCCCTTCCAAGCCCGGGCCCTGTGCCACCGCACAGCTGCACACCCGTGAAGCTGGCTCTGGATGCAGGACTCAGAGAGTGAAGCCCTTTGTTAAGGTATTTGAGTTACAGGTGGACAGGATGGGATGAGGTGATTTATTGGTAATTGGTAATGGCTATATGATAAAATTCCTAGTAGAAATAAATTCTCCAACATTTTATAGTTTTTGCTAAACACTCTGAGAGAGAAATGTAAACATTTTAACATATTCAAGAACTTGTTCAGAAAATAGTTCTTTGTATTGGAATTGAGATTCAAGGCCTCATGGAATTTATTTCAGTTTAGAACTTAAATTTTTTAATGAGCTGTCATGTTCAATTTGTCTTGAGATTTTAAAAACACAACTAAAGGTCACTTTTAAGGACAGACTGAATGATTTGCATAATTTGCATAATAAATAAGGCACCTTTCTACTAAGATAACTGCAAATGTGGTACACAAATTACTAAATAGCATTCTCCAGCAGTACATATGTTTATGGGGATACTTGAATAGTATGTCTCTTAGCAACCACCAACTGCTTCCCAGATTTGCAAAGTGGTTGAAAGCAGTCTTTAGAAATATGCTGCTAAACTCTTGCCACAATAATCCATCCAATGAAATAATTCAAGGTTTTGGCAATTCATTTTGATCTAATGGGAAGATAATAAAGAAACCATTTTCCAAACCATCCTAACACAGATGAAAATTACCTTTATTTGGGAAGACAGAAAGTTGTTCCATAAGCCCAGGCAAGCCTACACACTACAGTGATAGAAGGCAGTTACCAAGTTAGCTAAGTCTAAAATCAACATTACCATATACAAGTGCACTGTGTAATCAATTGACTATTTCTGATCAATCTGACAGCTTTCTTGTGTAAAGACTTAAGATTAAGTACATAAGAAATGGTAAAGGTTGAGTAAATCTAGATTTAATAAAAATTGCAATGAAATTTAAGCAAGCCAGTCATTCTTAAATTAAAAAAGAAACAGCGAACTGTTTAAAGGTACAGGTCACAGACCATTTTGTCTGTGACCCATACAAAAATCTGGATTTTTCAGCTTATTTTGAAAAATTAGAATATCTAGCAACACTTGGCCCCTTACCTACCTACTGGCCAACAGTTAACAGGAACAGACTGGCAGCAGGGTCCAAGCTCCCTAAGTCACCGTGTCCATCACTCCTTTTGTCACATATGTACCACTTGTCTGGCCTTTGTAAAGATTTGAATTTGCCATCCTGGTTCTCACATATTAAAAAGTGCATGGTCCTGGCACTAATAAACATTCACTTTCAACACTGATTGGAAGAAACCAGTTGGCAAATTGGAACTGATGAGAATCCATGGACAGGAGAGACCACGTGTAACATCTTTTAAAAATCCCAACAGCCAGGGAAGAACCATAAAAATAGAGTCCAAAGGTGTGTTTTTTATTTTTAGAATGGTGGAAGTCAGATTTCAAAAACTCTATATAACACACTAGGTAAGACATAATACACTAAGACCATATGACTTCATGGAGTGAGGCTATTCAAGAAAATACATGAAAGAAGAAGGTTCTCAAAACAAGAACTGATCCCAATAAAAACAGTGGTGACAGCAGCAGTGTAATGTTTACTGAATACTTAGTATGTGTCAGGAATTGTTCTATGTGCTTATTTATGTGTTCAATTATTAAATCTCCACAAAATCCTTTCAACATAATTACTATTACATTGTGGATATTTTCCACCTACTTTCCAGAATAGATGAGACATAGAGTACTTATATAACTTGTCCAAGGTCACGCACTAAAAAATGGTAGAGCCTGAATGCAAACCCGTTTTCTACACTTAAGCAGTAATCTATACTGCTTCCTGATGAGTAAGAAACATGGGAGGTATTGAAAAGGGCTCCTGAGGCAACACAGGAAGCTTTCCATCAAGCTTCAGATTTTAAAAGGACACATACAAATGATGAAAGGAAGGAAACATAATGAATGTTAAGTTATAAAGGAATGGCACAGTCTTACAAAAATAATCTTAGGAAGGCTAATGCACAAAATCAGCTGAGGTTTATGCAGGGCAACCAAATGAGAATGTACTTATAACTGAAATATTTTGACTATTCTTACCTATTATAACATATATGTTCATTATTTTTAATGCAAAAAATAGAAAAATACAAAAATTAGAAAATGAAAATCATCACATATAATCACATCGTATCTGGCAATTAACAACAATTTCTATACCTCCTTCCAAAATTTTCAGTGCATATACAAATCATCCTTTTCCCTAAAATATCAGGCTGAGGCTCAAAAAAAAAAAAAATCACACTGCTTAAAAAAGTACATGTTTCATTTAAAAACAGATCAAGTGTAGCTCTATCTCATTCTTTTCACAAATTTAGGATTATTTCACTATGTAAATGTCCACAATTTATTCAATCAACATCCAACTGAGGAACTTTAAAATTGTTTCCATCTTTTAAGAATTATTAAAAACGGTGCATTCAATATCCTTGTACATGTATCTTTGTATACACATCTATTTCTCATGGACTTGCTCAGTCAAAATTTAAGTTGATATAATACTCACAGATTTCCTCTTCAGAGAATTATGCCAATTTAATGTATGTATGTATCTATCTATCTCTCTATTTACACATTTTCTTACGGGTTTTATGGTATACCAAGAAGGGGCTTTTCTACCCAAGCCTCTATTGTATTTCATTCTCCTCTACCCACATCATAATTCAAAATGAATGTTTACCATTACAGTATGTTTTAATAGCAAGTATCATTCGTTTTCTTTTTCAAAAACTTTTATTTCATAAAAATTTCATTTAAATTTTTCAAATAAAGAAACTAGTGAAAATTCAATTAGAATTGCACTAATGTATAAATTATTTGGAGATTCTATAAATATCTGCATGATGGCAAGTTTTCCCATCTAGGATTATGTTACATTTCTGCATTTATTTAACCCTTCTTTGCAAAATTTTATTATGTTTCATATAAATCTTTAAATTTTCTTTCAAAAGCTGGAGATTTTTTTTTAAATATCAGAATAAAAAAAAGATATCCTACTATTATGGGCAGATAATATGAGGATAGCGTGAAAAGAGAAATTAATAGTTAACGGGAAACTACTATGCACCATGCATCATCATCTCAGCAGACATTTTTACAAGTCATATCATTTTATCATCATAACAAGCCTACTCGTTGTAGCTTGTAAGAGGCGGCTGTTATTGCCATTTTACAGAAGAAAACACAGAGGCTCAGAATAGTCAATAATCTGCCCAAGTTTTCAGTTCCTGTTTAAGATTGAAGGTAGGGATCCTATCTTTGTATCATGAATTAAGCATTAACAACTGTCAGTTTGGGGGTGTGTCCCTATTTTACTTAACAATGACTCATTTATCCTGTTATCCCCGTGCCACAAATGAGGAAACTCAACCTTGGACATTAAGTAAATAAACTTGTTTAAAGTCACATTGCAAATAGGCAGAAAAGCTAGGGTTTGAAAGAAGTTTCTTCTTACCCCTCAGTTCATATTCTCAGCTCCTAAAATACAGTATGAGTTCACAGGGGACTCAGGATTCAAATCCAGAACTTCCAAACTTTTTTCCCACTACATTGTGTTAAAATAGATCAAATCTTACTTTGCTTTTGTCTTTACTGAGAGGGAAATGAGAGTCAGAATAGGTTGTAAAGAAAAAGTTAGCTGCTATGGAAAATAAGTTTAAATCTCAGGGCTAGAATAAATTAAGTCTAACATTTAAAAAGTGTTATGTTGAGCCCAACCAGTGTGACTCAGTGGACTGAGCATCAACCTATGCACCAAGAGGTCACTGGTTTGATTTCTGGTCAGGGCACATGCCTGGGTTTTGGGCTCGATCCCCAGTAGGGGGTGTGAGGAGGCAGCTAATTGATGTTCCTCTCGAATAGATGTTTCTATCTCTGTCTTCCTCTCCCTTTCTCTCTCTCTTTAAAATCAATTAAAAAAAAATTTTTAAGTGATATATTGAGACAACCAAAATTCTTTTTGAGGTATCTGAGAATCCACAGAGAATAAGAAATCTGATCAAAGAAAAGGAACAAGGTAAATGTTACCACAGGGTGGAATCTCACTAACAATAATGCCTCAAGCTCCTAAAGGCCCATCCATTTCCAGCATAAACCAAGTCAGGACCAAACTTCCCAGGAAGGGAGCTCAGAAGCAGCAGGCAGGGAATTGAGGGCCTACTCCTTGAAGGTGCTGAGATCCAAGGTAAGTCATCAGCAGTAGGAAAAGGAACAGGAGACCAGCTTTATAGGTTACCAACATGAATGAATAGGGTATTCTGGAAAATGGCAGCTAACTGGCATCCAGGGCTTCTGCCCAACATGACAGTTAACACACTGGCTAGTCATGTGATTATATTCAAGTACTACTAAATGGTGCCATTGAATCTGCCAAAACTCCAACCGTCCCTTTCATGACTGATTTAGGAACTGGGGTGAGCCCTGGTCTAAAGGTTGAGCTTATCAAGAGATCCAGAAGAATGTAAAGAAAGCAAAAGTTTGTAAAAATGAGGCAGGACCTGAAAAAGTAAAGTATAAATGGATGGACTTCATTATTGATACTTTATTTCTTGTCTTTGGCAAGACTTGAGGACAGACTATCAACCCCATGGTGTTTATAAGTACTTAAAGCAACTTTACCAGTACACAGCAATAGCCCCAGAAATTCACTAATGCCTCGAGGCAGTTGAATGGCATTCCTTTTTATGATCAAGTTCCAAGGCCCACAGATAAGGGGAATGCTGTAACCACAACATTCTGGTTTCTACACTTTGAACAGAATATTTTTGGTTAATCCTCACCTGAGGACATTTTTTTCCACTGCTTTTCAGAGAGAGAGGGAGGGAGGGAGGGAGGGAGGGAGGGAGGGAAGGAGGGAGGGAGGGAGGGAAGGAGGGAGGGAGGGAGGGAGGGAGGGAGGGAGGGGCAGATAGACAGAGAGAAACAGATATTGACTGGTTGCCTTCCACACACGCCCCAACCAGGAGAGGGGAGCAAACCCGCAACTGCTGTACGTGCCCTTGACTGGGAATCGAACTCACAACCTCGCCAGTTTGGACTGGCACTCTAACCACTGAGCACATCTGCCCAGGGCATGAACAGAATTTTAAAACACAGGAAGGATGTGACATCAGAGTAAATTCCTGACTGGTTCAACGATGCAATTTAAAGATTGCTGATGAATCCATCTGCGCTACAGTAAAGGGAAGTTGCTAAAGGCATGCCCTAGGCCCCTATCCTCAGTCTAAGCTAGTTTAGCAATTTTAATCCATGACTTTGGTAAGGCCAATAGCCAGCATATTTAAGAAGGTCACAGATGAGAATAAGGTGGATGACAGATTCAAGATCCTGAAAGATTTCAAAAGGCTGAGGAAAAATGACATTCTACAGGAATATATGTCAGATCCTACACCTAGATTAAAACACACACAGACAAAATAAATGAGAAAACAAGGGAAACCATCGCTTTACAACAACATGCATAGAGCTAAATTAGAAGGTTCAACATAAAAAAATTTCTCCATCAAAAAATGGGACAGGCTGCCGGTGTATGTGGCCTCTCCTCACTGAAAAGAGGTAAACTGAGGTCTACCCCTGATAAGAGTTTCAAAGAAGACTGGTACAAGAACTAGAATAGACAACCCAAAACATCCTTTCCCAGTCTAGGTTTCTCTGCTGGTCTCATCTTACTGATCTTCATTACTGTCAGTAGCCATAGACCATGGAGAGCACACTGAGCTGGGCCTGGCATGCTGTTCCTGTAAAGAAAGCACTAGCGCCCAGCCTGTGTGGCTCAGTGGTTGAGTGCTGACCCATGAACCAGGAGGTCATGGCTTGATTCCCTTTCAGGCCACATGCCTGAGTTTCGGGCTCGATCCCCAGCAAGGGGCATGCAGGAGGCAGCTGATAGATGATACTCTCTCATCATTGATGTTTCTCTCCCTTCTGTTCTGAAATCAATAAAAACAAACTTAAAACAAAAAGAAAGCTGCCGGAAACAAATCAGTTTCACTAAAAGAGAGATGTTGACAGGAAGCCAGGAAGGCTGGTCAACAATCTTAATTGCTCTAACCACTCACCCTTTAGTTGAGACATTGATAGCTGAAGCAGCCTCCACCTTTGTTTGTCCCATGTAAGTTTCTGTTATTTCCTGCCTTAGGGCTCCATGTAAATTTCTGTTTATCTTGCCTAAGATGTTTTCCCCAAAGCTTCAATAAAAGGGATGGCAGGGCCAGAGCAGTCAGTTAGTTCTCCCACTAGAGGTGGACTACCACCTGGCCCCCCATTTTGCCAAATTAAATTTCTTCAAGTCTCCTTTCATTTGTGTGCAGCCCTTCTCCAGAACTCGAACCCTGAACCAGAACCCTGAACCACGCGGGACGTGAAAGGAATTCCTACATTCTGGTGCCTACCGAGGGGCTTCTGGAGGAGAAGATATTTTTCGCCTAAGAGCGAAGGAAGGAAAAAAATTACACCGAGAAAAGGTGTGGAAAATTCACCGGAAAAAGGTGAGGGAGTTCACCGCACGCAAAAGCCCACGGCCAGCTGCAGAGTTGTGAACTGTAAGTAGGGTGGGAATGTCTTTTTCAGCCAGGCTAATGGGGAAGAATTAGGTTATAAATCTAAAGTAAACTTTATTATAGACTTTTGGTTTGCATGCTTAAAGAATATGGTTTTTTGTTCAAATTAAAATCTTAGTTTGTATTTGGAATTTAAAATCTGTAATAAGAAGTGAAACTCCACTGCTGAAGCCGCCTCTGGTGTGGAGAAATTCAAAGGTGGCAGGAGAAGGCAAGGCTATCTGCTCTCCCGCAATGAGATTACTTAAGGTTTCACTTAAAAATTATAAAAGAACTCGCAGAGAAATTCAAATCTTGTCCAAATTGGGTGCTAGTTATTACTTTGGAAAGCGAAAAAGAAAGAACAAATTTAAGATCTGTCTATCTTTTAAGCATGAAAAGAAATTCGACCAGATCTGTTGCTGTTGCTTCCCCCGAAGTAAGCAGGATGTGGGGAAAGGGAGACACATGGAGATCCAATATGGAAGCCCACTCTCCCAGTATGCTAAGGAATGTGGTAATTTGCAGTTGAATGGCTACAGTTTTGCTTCTTGACTTCCCCAGCAGAAAAATTTTGGTCGTTTTGAAGACTACTCAAGCGGCTGGGGCCAAAAAAACCTGTTTCAGTAGCCTAAAAGTTTTTCCCCTTGGTGGCAAACTCTTAAAGAATCCTTACATGGGCTGATCCCCCACCTAATGTAGTATCCAGGAGGAACATGGATGGGGCAAGGAAGTAGGGGACTATCACTACTTGCTCCTGGGAGAGGTGCAGAAAATGTAACTACGACCTTATCTATACGAAAAGAAATTGACAGCCAGTTTAAAATTGAATTGCCATGGCCTAGAGCAAAGAATATCCTTACATGATATTATTCTACAATGTCATTATAGTTTTTGATATTTTACAACAGCATATTGTACATTTATCCCAAACAAACTTACAAACTAATTCTTTGAATGTTTGGCAGCAATTTAAAGGCACATGAAAGGATTTAATCCCTTCCACTGTGTGGAAGGCCCTCTGGGAAGGCACTTGAGCATTCTATATTGGCCCTTCTTGCCCTTTTTGGCAAGAGGGACCCTCCCACAGCTGTTGCCTGAGCTCTCTGTTCCTGCTGAGGTTGAAGCCTCGTGGTGGCTGGTACCATGGATCTGTCTCTCGCACAATGGCGTGAGCTGGGCCCTCCCTGGAGAAGAAACCTGGGTTCCCCAAGATATGTGATCAATGCCAGGGCCCCGCCAGCAGGCAAGGGGATCCCAAGGCAGGTGCTGGGCGTGGAGGCCACGGAGGCATAGGCTACCAAGTAGACAAAACTGAACCTCACATCACCCTGCTTGGCCCCGGAGGATGGCTGGTTAGCCAGAGACGGGTAAGATTCCTCAGGGGAGGAACAACCTAAGACAGGCACAGTCGCAGAGGGGCCATCAGGAGAGAACTTGGGGGTCAACAGAGGTGTGGCACAGATCCTCACCCCCCCCCCCCCCCCGCCAACATTGCAGGGGCTTGAACACTCGCCCCTTCTGAGGGAGGTCTCCTGCCCCATGGCTGCTTCGCGCTTCCCATGTCCAGCTCAGATCGGGACCCAGGTGACCGACAGAGACCTGTCCAGCTCAGATCAGGACCCAGGCAACAGAGACTTGGCTGACAACAGCTGCCCTATATCTAAATCCAGTCTAGTACCAGGAATGCTTAGAGCCTTCTCAAGGATGCAAATAATCCTTTGCATTAATATTTACAGGGTGAACTAAGAATGTTGTTAGAGTATTAAATTTGACAGTAAAATAGTCAAGTTTTCAGATTAAATTAAATTGGCTAATTGAAATAAGTGAATATTCAAGAAAATTTAATTGTACTGGACAAAAAGCTGTTTCTAAAGTATTAACTAAAATTTCTATTGGAAGTTCATTCCATGGTAAAATTGTTTAACATGCAATGAACCTAAAACAGTCATATTTTTGTACAAAAAAAATAAAATTTAAAGTGATCAAGACTGCATTTTAAAAATTTTCCAAAAGCCTCCTAATAATTAAATTTAAAAAAAAGGGGGGGGGGGGGATAGTGGGAAAATATTATGTAAGGAAAAATATCCAGAAAATTTTTTTTCTTTGAAAACTAATTTTCATTTGTAATACTAAGAGCAGGACACCTATGAAAAAACACACATGGTGTCAGAATAAGCCAAAGGAAAATGGTTTGGGCTCAAATAAAAAGGATCCCAAGTAAAATTTATAGAAAAGATTCCTTTATTAACTTTTGGTCAAGAATATATTTGTATATTTTCAGAAAACAACTCCAAGACCATGTGGATTCCTGCAACAGAAAGGAATTGACAGGAATGCTCCAGCCATGAAGACAAGAAGAAAAACAATCCAGAGATGGAAGACGCTGACAACGCCTTGCCATGCTAGCAGTCAGCAGCTGTGCATCGCTGCAGGTTGCCCAGGACCAAACCAGAGGTCGGACCTGCATTGCCACCATTTGTCCACCATCCAGATACCATTGCTGACATGTACTCAAAAAACTGTTGGACATTGAAACTGGGACTCAAAAACTATTGGCCCAGAAAGAAACTTACTGCAGACTGATTTCATTTGACTCTCAGCATAACCATTGTTGCTTGTCTCATTTTTTGTTCTTATATGTTTATTTCTAGTCTGCATTTGCAAGATTTTTTAAGAAAAGAAAACGGGGGAGATGCCGGAAACAAATCAGTTTCACTAAAACAGAGATGTTGACAGGAAGCCAGGAAGGCTGGTCAACAATCTTAATTGCTCTAACCACTCACCCTTTAGTTGAGACATTGTTAGCTGAAGCAGCCTCCACCTTTGTTTGTCCCATGTAAGTTTCTGTTATTTCCTGCCTAAGGGCTCCATGTAAATTTCTGTTTATCTTGCCTAAGATGTTTTCCCCAAAGCTTCAATAAAAGGGATGGCAGGGCCAGAGCAGTCGGTAGTTCTCCCACTAGAGGTGGACTACCACCTGGCCCCCCATTTCACCAAATTAAATTTCTTCAAGTCTCCTTACATTTGTGTGCAGCCCTTCTCCAGAATTCGAACCCTGAACCGGAACCCTGAACCACGCGGGACGTGAAAGGGATTCCTACAGAAAGCAAGCACTAGCTTCATAGTACAATTGTAGAATTTATCGTTTCCATGTCAACTAAACAGAGACTTTACTGTGGAATCATTATCTGATCCTCTAAGGCAGTTTAATTTACTAAAAGTATAAGAGAACCTAGTTATTTCATTAGCGTCGTGAAGCGAGGGATACTCCTGCCTTGAAGTCATTCCAAGTTACTGTGAGGTTCGGAATCACAAGGTGGCATCATGGCACAATAGGCAGAAAAACAGAACAGAAGATATGCTTGAGAAAACTTGATCTTTCTAGACCTCAGTTCATTCGTCTATAAAATGGGCATAAAACTTGGCCATGTCTAAGTTTTAGATTGTTGTGCAAATCAAATTAGAAAATGCAGGTAAAGGTGCTCTGAGACTATACAGTGCGATATAAATGCAAGGGCTTTCCAATACAAACACAGACTTGTTATGTCTTGTATCCATTTTATTTGATATGCATTTTGCCTTCTTGGTATAAGAATTTGGGTCAGTCTACCCATTTACCCAGTGATCCATGTATACACCTACTTACCTGCCTCTAAGTACATGTCAAACCTCAATTTTCCAAAGCCTCCATGGTAAGGTATGAGACATGATTCCCCAGTGGGATATCAATTCATGCTAAATGTGCAGTATAGTTCAATGATTTGCCCACATAACCAGAGGGAAAGGGGGGTACAGGTGCTAATGAACCAGGCAAGGCACAGGCGCTGCTTTCCATCTCTTAGCTGACAGTTGAATTCCACTCGGCCACATAACTGGGGATGTACAGGAACCTCCTTGACCCTCGGCTCCTTGGAACTAGCCTGCTTCTGGCATTCTACTAGACTGAACCACAAGAAACTGCTGTGTTTTGAATGTCAAAAACAGTCAAAATATCAGCTATGACTCAACCTAATAAATCCAGAATTCTAAATGTATTCATTTAATTAGGGAGAATGAGGTCATCATGAAGATTATCAAACTTTTTCCAGGTAAGACATAGAGAAGATCAATTTCCTGCCAAATTAGTGGTTTAAACTTGAAGTTCTCACTGGTGGGACACTTGGCTCCCTTGGAAGTAGATATTTGTTCTTTTCTACATGAGGTGTCCGTGTATCACTTAGAAAGGAACTATACACCAGCTGGCTAAATTGCCTACTTTTATAGATGAATGTCAACAAGAGAAAGGAAATGTTGACTACACACTCAGTGCCACGAAAGTACCCAAGTCCCAGGTAAAAAGGAAGATGTTATCTATGATATAAAATGTAAAATGACAAATCAGGAAAAATACATACTCATATAAGTTCCAAACAGATAGGTGGGAGGTAATGCCTTCAAGGAAATGTTAAAGTGTTGAGCTATGCCATTTCCTAGCTGTGAAAACTCACCAATACTCTGACTTTGATTGTTTATTAAAGATTACGAACCATGCCTACTCAGTTTTATCAGATCTGTGCGATAGTTCCTTAAGACTCCTTATGTAAATAGTAGTTTTCAAGCAAACTAGGGTTACAAAAATAAAATTCCTTTATAACTAAATTTTAGGAAAGAAAACTGAAAGGATTTAGGCATTAGCATTCCTTTCTATTAAAATGTAATTAATTCCCAGCACAATAAATTGAAGAGACAGTTATTACTTTCAATGGGTATTAATGGAAACTAACTTAAGTAGACAGGGTAGGGCAAAAGTAGGTTTACAGTTGTGAGTATGCAAAACAATTTATTCTTGTATTATTATGTATTCTTGTATTATTATTTATTATTTTTCACATGAACTGATATACTTTTGCCCCACCCCGTATATACATTTGTTTACAAGGTGATATAACTGCCACTGCTAGATTTTGAAAACATCAAGAGAAATGAGGTAAAATATTATCAAATGAATAACAAATACATGCAACCACAAGAATTTGCTTACCTGTAATACAAATTTCTGATCTATGTATTTTTTGGCAATGCTGGGTTGGAATTCTTGGCTTTCCAAAAATCGTATGAAAAATTCATATACAAGCTGCAACAACACAATTAAATTCAAATTATAATACACTGAGAATAGTATCAAAAACCATGTAAAGCCTGCAACACTAAAACTGACAGATCTTAAATGTTGATTCGCTATGATATACATCTGAAACTAATATAACATTATACATCAGCTATACTTTAACTTCTTAAAAAATCTGTAAAAGAAAACATGACTGGGCTTAGAAAATTGGGTTTTAATATAAATGGATTAGTTATGCTAGCTAACCTTTCATTGTGGCTCACAGTTGCTGTTAGGTTTTTTTAACACTTTAAATTAAAAATTAGGAAATACAGCCAAATAAAGCAAATAAAAATCCCCCATAATTTTGTCATTCAGAGATAACCACTCTTAAGATTTTAATGTATCAACCTCACTATTTTTCTCTATAGTTCTAAAATACACCAATGTATTATAAATATATTTTATATCGTTTCATAAGCTATTTTACCCCCTTAATAATATATTATGAACAATTTATGTTAAAACTAGAGGCCCGGTGCATGAAATTCATGCATGGGGAAGGGGGTATCCCTCTGGGACATCCCTCTCACAATACAGGACGGCTGGCTCTCAACTGCTCACCTGCCTGCCTTCCTGATTGCCCCTAACCGTTACTGCCTGCCAGCCTGATCACCCCCTAACCATTCCCCTGCCAGCCTGATTGATGCCTAACTGCTCCCTTGCCAGCCTGTTTGCCCCTAACTGCCCTCCCCTGCAGGCCTGCTCCCCCCCAACTGCCCTCCCCTGCAGGCCTGGGTCCCTCCCAACTGCCCTTCCTTGCAGGCCTGGTCGCCCCCAACTCCCCTCCTCTGCTGGCTTGGTCACCCCTAACTGCCCTCCCCTGCAGGCTTGATCGCCCCCAACTGCCCTCCCTTGCAGGCCTGGTCCCCCCGCAACTGCCCTCCCCTGCTGGCCTGATCGCCCACAACTTCCCTCCCTTGCAGGCCTGGTCCCTCCCAACTGCCCTCACCTGCTGGCCATCTTGTGGTGGCCATCTTGTGTCCACATGGGGGCAGGCATCTTTGTGTGTTGGAGTGATGGTCAATCTGCATATTACTCTTTTATTAGATAGGATACCTAAGCCATTTTTCTCAGTACTACAAGTTGTCCATTATACTCGATCTCTTATGCTTGGACATTTAAGTAATTTTTAATTACTTCTCTATCAAATTATGCCACAATGAACATCATATAACATACATCAGTGTGCACTTGCTAAATTATTTTATGAGGAAATACTTCTAGAAGTGGAATTGTTAAAATACACTTCTAGATATTAAAACATTCCCCAATTTTCAATAGTCACTGAAATATTTCCTTTCAGAAAGTTTATGGCAATTTACACTCCTCTAAGCAACATAGGATGGCAGAATATTCTCATCTGCAAAGAGTAAGAACATTCTCATCTGAAGAGTCAACCTTAATAACTGTTCTGATAAACAGTAGATCATTGTTTATGCTCTTTGCATAATAAATCTATGCTAAAGTATACACAAGATCCTAGAATAGTACACAGCAGTATATTAAAAGAAGAATTTTTAAGAGACAGACAGACATTGAGTTGTAAGCCCAGCTCTGTTCCTTACTAATTGTGTAGCCCTAGGCAAGTTAATTTCTCTACACAGGAACTAACTTATATCACCACTGTCACTATTGCCTAAAACAGCACTCTCAAACTTTTTAGTCTCACTTTACAGTTAAAAATGATGAAAGACCCCAAAAAGCTTTTGTTTATATGTAATATAGAATATTTAAGTTATAGTATAATTAGAAATAAAAACAAACATTTTAAATATGTATTTATTTCATTTTAAAACAAATAAAATATATTACATGTTAACATAAATCATATATTTTGTCAAAATAACTTTATTTTCCAAAATATCATTGAGAAGAGAGGCACTGCTTTTTACTTTTGCAAATCTCTTTAAAGGCATGTTAGAAGACAACTGTAGCTGTCTTATCTGCTTCAGTATTCAATCTGTTTGGATTCAAGTAGATAAAGAAAATCAAACTTCACACAGATCTAGCCCATATCATATTTTCAGTCTTTTCACATAATTGGGATATTTTTCTTTGAAATCACACTACAACTCGACAAACAGTCGTTTCTTAAAGATGAATTGCAATGCAGAATGTGAAACCTTATCAGTGAATGCTTCATACTCTGTTACACTAAATTCCAATAGTCTGTCTTGCAGATCTTTGAATAGATCTTTATCCATGTGTGGCTTCCTAATATCATTTACTGGCCAACTGGAAAACACTGGTTCACTGTGTTATGTGAATCTTCAAATGTTGACACATTTCACTAGTCACATTCCTTAATATCTCCAATTTTATCAAAAATCTAAGCTTTTGGAACCTGTAAAGTTCAAGGTGACACATACAAGACAGATACAAGTTTCTCAAATTTTAATTCTAAATTTTGTTTGAATGCTCTGCATTAGTGGCAACAATTGTTTTCTTTGTCCATTTTAGAAAAAATATCCACCAAATGCCCAAGCCGGAATAATCCTAGACTGTCAGGCATACCTTCAGGTAAAAACGACATTTCATGAAAAAACAGCTTGGCTCGCAGCTCAAAACAATCACACAAGTGCTTCTGCACAAGACCCCTTCACACTTCGGTAAGCAGCAGGTGTGCTTTGGGCATGCTTTCCATTTCTTCATGAAGAATATTTTTTTACATGTGTATTCAAAGGTCAAGATGTAATAAAATTAATACTTTTGTTGCTTCTTCAAGGACATTCTTTTTGGGGGGAGGGGACGAATATTTCACATGTCATTTTCTAAATAAGATAGATAATTTATTTACATTTTATTTTATTTTTATTTTTATTAGTATATTTTTATTGATTTCAGAGGGGAAGGGAGAGGGAGAGAGAGCTAGAAACATCAATGATGAGAGAGAATCATATATTGACTGCCTCCTGCACGCCCCACACTGGGGATCGAACCCGCAACCCAGGCATGAGCCTGACCAGGAATCAAACTGTGACCTCCTGGTTCATGGGTCAATCCACACTGGCCAGGCTCCACTGGATTTTTTTTTAATCCTCACCTGAGGATATTTTTCCATTGATTTTTAGAAAGAATGGAAGAGAGAGGGAAAGACAGAGAAAAATATCGATGTGAGAGAAACACACTGATTGGTTGCCTCCTGAACGCACCCTGAGGACCCACACCCTGAGGGCCCGGACTGGGGAGGAGCCTGCAACCAAGGTACTTGCCCTTGACGGACACGGGACCCTTAGATCCGCAGGCCGATACTCTATCTATTGAGCCAAACCGGCTAGGGCTCCACTTGATTTTTTTAAAATCCCTTATTAAGCAGAAGAGACTTCACATAACCAGTTTCTTATTGAACAAGGGTCATCATTATAATATTCATTTCAAGGATATTCTTAGTTGAAACTGCCTTTTTTTTATTGCAAATACGTGGTAGTGAAGGATAAGACTTCTAGGCCAGTTTGACACAACTGCCTCGATTTGTGCTGGGGCAACAAACAATTTCAACCACCATCACTTTACAACTATCAGTGCAAATGGCAACACAGTGAAAAGAGCAAGTAATGGAGTATTATTATAAAACTAGCTTTGATGGCCACTAGTTTAGGTCACTGAAAATCAGGTTTCAGGTCCCCCACTAAGGGTCTGCAGATACCACTAACCCAAATGTATCATATAGTAACCTTCTAACTTCAGACACTAATTTAACACTAGATTCACATTAGAATTTTACTTCTTTATAAAACTACTAGAGGCCCGATCGATGCATGAAATTTGTGCAAGAGTAGGCCTTCCTTCCCCCAGCTGCCGGCACCGGCTTCCCTCTGGCACCCAGGACCCAGGCTTCCCCTCTGGCCGCCAGCAGGCACCCAGGACCCAGGCTTCCCTCGGGACCCAGGCTTCCCTCACAGCCTCAGCTTCATCCAGAAGGACATCCGGTCTAATTAGCATATTACACTTTTATTATTATAGATGTTTTTGTCTTTGAAACTCTCTGAATTCAGAAAAACTCCTTTCCCAATTATCTGAAGACTGTCCAGTTGTACTTGTTGTCCTCCTAGTCATAGTAACTAACACCTGAGTCCCAACACCTCCTAGAACCGTTCTTTTTTTCAATACACTAATCTTTGAAATTGTAGTTTTACAAATAGAATGGAAGGCTTTTTCAAGTAACCCATTCAAGGGGTTTCATCTCTCTCTTGACTCCCACAGAGTGGAGATTCTTGTCTTCCAGACCCAACTACCTGGCTTTCCACCGGAATTAGCAAAGTGCCCTCTCCCCTCCAGTCCCTTTAAGCATGGTGAAAACACTTCAGACATATCCTATATAATAAAAGCGTAATATGCTAATTAGACCAGGCGTCCTTCCGGACGACCTTCCAGACGAAACTGGGGCTGTGAGGGAAGCCAGAGTCCCAGGTGCCAGAGGGAAGCCGGTGCCGGCAGCCAGGGGAAGGAAGGCCTACTCTTGCACGAATTTCGTGCATCGGGCCTCTAGTTTATTAATAAGTATAAATGTTCTCTGGACTTAAAAGACAGATTTTACCTCAGAATCAAAAATCTCCCTTGACTTTTCTAAAGGAAAAGATTGGGGACTTGGGAAGGATCAATTGCTTTTCAAGGTCACATAAAAGAATTCCCTAAGGAACATAAATAAAAACACTTCAGCATTCCTGTTTTTCAGTCTCGGGTGAAAAGCATTAAAAACAATCCCTTAATTGCAAATGGAAGTCCTGTAAAATCATAGTCTTTCGGTCGGTTGGTTGGTTGGTTGGTTGGTTGGTTGGTTTTGTTAATCCTCACCCAAGGTTATGTTTCCACTAATTTTTTTAGAGAGAGTGCAAGGGAGGGAAACAGAGAGAGAGAAATATCTATGTGAGAGAGACAAGTTGAATCTTTAATGACACCTCTTTTCTTGTCTCTTCTACCATAAAATGTGAAACTTTCCGGAGGAGATTATCTTTATTTGTTTGTTTTCTTTTTAAAGTTTTTCCAGACTACAATGCACTTCTATAAACTGCTGCCAAGCATTAAGAATAAGACATGACAAGGAGTCCACACATTCAAAAGAGTAATTCTTTTTTTGGATTTTTGTCACATGAAAAGCACAAATAGTTTTGCAAATTTCTTAGAATGTATATAGCATGTCTGGCACCTTAAAAAAAAAAAAAAAAAAAAAACACCAGGCATCTAAGATAGTAAATCAACGACAGCATTTTAATTTACTCAATCTTGGCACTAGTAGGATAAATACATATGTATAATATGCCCAGGTAAAAGATGAGAGCAGAGCCCTGAAAATTCTCTACATAACTAGGAAATAACAAACATGTATATCTGTAGCAACCTTGAGTTGTCAAAGCAAGTCAGGGAATGCTGCAAATTTATGTCAAAACTAGTGGCCTGGTGCACAAATTCATGCACATTGAAAGGAAATTAATTAGAAGAAATATTTTAATATCGCTATTCGCCCTTTCTCTATAATAGAAGTGTCAACCAAATTCACAATCAAACAATGACAGATCAAAACACATGCGTGCAATTGTTTGTACAGCGAGAGCTTTATATGTATCACGCATATGCGAGTCAAGTTAGCCTTTTATGTATATAGAATAAACTTGCTTAATTAGACTTGCTTTCTGATGTAGCTAAATCTTTTCCAGCCCAGTGAAGCACCCCAACTTCTCTTTCAGGTAATTGTCAGCAACACAGCAGTAAATATCAACACGAATCAGATTATTATTGTAGATCACGCAGGGTAACAAAGGGCAAAATATTTAACTGCAGCAGTGTTTGACTACATTCTGTACAGTGAGAAAACCTGAAGTCATTTTCTGGGTCCACCATTTCTTACTTCTTTTCACTTGGGTCAAGTTTCTAAACTTTCTAAATCTCCGTTTTCTGGCTAATAAAAAGAAAATAGGATTCCACCGAGTCTCCTATCCACCTATACTCCAGGACTTCTGTGAGGATCAAATGAGATGAGGTATGAGAAAATGCTTCCTACACATTTGGTTAAAGTGTGAAATGTTTGCACCTGGCTATAAAGCAAGTCGTGTTCCTGGGCTGAAGAAACTGCAAGGAGGCTACAGGAGAAGAAGTTGGGCGTTGCTACGTGACTTCATTACCTGGGCACCCACAGCAACTGTTTCTGGGCTGGGCTGGGCTGGGCTGTGGGCCCCATTTTGCGCCATGGCAGCATCAGCTGCAATTTGGTGGGGTGTCACTCCAGGGTGGTGGCGGGGCCTGTGTCCCACTCGGGGGAAGCCAAGTGTTGCTTTGTCGGCGCCAGGTCCACGCTGCCGTTTCTCTGTAAATGGCCAGTGTGTGTCATGGCAGCTCCTACATTGAGTGTCTGCCCTCTGGTGGTCAGTGCGTGTCATAGCAACCAGTCAGACAGGCAGAGGGACACTTAGCATATTAGCCTTTTATATAGATAGATAGATTCTGTGCTTCAGAAAGTCAACCAGTAACCACAAGCACAGCCACAAAGATGCAATGGCTTCTGCCTCGAGGTGAAGATGTACAAAGTTATATCTTTCCTTTTTCACCCTTACCCTCCTTGCTAGTTCTCTGAGGACTAGCCTCTGAGGACAGTCTGACTCAGTGAAGATGACTTTGGGGTTCATTACATTAAATTTCCTTGTTCTATTCTTTTGAGAAATGTTGTTCTACAGAAGGCAGCCAGGAGAGGAGGATGGAAAATGACTGGTATGAATAAGTAAATACAACACAGATGGGCCTAGTACTGGGAAAGGAGACACAGGGATGGCCCTGATCTGTCCTGGTATATGAGTGTGATTGGAAAACTGGCCATCACACAAGTGTTACCTCAGCTGTTGCTCCTCCTTCCAACACTTTGAAATAGCTATTGCAATTTGCTTTTGCCCTTGCAGGCTAAAGAAACACATTTGTGGTTATCATGAAGACAGGCATACAAGTCCCCAGGCTACCCACTGCTGAAAATGAGATGTGTACTCTGTGACCTAATCACATCTAACTAATATTAATGTGAAAACAGTTCTGTTCTTGCTTGAGCTTCCAGCAGGCAGTTCACACAGAAACTCTAATAAAAGAGCAAGAACTGCCTGTTGGACTTGCAACGTGGGAGGGCCCACACTAAAGCATTACACTGAAACTTATTATTTTATTCTTTTGCATCCTAATTATCAAAAATAAGAAACATAAAAGGCATTCTCTGGCTTCCTAATTATGTTCCCTAATTTGATTTAAGTGAATAAAGGCCCTCACGAAATGCCCATGCTAATCAGCTAATAAGTTAATGAATCTTTCTTTTATAACAAATGGTAGTTCAAAGTACCTGTAAGTGTGGCCACGATGCCTCAAGCGTGGGTTCATCTTCTTCTGGATCAAATTCATTGCTGTCACTAGGAGGGAGAGTTCTGAATATATTGCAAGATACCTAAAAATAAATAAGCAGCAGAGTTAGCTTGGAAGTACCTCCCAGGCAGCCCTACACAGATCTTTGCAGCCAGCCAAAGGGAACATGGATGACAGATGACAGGAGTATCACCAAACTGGAACGAGGGCCTCTTTCTATAGGTTTCGAGGTCAGGCCTGCCTCTAGGCAAAGCCTGGAAGCTGCAAAGCAGCACCTTCCACCCCCCTGAACAGTACTCCCTGTACTTATGTGTCTTTCCCACCACAGGTCCCTGCGACTATATACCTTCCATCAAAGCCTGCTTTTGGCTACTTACCAGTCAACAGACTTCTAATTAACCAATTTACACTAAGATATAAATAACTGCTAATGGGCTTCATGCATTTCCCTTCTCAGGCTTATTCACAATTTACAAATTTACAGTTGAACTAATGGAGAAATTTTAGGCATCCACAAAAAATACATCAGAGAAGATAGGTCAGAACTCTTCTAACATGCTTAAAATCAGACCTAATCTGTTCTCAGTTGGTTTACAAAATAATAACAAGCCCGGGATAAGATACAAACCTCTATAAACCAGGCATAGGCAATTTCCAAATTACATAAATGCTAGTTGCTCAAAGAATGGCCATGAGTTGGTAAACTATTTTAACTGGGTGATGACAAGATGAAGATTCATTCTACTATTCTATTGTTTTTGTATATATTCCAAGATTTCTACATAAAGTGCTTATTTTTAAATGCTGTTGCTACTATTCCCAGAGTTCCTTTTCAATTTCTATTCTGTTTCTTGACCTACTTACTTACCTATCATCTCCTAAGTATCTCTAAACATATCCTCAGATCTGGAGAATAAAACAGGGGAGAGAGCAAGTTATATGAGTAGAAAGCAATGAAGGAACAGAAAGGAGATACTGCACCAGAACCCTCCATTGGACTTTCTATACAGTGCAGAAAATACTAAGCTTTAATATGCTGATCTGAAAGAGGGAAGAAAAAAGGCTTTGGGGGGCCCATATCATCTAAATGTGTTTATTCATTCAACAAGTATTTATTAAGTGCTCACTGTGTATGTGCACACTGTTCTAGGCACTAGGAAAATAACAGTGAGCAATGCAGATAAAAATCTGTGCTTCCATGAAGCTTACATTCTAGTGAAAGTCAGATTCCCTATTTCCTAGCTATGGAAACTGAGCCCAGGTGTGGAAGCCATGCAAAGGAGATCTGATTTTAAGTGTCATAGGAAGCAACCAGAGGATCTTAATCAGAGACATGACATGATTTGATTTTTGCTTTATAGAAAAATGACTCTGGTAGCTATGTATAGAACAGACAGGAAGGAAACAAGTCATAGTTTCTGTGGACATAGTAAGAGATGATTATGGTTTGGACTAGGATGGTGACAAAGAAGACAGACAGAAATAAATTGATTCAATATACATACTGCTGACTTGGATATATGGGGTGGAGGAAAGGAAAGAATCAAGAATGAGTCATAGATTTAAGGCTATTTACCCAAGACAGAGGTCGGAAAGAGAAAGGGTGTTTTTCTTTGCTTGTTTTGGTGGGAAGACCCAGAAATCCAGTTAGGAATGTGATGCAGGAACAAGCAATGTGAACAGGTCCGGACTGGAGACAAAAGAACTCATCAGCATATACATGATATTTACAACCACGTGACTAACGGGACACCTTGGAATGGAGTAGAGAAGGGAAAGGGTCCTCAGGCACCCAACATTTAGAAATCAGATAGAAAAAGAACAGCCAAGAAAGGCAAATGAAAGGAGTAGGAGGTTGAAGAAAAGAAATAGTTTGGGGGTCTCGGGAGCTAAGAAAGAATGTCCTAAGAAATAAATCAATAGCAGCAAATGCTGTTCTGAAATTAAGATGACCATAAAGCAGTTGCTATTGGGTTTGGCAACCCTAAAAATTGCATATTATTATTATCCCCAATTTACCATTGATAAAGCAAGTGTTGTTAAGATCTCAGGTTGCCAAAGGACTTGTATGCATGCATATAAGTCTAACCAATGGACACAGACAACAGGAGGGTGAGGGCATGAGTAGGGGGGGTGAAGGGGTAATGGGGGAATAAGGACACATATGTAACACCTTAATCAATTAAGAAATTTTTTTAAAAAATCTCAGGTTGCAGTTACAACCGAACCCAAATTGTTGAGCTCCACCACTGCACTCTAGAAGAGTAGGTAGACCACATCCTTTGCTGGAATTTAGTTTAGATGATTGAAAAAGAGTATATTAAAATGTTTTTGTTATGGCTAATGATAGCATGCATAGTGCTACTGTTTCACTTTTGTCCCTTCCAGTGATTATTAGAAATTAAATATACAAAGAAACTAGTGACTTTTCATGACCATCAACCTTTGACTTCTCTTCAATCAGTCATACTGCAATCACAAGGACAAAGGTTTTTTAATAATTTGCTTTTAAATCTTCAGTAAACTATACACATATTTCAAAAACTGAATTGAGTTTTCATTCTAATTAAATCATTTATATTTACTATATTTGTAACAAGTTTTCTTTCTCTCCTGAGATATGAAAGGAAACCATAAAAGTTTTTTAAAAAATTAAAACAGGCTCCTGTATAGTAAAAATCTGGATAAAGAGATAGAAAGTTCTGTTCCTCTGTATTCCTGGACACATAAACTCTCTGACAGTGCCCACCATATGCTATAGTAATTATTTGTTTACATATTTGTTTTTCTCTCCCCACTAATCAGGAATATTCAATGTCATATTCACATTTGTCTTCCTAGCATATACAAAGCATCCAATAAATATTCACAAAATAAAAGTGTGCCCCGGCCAGTGTGGCTCAGTGGTTGAACATCACCCCATAAATCAGGAGATCATGGCTTGATTCCTGGTCAGGCCACATGCCCAGGTGGTGGGCTCCATCCCCAGCAAGGGGTGTGCAGGAGGCAGCCAATCCATGATTCTCTCTTATCATTGATGTTTCTACCCCTCTCTCCCTCTCCCTTCCTCTGAAATCAATTTAAAAAAATTTAAAAATACAAATACAAATAAATAACGTGGTTCAGTGAGCTGTGCATCTTGTGCAAGGTACTGAATTTTAAAGGGGAGGGGAGGGGAGGGGAGGGGAGGGGAGGGGAGGGGAGGGGAGGGGAGGGGAGGGGAGGGGAGGGGAGGGGAGGGGAGGGGAGGGGAGGGAAAAAGTGTCTTTGAGGTAGTCTAATTCATTTTCATACTAAAGATATAATAAACATTGAATGCTGGAATCAAACTAAAAGCTTGAAGGCCCTGGCCTGACTTCCAATAAGTGACGATAAGGACAGAAAGCAAGGCTGGGGAATGGGAGGAGCAGATATTAAAACAAATAGAAAACTTAGAATTAGAGGCTCCACAAAGTAGCTTTCAGAATCAGATATTAGAAACTTCTTCATCCAGCACCTTCTTCTTACAAATAAGAAGTGAGGTTCAAAGAGCTTGTGAGTTTTTCAAGGCAACACAGTGCCCCAATAGGCACAGAGGGTTGGTTTTCAGGGTCTTTCTCTGGCATACCGCCTCTATCCCCACACAAGAAGACCATGTATGAACCTTACTTCTTTTTTTTTTTTTTTTAAATATATTTTATTGATTTTTTACAGAGAGGAAGGAAGAGGGATAGAGAGCTAGAAACATCGATGAGAGAGAAACATCAACCAGCTGCCTCCTGCACACCCACTACCAGGGATGTGCCCGCAACCAATGTACATGCCCTTGACCAGAATCGAACCCGGGACCTTTCAGTCCGCAGACCGACGCTCTATCCACTGAGCCAAACCGGTTTCGGCTGAACCTTACTTCTTTATATATATCTTTTTTCCCCAGGTAGAACCTTCTGCCTCCCCATTTCTTTTCATTATTCTTTCATTTTCTCACCTCTCATAATCTTCTTCCTAGGTCTTGGCCTGCCAGTGACCCTCAATGGCACCCATGAAAACTACCTACCTGAGGACATCTATAATCTATAACAATAAAAGCATAATATGCTAATTAGACCGGAGGTCCTTCCAGATGACCTTCAGGACGAAGCTACCGTGGCAGGGGCCGAGGCAGAGGTGGCCACCGCGGCCGAGCCCCTTGCACGAATTTCATGCATCGAGCTCTAGTCCTATCTAATAAAAGAGTAATATGCAGATTGACCATCACTCCAACACACAAGATGGCTGCCCCCATGTGGACACAAGATGGCCACCACAAGATGGCCAGCAGGGGAGGGCAGTTGGGAGGGACCAGGCCTGCAAGGGAGGGCAGTTGTGGGTGATCAGGCCAGCAAGGGAGGGCAGTTGGGAGGGACCAGGCCTGCAAGAGAGGGCAGTTGGGGGTGATCAAGCCTGCAGGGGAGGGCAGTTAGGGATGACCAGGCCTGCAGGGGAGGGCAGTTAGGGGCAAACAGGCTGGCAGGGGAGCAGTTAGGCATCAATCAGGCTGGCACGGGAGTGGTTAGGGGGTGATAAGGCTGGCAGGCAGAAGTGGTTAGGGGCAATCAGGAAGGCAGGCAGGCGAGCAGTTGGGAGCCAGCAGTCCTGGATTGTGAGAGGGACATCCCTTAAGGGGTCCCAGATTGGAGAGGGTGCAGGCTGGGCTGAGGGACACCCCCCGCCCCCTGTGCACGAATTCCGTGCACCGGGCCTCTAGTTCAGGTATAAGATGATGACCTTGCTCAGCATTAACAGGGAAATATAACAATCTCTTCATTCCCACTGTCTGGGTCAGAACCCCATCACCAAATATCTAGATGATTATAATAGTTTCCTTCTCTGGTATTCCTATTCCTCCCATCCCTTCTCTTATCTCCCCCAATTAGATTTTGAGCCCCCTAAGAACTTCCTTACTAATTTCTGAATGCCTAGCACCTAATGTATATATATATATAAAAGCCTAAGCGACCGTTACAACCGAACAACCAGAAAAACCGGTCAACCAGTCGCTATGATGTGCACTGACCACCAGAGGGCAGACGCTCGATGCAGGAGCTGCCCCAAGGTGGTCAGTGCACTCTCACAGCCAACCTCCCATGGCTGGCCAACCTCCCCCGCTCCGTCCCCCCGGCTGGTAAACCTCCCATGGTCCCCGCCACCCCATCCCTACCCCCATCCAGCAGGCCCTGTCCGGCAGGCCCCAGTCAGCAGCTGGCAGCTGGCAGGCCCTGGCTGGCCTGGCCCCGATGGAGACTGGGCAAGACAGCCCCAATAGGCCCTGATCACCAGCCAGGACTAGGGACCCCACCCATGCACCAATTTCATGCACCGGGCCTCTAGTATACAATAAGTAGAAATAACTTAGATTACCAGATAAATCTGAATTTTACATAAATAATTTTTAGTTCAAGTATGTCCACATATTATTATATGGACACACTTGGATTTTTTTAAAAAGTGTTGTTTTGTTGTTTATCTGAAATTCAAATGTAACTACGCAGCCTGTGTTTTTATTTGCTAAATCTAACAACTCTAAAAATAACACTAATACTGATTAAGAACATCCATTGGGTACAAGTCAGTTGTGCTCAGAACTGGCACTGCAGCCTGCTGGGGAAGAGGAAGAAAGAGGGGTGTGCTGCAGGGAAGGCACAGGACCAAGCAGCTGCTTGCTTATTTTTTAGTTTTTTAGTTACTGTTGATTCCTGTTAACTATGGTGCAAAAAATAAATTTCAAAGTCTTGGCCAAAAATGAAAGAAGGGACTAAAAAGTTCCCAAGTGCATGGCCCAATAGGCAAAAGAGGAAGAAGTATTTAGATATATTTTCAAGTTTTGATTAAACAAACAACATTACCTATGACATGCAATATCAAAATACAAATCACTGAAAATTAAAATTACTACAGAAAAGAAACTCACTGTTCCCAACACTTTTATCTCCATAGACTGCTAATTTTACACAATAATTTTGATGATGTTTTGTTGTTTAAGAAAAATGATTAGCAAATTATAAAAGCAGAGAATGTGGCTAGTATCTAGTAACTATTCATAAATATCTACCAAGATTAACACTGAACAAAATAGAGGGTAAGGAAAATATAGTGAGAGTTGTTAAACAAATAGTATCAATTTCTGTTAGTTATATATTTGTTAGCACTATCATTATTTAAGGCTTAGGTAAACCAGGTATGTAATGTGATCGGGAACCACTTTTACTACAGTATAAGGCAATGTAAATCAACTTTTCTGTGCTTTACAATCATCTTTCTAGCTGATTAGATGCATCTTTCTGTAATAAAAGCAGATGAATGAGTTGACCTTTTATCTGTGAAACTAATGTCATGCAATTATGTAAGACTGCAAGAAAACTGTAAGTACAAATATAATGACATCAAAGCTATAAAATCAATTTTCTAAACAGTATATTTTCTAACAAAAAGGACTAAATGAATGATGTTAGAGATCATTCAAGCCAATTTCAAAGTCTCATTATTTCTTTAGCACTATCTGTATTAAGACATCATACAAGTAACAATTTCAATAATATCACTGAGCTGCAATGTTGAAGTTAGGTCAGCATGCATTATTCTCATAATATTTTGTGTTACCCAACAGATGCATCTAAATAGATATGGTAAAACTAAATCCTGAAAGAAAATAGGAAAAACTCAGAGTAGTTCATCAACATTTACTATGTATACCATTTTTAAAAATACAAAATGTGAACATAAAGCAAAATTTACTGTAAGGCTATAAATCAGAAATTTTAAAAGAGAGACTATTTCCAATCATACTAGAATTTGTAATAAATATTCAGACTCTAAGAATAAGAACTAAAATTCTAACAAAATTTGTCTAGGTACTTTGCTATGCAATTTGTTTTATAACATAAAAGTCATAAATAGAGAACCAAGATGACGATGTAGGTAAACACCGGTCCTCACTGCCTTCCACAACCACATCAAAATTACAACTAAAATACAGACCAATCAGCATTCAGAACTGCCTGAAATCTAGCTGAATTAAAGTCCTACAACTAGAAAAGTAAAGAAGAAAGTACATCAAGACTGGTAGGAGGGGCGGAAGCACGGAACGGGCTGGTCCAACACCCATGAGTGGCATGTTTTTCATCAGGAGAGATATCCCAGCTGCGGAGGCCTCAGTTAGCAGACTCAGTAAGCACCAAAACCCCACTGAAACAAGTCCAGCTCCATAGGAGAGTCTCCTGCACAGCAGCTCTTCTGCTGTAGTTGCAGCTGGTCCTCACAGCCAAATGGCCTGGAGGTCAATTCCTCCCAGTGACACCAACAGCAATCAAGGCTCAACTACAATAAGACTGTGTACAGAGCCCACACAGGAGTGCACCTAGAGGGCCCAGCTCAGGTGACTGGGGAGGCTGAGCCACTGGGCCTTACAGGGCACCCACTACACAAGGCCACTCTACCAATTCCAAGAGACATAGCAGCTACACCTAATACATAGAAACAAACACGGGGAAGCAGCCAAAGTGCAGAGACAAAGAAACATGTCCACAAATGAAAGCAAGCAAACTACCGGATAAAAGTTCAAAATCATGGTTGTAAGGCTACTCAAGGACCTTAATGAGAGCTTCAAGGGACTTAGTGAGACTTATAAGAATCTTAGAATTTCAAAGACATGAAAAAGGACCAATCAGAAATAAAGGATACACTAACTGAAATGAAGAATAATTTATAGGGATTCAACAGTAGAGGATGCCAAGAATCAAATAAACCATTTGGAATATGAGAAAGCAAAAAAACAACCAATTAGAAGAGCAAAAAGGAAAAATTATCCAAAAATATAAAGACAGTGTAAGAAGCTTCTGGGGCAACTTCAAGTGAACCAACATTTGCATTATGGGGGTGCAAGGAGAAGAGAGAGAGAAAAAGATATTGAAAACCTATTTGCATCTATTTATGATTAAAACACTCAATAAAATAGAAATAGGAGGAAAGTACCTCAACATAATAAAAGGCCATATATAATAAACCCTCAGCCAATATCATACTCAATGATGAAAAACTGAAAGCTTTTCCCCTAAGATCAGGAACAAGACAAGGATGTCCACTCTCACCACTCTTATTCAACACTAGAGGCCTGGTGCATGAATTTGTGCATGGGTGGAGTCCAGCCAACCTGCCCAAATGGGGGCTGATTGGGCCAGGCCAGCAAGGGGGGAGGGGATGCGGGAGGTTGGCCAGCCAGCACCACCCCTGGTCGGGCTGGGGGCGGGCCAATCGGGGGCAGGGCCAGCCAGGGGGAGGGGCTGCAGGTGGTTGGGAGGGGCTGATCGGGGCCCGATCAGGCCGGTTGGCCACCACAGTGCACATCATAGCAACTGGTCATTCTGGTCGTTCCAGTCTTTCCATCGTTCCAGTCACTTGGCTTTTTTATATATCTAGATAGTACTGGAAGTCCTAGCCAGAGCAATAAGGCAAGAGAAAGAAATAAAAGGCACCTAAATAGGGAAGGAAGAAGTCAAACTATCACTTTTTGCGGATGACATGATGCTGTAGATAGAAAACCCTAAAGACTACCAAAAAAACTACTAGAAACAATAACAAATACAGTCAAGTTGCAGGATACAAAAATCAATGTGATAAAAATCCATTACATTCCTGTATACCAACAACAAAACTTAAGATAAAGAAATGGAAAAAACAATTCCTTTTGCAATAGCAAACAAAAGAATAAAATACCTAGGAATAAACTTAACAAAGAATGTGAAAGACCTATTTACTGAAAATTACAAAGCATTATTAAAAGAGACTGAAAAAGACACAATGAAATGGGAAAACATCCCGTGTTCACGGATTGGAAGAATCAACATAGTTAAAAAATGACCATATTACTCAAAGCACTGTACAGATTTAATGCAATCTCCATCAAAATCCCAATGTCATTTTTTAAAGAAATAAAACAAGAAACCATCAGATTTTTATGGAACCACAAAAGACCCAGAATAGCCAAAACAATCCTTAAAAGAAAGAATGAAGCTGGAGGTATCACGCTACCTGACTTCAAATTATACTACAGAGCTACGAAAATCAAACCAGCATGGTATTAGCAAAGAAACAGACACACAGATCAATGGAACAGAATAAAGAGCCCAGGTATAAAACCATACATATATGGACAGATAATTTTCGACAAAGGAGCCAGAAATGCATATTGGAGTAAAGACAGTCTCTTCAAGAAGTGGTGCTGGGAAAACTGGAAAGCCATATGCAAACGAATGAAACTAATTTACAATTTGTCCCCATGTACAAACATTAATTCAAAATGGATCAAAGATTTAAACATAAAACCCAAAACTGTAAGTTACATAGAAGAAAATATAGGTACCAATCTTATGGACCTGGGTGGTAGAGAACATTTTTTGGACTTGACCCCCAAAGGTAAGGGAGGTTAAGGCAAAAATAAATGAATGGGACTATATCAAACTGAAGAGTTTCTGCACAGCAAAAGAAACGGACAAAAAACTAACAAGCAGCCAACCAGATCGGAGATGATATTTGCAAACAGTAGTTCTGACAAAGGTTTAATTTCCAAAATATATAAAGAACTCATTAACCTTTTGCACTCGGATGTCAAGTGTGACTCGACACGGTTAGCATCGGTAGCAGCTCTTTTTATACTCTTTGAATGTATCAATAATTTGAAATATAAAAAAATCCAAATAAATAACTTTGTATGAAAAGAAACTCCAGGTTTTATTCTAATGCCGTACTTTGTAAAATCTGGGGTATTTAAAAAATTAAATCCCGAGTAGAATAAAGAAATCGAGAAAAAAGCGAGCGAGTTCAAAGGGTTAAACTTAACACCAAACAAATAAACAATCCAATCAAAAAGTGGGCAGAGGACCTGAAAATACACCTCTCCCAAGAAGACAGCCAATCTATATATATAAAAGCCTAATATGCAAATTGTCCCTGCAGGTGTTCGACCGGGAGTTTGATCCCTCACTATGACATGCGCTGACCACCAGGGGGCAGCATGGAATAAAGGAAGGCCCCAGCCAGCAGTCGGCAACCGGGGAAGGGAGGTCCTGGCTGGCAGCCAGAAGGCCCTGATCAGCCCTGATCACCAGCCAGGCCTAGGACCCTACCCACGCATGAATTTTGTGCACCGGGTCTCTAGTCTATATATAAAAAAAGATGTTCAACCTCACTGGCAATTAGGGAAATGCAAATTTAAAATACATTGAGATACCACCTTACACCTGTTAGAGTGGCCATTATCAACAAGACAAGCAATAACAAGTGTTGATGTTGTGGAAAAAAGGGAACCCTCATTCACTGCTGGAGGGAATGTAGACTGGTACACCACTATGGAAAGCAGCCTGGCGATTTCTCAAAAAATTAAGAATAGAGCTACCATATGACCCAAAAACCCCACTCTTGGGTATATACCTGAAAAACTCTAAATCATTTATACACAAAGATATATGCACCCCTATGTTCACTGCAGCATTATTCATGGTAGCCAAGACATGGAAACAGCTAAAGTGCCCTGCAATAGAGGACTGGATCAAGAAGATGTGGTAAATATACACAATGGACTACTACCCAGCCATAAGAAAGGATGAAATAGTGTCATTTACAATAGCATAGATGGACCTTGAGAACATTATGCGAAGTGAAATAAGTCAGACAGAAAAAGCTAAGAACCATACAATTTCACTCAGATGAGGGATATAAAACTGAAACTTATGAACACAAACAGCAGTGTGGTGGTTGCCGTGAGAGGCGGGCTAAGGAGAAGGGGACCCAAATATGAGGCAATAGAAGACTTGAATTTGGGTCGTGGACACATGACACTAACTTAGAAATTCACACATGAAACATATATGTTCATGTTGACCCATGTCAGTCACCACCATAAAATTTAATTTAAAAAAAAACCTATTTGAAGAAATAATCACAGAAAACTTCCCCTACCTAGTGAAATAAACAGACTTACTTACAAGTCCAGGAAGCACAAAGAGTCCCAAATAAGAGGAACCCAAAGAGGCCCACACCAAGACACATCATAATTAAAATGCCAAGTGTTAACGACAAAGAGAGAATCTTAAAAGCAACAAGAGAAAAGCAATTACTTACCTATAAGGGAGCACCCATACAACTGTTAGCTGATTTCTCAACAGAAACTTTGCGGGCCGGAAGAGAATACAAGAAATATTCAAAGTAATGAATAGCAAGATTACTCTACCCAGCAAAGCTATCATTTAGAATTGAAGATAAAGAGCTTCACAGACAAGAAAAGCTAAAGGAGTTCATCACCACCAAACCAGTATTACATGAAATGTTGAAGAGTATTCTTTAAAAAGAGGAAGAAGGAAAAACAAAGATAAAAATATGAACAATAAAATGGCAATAAATATATATCTATCAACAATTGAATCTAAAAATCAAAATAAACAAACAAGGAATCTAATGAACAAAATAAAGTGATGAATAAAATAGAACCAGATTGAGTTTTGGAAGATCGTATTTTTTTTTAGGAATATGTCTATTCTAGGTTGACCAGTCTGTTGGAATAGAATTGTTCATAGTATTAAATAAGTTTTGAAAGTGGACCTAGAGAAGGCCAAGAGACATATAAAAACATGCTCAAATTCACTAATTATCCGAGAGATGCAAATCAAAACGACAATGAGATTCCATCTCACACCTGTCAGAATGGCTATCATCAACAAATCGACAGATGACAAGTGCTGGAGAGGATGCAGAGAAAAAGGAACCCTCGTGCACTGCTGATGGGAATGCAGACTGGTGCAACCACTGTGGAAAACAGTATGGAGTTTCCTCAAAAAATTAAAAATGGAACTCCCATTTGACCCAGTAATCCCACTTCTAGGAATATATCCCAAGAAATCAGAAACAACAATCAGAAAGGATATATGCACCCCTATATTCATAGCAGCACAATTTACAATAGCTAAGATTTGGAAACAGCCTAAGTGCCCATCAGCAGATGAGTGGATTAGAAAAGTATGGTACATCTACACAATGGAATACTATGCTGCTGTAAAAAAGAAGGAACTCCTACCATTCGCAACAGCTTGGATGGACCTGGAGAGCATTATGCTAAGCGAAATAAGCCAGTCAGAGAAAGATAAATATCACATGATCTCATTCATTTGTGGAATACAATGAACAACATAAACTGATAAATAAAATAGATCCAAAGACAGGGAAGTATCGAACAGACCATCAAACTTCAGAGAGAAGGCAGGGGGTAGGAGGTATGGGGGTGGGAGGGTGGGGCAGGGTAAGAGAACAACCAAATGACTTGCATGCATGCAAGTAAGCATAACCAATGGACATATACAGTAGGGGGGTGAGGGCATGTGCAGGGGGTAAGAAGGGGAGGGATGTGTGTGGCCAGGGAGAGGTCAATGGCAGAAAAAGGAGACATATGTAATACTTTAAACAATAGAGAATTTTAAAAAAAAATAGAACCAGAGGCATGGAAACATGGAACAATCTGAGAAATCTCAGGGAAGGAGGAAGGGGGTGTGGGAAGAAATTAACCAAAGCTCTTATATGCATACTAGAGGCCCAGTGCACAAATTCATGCACGGGTGTGGTTCTTCGGCCTGGCCGGCGATGGGGGCCGATCAGTGCCGGCCAGCCAGGGGGAGGGTCTGTGGGAGGTTGGCCAGCTGCGGGAGGTTAGATGTGGGAGCGCACTGACCACCAAGGGGCAGCTCCTGCGTTGAGCATCTGCCCCCTGATGGTCAGTGCACATCATAGCTACCAGCCAGTTGTCCAGTCGTAACAGTCACTTAGGCTTTTATATAGAGAGAGTAGTGGCCCAGCGCGCAAAATCGTGCACAGTAGGCCACCCGCCGCTTCCGCAGGAGCTGGCGGGAGCCGCAGCACGCCCGCAGGAGGGAGGCGGGAGGGAGCCACACCACTTCCGCGGGAGGCAGGAGGGAGCCGGAAACGAGCCACCACCACCCACGTGAGCCGGAAATGAGCCACCACCACCCACGTGAGCTGGGAGGGAGCCACCGCCACCCATGGGAGCTGGGAGGGAGCCTCTGCCGCCGCCCACAGGACTGGGGGAAGGGAGACCAAGAAGTGCTCCATGCATCTCCTGGTGACCAGTCGCACACACAGCCCCGCCAACCCGCGCACGCATGCTGCACACATAGCCTCCTGCTGATCAGTTGTTAAGCGTGAGGGTGACCATTTGCATATTAACCCTTTATTACATAGGATATGCATTACCTATGGATACAGAAAATAAGGTGGTGAAGGCGTGGGGCACAGTGGGAACCGAGTGTAGGGGGGCAATGCAGCGGGGAGTACTGTCATCAATAAAGATTTGAAAAAATTCATAAATAATAAACATACAAAAAATAAATAAATAAACATACATATAATAACAGGTTACTTTGAAAACACCAAATTAAGAATTCTTAACAGTCCCAATGATAAAGAACCTTCTAAATCTGACTCTCAGCCCCTTCTAAAGTAATTACAGAAAATTATCTATAATAATAAAAGCATAATATGCTAATTAGACCGGACATCCTTCCAGATGACCTTCCAGACGAAGCCAGGCTGCGAGGGAAGCCCAGGTCCCGGGTGCCTGCCAGCGGCCAGAGGGAAGCCCGGGTCCCAGGTGCCAGAGAGAAGCCAGTTCCGGCAGCTGGGGAAGGAAGGCCTACTCTTGCATGAAGTTCATGCATCGGGCCTCTAGTTGATAAATAAAAACAAAAAGAAAAGTCCCAAAGCATCTGTAATTATGTTCAAGAGACTTAGAATCTGAGCAGATAAATATCTTTTAAGCTAATGTTCTGATTAGGGAACAAACAGCAACATTTTTAAACTTTCAATTAGGACTTAATTTAATTTACTAGCAATTTATTCAATCAGTAACTTGTTTCTAAAGCCAAACTATGTCTTTTAATTACCACAATAAGTCCACAGTAGTTTCCACCTCAGACTAGGTATATAGTCTCTTTTTAATCCTCACCATCTATGTGAATAAACATGGCTGTTTAAAAGGTATCTGAACTTGTGAACCATTAAAATCCTTTATTCTAATATAAAGACTTTATTGAAAAGAGCAGCAATTTAATTAGAGATCAATATAACTACCTACATTATGAGCCATGCACTACAGTTCTAACTTTATTCTCTAAGACAATAAATATATAACTGACTCTGCAATGTAATATTACTAATACAATAAAAATTTTCAGAGAAGATTTTCCAGAAGTTATTAATCCAAACATGTTCACTTCAGTTGAATATGATTCCTTGAGCCAAAACAATGCCCCTGTTTGGTCTCAGCAACACAATACAGAGTAAAATATCGTGATACATAGGTGTGGTCAAGCACTCCAGCAAGGCAGTCCTTGCTTTTATCATAAAACCAGCTTTGTGAGAAAATATTCAGTGAACCAGAACCAAAGACAGAGTACACTATAACAGTTGTGAAGTTTGTTTTACAACATATAAAAATCTAGAAGAGGATTTAAAAGATTTATAAAGCTAATGACTACAACCTTATTGTTGAACATTTATTGTCATATTTTAAATTTGTATTAGCAGGGCTTTCTAGAACATAGCAGTTCAATTTCTATTAAAGTTGTTTTCTGAAATGAGACAGAAAGAATATCTTAAAATGATAAAAGATGCTTAACAATCAGTAGAAGAAAGGGAATAACATAGGAACAAAAAAAGGAATTTTAAAATTTATATTGCCCAATTAGAATTTTAAAATACGCAGCAAAATTCAAAAAACAAGATTAAAATAATATAAACTTGAGCATATACTATTTTCCTAACTCAGAGATGTCATTTTTACTTATATATCCCTTATCAAGTATTTCTTTCAAAAATCTATGATATACACACTATTCATATTTATATAGACTTTAAAACTCTGTCTTCATTGCTATTATTGTTGCTGCTGGTAGCATTTAGTTGATAATTGTTATGATTCACTGGTGTGACTGGATTTAACATATAATGATTGTTTCTGTAAATAGTTTGATCCCCTTAGACCAGCAATTTTCAACTGGTGTGCCACAAGAATTTTTAAAACATGTAATACCTCATTATTTAGTCAGGGGCACTGACTTCTTTTCCCTTAGATTGTCAAATAAAAAAGTGATAATAGCCAACACAACAACAGCCATCTGGTGTGAATGAATCAAAATTATTCCTATATTTTTTGTCAGACCAGCAACAAAAAAAAATGTTGGTGTGCCACAGAATTTTAGTAATTAGTTTATGTGTGCCATGAGATTTAAAAAAAAAGGTTGAAAATCGCTGCTTTAGGTGTTCAGTTTCTAGAAGGATCAGAGCATTGACAACTGTATGGAAGAAAGGAATTTGTCCATCAGAGATCAGAACAGAGTCAACTGAATTTGAATACAAATTAAATGTAAATACAAGATAGTTTTGAGAAATACATCATTTAGTTATAAGGAGGCAAAATAAAGACCTATCTTTGACCTATTGCAAGCCCATCAGATGACAGAGATGCCACAAAGGCAGGAAAAGAAATTGGGGGAAGAAGGAGGAGCTGTAAGGGAAAGAGGAAGACATTTGCATTGAGCCCCCTCCATGTACATTTATATCAAGTTCAAAATATGCAAAACTAATTGATAGTATTAATGCCAGGTGAGAAGAGTCAAACCCAGAAAATCTGTGCTCTTACAGTGCCACATCCAGTCATGGCATATCCACACAGTGGCATTGCCCTTTCGCCCCTCTACAAACTCTCCTTTAATTGGTGCCCTTTTAGGTCTTTAGGTCTTTTCCCTCCAGAGAAGACTCACTTACCTCCTGACTAGAGACAAGGAGCTAAAAGGAAGACAGGGTGGGGGATATTTCCATTCAATGTACCCCCTACATTCAGAAAGGTGTCCACTGCCTTCAGCTGTGCCTAATGTCCCTCTGTCCAGATTCCCTCCAGTTTAGCCTCTCCAGAGAGTAAACCTTCAGGTTGTTTTTGTTTGTTCGTTTGTTTGCTTGCTTGCTTGCTTTGTTTTTCAGTTAATCCTCATCCGAAGATATTTTTCCATTGATTTTTTAGCGTGAGTGGAAGAGAGAGTAAGTCAAGAGAGAAACATCAATGTGAGAGAAACACACCGATCGGTTGCCTCCTGCACAAGCCCTGACCAGAGCCTGGCCGGGGAGAGGACTGCAACCAAGGTATGTGCCCCTACCAGAACTGAACCCAGGACCCTTCGGTCCACAGGCCGATGCTTTATCCACTGAGCCAAACTGGCTAGGGCAACCTTCAGTTTTTTGCTGGGATTTAGGAGAAGCAGTCACAGGGATGCTGGTGTGGGGGGAGTAGGGTAGGATCAAGAGTTGAAGCCACTTCTTATACAAACTTTTCACCAAGTCTCCTACTTTTGCTCCCAAGCACCCTTACTTTGAAGGGTACCTTTCTGAACTTCTTGGAGTTAATGAGGTGTGAGCTGGCTACTTCTGAACTTTCCTTGCTGCTGCTTAGGATTCAACTTTCTCTGACCGGCCAAGGGAGAGACTAGGAGTTCATTCACTTTCTAGTTTCCAAAATGTTGATTCTGAGATCTCCTCTGCATTTTGCTTTGTTCTTGAGTTTTATTTCTTTTCAGTAATTTTTGTGTGATTTCAGGAGGTAAAGGTAATAAACATATCCATGTGTTCAACTCCACCTATTTACTCAAAAGTTAGTGATTATTTCCTACTAAAATATTTCTTCCATTTCTCCAGTAAAGTCTGCTAACTCAAATAATTTAATTTCATATGCAAATATACCAATCCCATTTTAATGGGATAGAACCTCAAGAAAACCAAATAACAGCTGCTCTAACCTTAGCCAAGGTAACTGAGAGATTCCCCACATCAGTTTTCTTTCTCAGAATTAGCATCAACCACATTCGGTCTTAGTGTAAAACAAAATAGAAAGTAAAGCACATTCTGGACCTTGGGATACTGTATACAGAAGTCAAGTGAATGTCTCAAAGTCATCATTTCACCCAATGAACAAGTGAACAGATGAGAGACAGAGAGAGAGAGAGAGAGAGAGAGAGAGAGAGAGAGAGAGAGAGAGAGAGGCAGCAGCCAGAGTTAGAACTAAGGTAGAGCCAGGCTGAAACCTTGGCATGATGTTCTCCTCTCAATACTCAGTTCTCTGTCACCTTTCCTATCATGACCTCTGTTTCTAGGCCACATAAATGTCTTAGTCCCATTATTTCCAGTAACATGCAGAGCAGTTCTGACATCTCACTAGATCTCAAATTCAATCTACTCAAAACCAATCTCATCCTCTTTGACCTCCATGTTCCCCCTAAAAGAGAATTCTATTCTCACCTTCACAATTCTGCCTACCCCGTTGGAGTTTTCTTTAACTCTTCCTCTCCTTTACCTGCTCTATTCAACTTATCAACAACAAGTTTTATTTAGTCCTTCACAATGTCTCTTTGGTGCTAATGGTGGTATTAATTTTAATAATAAAAATTTGGAAACAGTTTCAATATTCCAAAACAGGGAAACAGTTAATTACGTAAACAATGGCATATCCACACAGTGGCATATTAGGCAGCTTTGAAAATGATGTTTTAAAATATATTTAACAACAAGAAAGCATGTTTACATGATAATACAAAGAAAATAATTTTAAAAAGAATCTAAAATTATACAGATATATAAATGTATATATATAGATATAGACTAGAAAACAATTTTAACAGGAAAGAGGCACAAGGAAATTTTCTTGGATCATGGTGATGCTCCAGATCTGGGGTTTGGTTATATGAGTGTATAGAATTGTTAAATTTATTGAACATTCACTGCCTAAGACCAGTTCTTAAAATTGTATTGCATGTTAATTACATCTGATTTTTTTCCTTTTTTTTTTTTCCCTAAGGCCACTCCTCTGACCTACATTTGGAGCCACCTCCTGAACAAGTCCTCTGGAATGTCCTACAGGTAGTGCAATACCTAACAGGACTCACAGGATTTTCATGTTCTGGCCTCTGTTTACCTTTACAGAGACTTGCAAAGTTGTTCAGGGACACTTCCATCTTAAGGAAAGAGGTATGGCAATGCATTCAGTTCATTTCATTTGAATCCCAGTTATGCTGGGATTTTTAGCTCTCTGTGCTTGAGCAAATTCCTTAGCTATATTCTTATGTCTCTGTTGCCGCATTTCTAAAGCAGGGAAGATGCTACTTGGTATAAAGATTAATGATAATGTATGTGACGGACTTGACCCATAATTAGTTCTAAATAAACTGCAGCTTTTTTAGTAATAGGACTGGTCAGACTTGAGAGGATAATATACAAGAGAATGGACAATAATACTGTTGTCCATTGTTTCTGCTGATACTGACTTGTGTTCCATCCATTTCTGTTCTGGGTAGGGACTTGAGGAGCAGATACCAGGTGAAGACTGGAGCCTTGCTCTAGTCATCCTACTGTTACAGGGAGAGGAGGAGACATCGGTTCTTGTCTTCTTGAGGGAAATATTTCAATCAAGAGACAAAGTGTAGAAATGCAAGCAAGAATTTATTGACCACAGCAAAAATATACTTAGGGCAGTGAAACAAGGAAGGGCATAGAAGAAGTAACAAGAGAGCCTAGGCTGGACTGCCTTAGCTCACTGGAAAGTCAGAGAATAGGGGGTCTTGGAGACATGTTCAAGGGGTTAGCCTGGGACAAGCTGCTGCTGCCCATTGCTCCCCTATTTGCAAGTCTCATGGGGTCCCTTAGAGGTTAGGGGATACCTATATACATGCAGGGAGGGAGGGAGGGAATAGTAGAATAGCAGGGGTGTGCACCCTGGAGGGAGAGGGTGTGTATATCTGAATTTTTTTATTTAAGGGGAAACCTCATAAAAAAAAAAAAAAACTAGGAGAAAATTGGCCAAAATGTGAACAATGAGTGAATTTAAATAATGAAGCAATAGGTTTTTCCTTTCCTTTCCTTTTTTTTTTTTTAATAAGCTCAAGTTAAAAAATATAGAGGATGGGGAGTTCCTTTATATGTTGTCCATCTCCTCTTCCTTTGCTACCATCTGACAAGACTAGAACAACAGCCCTCTAGCCCTCTGTCATCGGCCATCCTGAGTTAAATCTGCCAGCCTAAACCTTCTAAAGGAACTGGCAGAGGGGTACAGACTTTCTTTGGGGGGGCTAAAGAAAGAAAAAGAAGAATACCATTTACATTTCATCTCCTGTTCAAAAACCTTAGCAACTTCCTGCTTGCTGTCTACAGGATTAAATCTAACCTCTTCTACTTAGCTTACCAAGACCTCAATAATCTAGACCCATCCCTGCCTCCCCACCTTATTACCCACAGATTCCAATCATAAACCCTCCACTCCATTAGGCTCCTATTTCAAGATTAAACTTTGCTAAAAATAGTAGGCAACTTTTTACCTGCTGAAATGGTGACAGTAATGTTAAATTAATTCCTCTAGTCTGTTATCCCTATAAAAAACTATCGCAGGGAAATAATATTTCACACACAGAAAAAACTACATTGTACTGTCTCTAAAATTGGAAATGTAGCAGTGAATCCCAAAGTGAAGACTGTTGATATTAAGTCTTGAAATCCAAGAATAGAGGTGTAAACACTGCGATAGTCAGAGTGCTTACTGTGCATAAATACAGAGCCGGCTCTCACACTGCTGGCACGCACAGTCCAGCACTCAGCCCCACACACAAGCTAACCTGTAATACCAGGTGTTCACTACCTTTCATTGTACATGAACTATAGGTCCTAAAATCTAGAAAGGAACTACAGCTGGTAAATGAAGTGATTTCTGTAAGAACCAAAGTGCACAAATTGATAAAAACAGTAACAATACAGGGCTTTTTGAGAGCATATAACAAGCAGACCTCGGGTTATGTCAGACTCAACGTACGTAGTTTCATGGCTATGTCACCATCTCCCATTTATTTATTTAAAAAACAAAACTGTCATTTCAGCGTATGTACATATGTCCTTTATGTTTTTTACTAGAGGCCCAGTGCATGAAATTGGTGCACTGGATGGGTGTCCCTCAGCCCAGCCTGCCCCCTCTCACAGTCTGGGAGCCCTCAGGGGATGTCCTATTGATGGGGAGCATGCCTAAGCCACAGTCTGGCTGCAGCGGCTCAGAGCACGCCACCCTGGGTGGGTCCATGGGTCCGCTGGGGGCCTTGCTCCCAGGGCAGGCAGCGCGGCGTGCCTGCCCACGAACCCCCGGCAAGAGTGGCCTCGGAGCTAGGTGGCGCCGCACTCCTGCCGGGGCCTTGCTCCCAGGGCAGGAAGGCTCCCAGGGCAGGCTGCATGGTGTGCCTGCCCGCGAACCCCCCGCGGGAGTGACCTGGGAGCTGGGTGGCGCCGGGGCTGGGGGCGGGCTCTGAGCTGGTCATGATGTCCCGGCCTAATTTGCATATTTCTCTCTCATTTTATAGGATTATTTATTTACCACAAGTAAAGGTCAGGAATTGTTATCTTTCTTTTAAATATTTTTAATATATTTTATTGATTTTTTTTACAGAGAGGAAGGGAGAGGGATAGAGAGTTAGAAACATCGATGAGAGAGAAACATCGATCAGCTGCCTCCTGCACAACCAACCCCTACTGGGGATGTGCCCACAACCAAGGTACATGCTCTTGACCGGATTCGAACCCGGGATCCTTGAGTCCACAGGCCAATGCTCTATCCACTGACCCAAACCAGTTAGGGCTTAATTTTTTTTTTACTGTTTCACTTCTTTACTGCTGTGTATGTGCTCCATGTGAATGACGTAGGTGCTTATGTAGGTGGGTTCCAACTTACAGCGAAAATCGTGTTACATCACGCTATAGGAATGGATATCTGAAGTAACCCGAGGACCTACTGTATTGTAATATCTAATTTGACCACTTTATGGCTCAAAATCAGCTAAAACTGAAAGAAAATTTAAACCTCTTGACTTTTTAATTTAAAACACGCGTGTGTGAGCCCGGCCCATGTGGCTTGGTGGTTGAGGGTCAACCTATAAACCAGGAGGTCATGGTTCAATCCCCACTAGGAGACAGCCAATTAATGATTCTCTCTTATCATTGATGTATCTATCTATCTCTCTCCCTCTACCTTCCTCTCTCTGAAATCAATAAAAATATATTTAAAAAAAACATATGCTTGTGCTGTCTCAAAATTCTCTCAAACTTGAGGCTCCTGATAAACATTTCTGGCTACTGAATATGTGTTCTTATTTGTAATCAGGAAACACTGCCAAAACTGTCACTGTCCCCCACTGGATGCATGTCTGTGGCCTTTCATGAGCTGGACAAAACCCTGAGCTAGCTGGTGAGTAATGAAAACAAAAACATACCTGGAGTTAAAAGTTGTTTCCAGGAGGAAGATGGCGGCCGGCAGGACAGCAGGGAAGGAGAGAGTGTGAGTGAGTGAGTGAGTGAGGGAGAGAAAGGGAAGTGTGTGGATGTGGTGTGTGTGTGTGTGTGTGTGTGTGTGTGTGTGTGTGTGTGTGTGTGAAGGACATTTAGATTCCACGGGACTTTTGGGGGTTGACAGACCAGGCTCCCCTGGCCAGGCAGCCTCTACTACCGCTGCAATCTCTCACAGGAGAGCTGGCTCTGCCGCAGAGGCCATGCCATCTTGAAGGGGAGAGCTGCCATGACTGGGAGCCTAGCTCCACCTCCACCTCCACCCAGGGTGCCCTCGGACACTATCTGGTACCCTGTAACCACTCCAGCCAGGGACCTGCTGCCTCGGCTGCGGAACCACGAACACCAAGACTCCAGCCTCCCTGGCCACAAGCTCCTGTGAGTTCCAGAGTGCTCTCCCCTCCCACCAGCCAGACACTTTAGGCCTGAGCGCTGCAACTGCACGCAAACAGCCAAGTCTTACGCAGTAACTCCGGTTGACACATCCACGCATGAACAACCAAGCCTTATGCAGCAACCGCAAGCTCTGCAACCATGCGCGAACAGCCAAGTCTTACACAGGAACCCCGGGCGCCCCATCCACATGCAAACAGCCAAACCTTATGCAGCACCCCCGGATGCCACAACTGCGCTCGCCACCGCCAAGCCCGATGCAACCCCAGGCGGCAACACCGGATGCCTCACGCAGCAACCGCAGGTGCCACAACTGCGTGAATCACCGCCAAGCCAACACATCGACCCCAGGCCTGGTGACCGTGCGACCTGCCACCAAGCCTGCCGCTGCAGTCACAGGCCAAGTGAAACTCGACGCCTAGATCCTTCAGTGAGTGCAAAAATAAGGAGACAAACAAACAACTCCCATGGAAAGAAAAGAAGGAATCGCCAGAAAGGGAACTAAATGAAATGGAGGCATGCAATGTGTCAGAAAAAGAATTCAAAATGAGGGTCATGCAGTTCATAAACCAGATGGATGAGAAAATCAACAACTTATGTAAAGATCAAGAGGAAATAAAGAGTGATATAGTTACAATAAAAAACACTATGGAAGGTTTCAACAGTAGACTAGAAGAAGCGAAGGACAGAATTAGTGAAGTAGAAGACAGGGCAGCAAAACACATCCCATCTGAACTGCAACTGGAGAAAAAAATTAAAAGGCAGGAGGAGAGCCTAAGGGAGCTTTGGGACAACATCAAACAAAGCAACATACGTATAATAGAGGTGCCAGACTGACAAGAAAAAGAGCGAGGGTTAGAAAATCTACTTGAAGAAATAATGTCAGGCTGAAACCGGTTTGGCTCAGTGGATAGAGCGTCAGTCTGCGGACTGAAGGGTCCCAAGTTCGATTCCGGTCAAGGGCATGTACATTGGTTGCGGGCACATCCCCGTTAGGGGGTGTGCAGGAGGCAGCTGGTCGATGTTTCTCTCTCATCGATGTTTCTAGCTCTCTATCCCTCTCCCTTCCTCTCTGTGAAAATCAATAAAATATTAAAAAAAAAAAAAAAGAAAGAATGTCAGAAAACTTGCCTGATTTGGGTAAGAAGAAAGTCACACAAGCACAGAGTCTCAAACAAGATGAACCCAAAAACACCCACACCAAAACACATCGTAATTACGATGGCAAATTTTAATGACAAAGAGAGAATCTTAAAGGCTGCAGGAGAGAGACAGAGAGTTACCCACAAGAGATCTCCCATTAGATTATCAAATGATTTCTCAACAGAAACACATCAGGCTAGAAAGGAATGAAAAGAAGGATACAAAGTGATGCAGGGCAGGGGACTAAGTCCAAGAATACTCTATCCAGCAAGGCTATCATTCAAAATTGAATGGGAAATCAGTAGCTTCACAAACAAAACAAAAACAAAAACAAAAAAAAAAAAAAAAAAAAAACCCTAAGGGAGTTTATCACTACCAAGCCAGCAATGCGAGAAATGCTAAAGGGACTGTTGTATAAAGAAGAAATAAAAAGGGAAGAAGGAACACAGGCACAAAAAATAAAAATGGCTACAAACAAGTACCTATCAATAATAACCTTGAACATAAATGGACTGAATGCTCCAATCAAAAGACATCGAGTGCCTGAATGGATAAGAAAACATGACACATTTATATGGTGTCTGCAGGAGACCCAACTCAGAACAAGGGATGCACACAGTCTGAGATTGAAGGGATGGAAAAATATTTTTCAGGCAAATGGAAATGAAAAAAAAGCTGGGTGGCAATACTTATATCTGACAAAATAGACCTCAAAGTGAAGGCCATAACAAGAGATAAGGAAGGCCACTGCATAATACTAAAGGGATCGATACAACAAGAAGATATAACTCTGGTAAACATATATGCACCCAATATAGGGGCACCCAAATACATTAAAAAAAAAACTTCTGGAAGAAATCAAGGGAGAGATCGGCAACAATACAATCATAGCAGGGGACTTCAATACCCCACTGACATAACTGGATAAGTCCTCTGGACAAAAAATCGGCAAAGAAACAGCAATCCTAAATGACTCACTAGATCAGATGGACTTAATTGACATCTTTAGAACATTTCACCCCAAAACTATAAAATATACATTCTTCTCAAGTGCACATGGGACATTTTCAAAGGCAGACCACATATTGGCTAACAAGTAGAAGTCTCTCCAAATTCAATAAGATTGAAATTGTATCAACCATCTTCTCAGAGCACAATGGCATAATATTAGAAATCAACTACAATAAAAACAATCCAAAAAATTCAAACCCTTGGAAGCTGAATATCATGCTATTAAACAATGATTGGGTTACCAAAGAGATCAAAGAAGAAATTAAAAACATCCTGGAGCCCTGGCTGGTTTGGCTCAGTGGATAGAGCGTCGGCCTGCGGACTCAAGGGTCCCGGGTTCGATTCCAGTCAAGTGCATGTACCTTGGTTGTGGGCACATCCCCAGTAGGGGGTGTGAAGGAGGCAGCTGAATCGATGTTTCTCTCTCATCGATGTTTCTAACTCTCTATCCCTCTCCCTTCCTCTCTGTAAAAAATCAATAAAATATTTTTAAAAAATAAAATAAAATATGTTTTAAAAAAATAAATTAAAAATAAATAAATAAATAAAAATAAAAACATCCTGGAAACTAATGACAATAAAAACACAACAATCCAAAATCTATGGGACACAATGAAAGCAGTCCTGAGAGGGAAGTTTATAGCTCTACAGGCCTACCTCAAAAAAAACAAGAAAAAATGGTAGTAAATCATCTAACTCTACAACTTAACAAATTAGAAAGAGAGCAACAAGAAAAGCAGGGCAGGAGACTAAGTCCTACAAACAAGTACCTATCAATAATAACCTTGAACATAAATGGACTGAATGCTCCAATCAAAAGACATTGAGAGCCTGAATGAATAAGAAAACATGACCCATACATATGGTGTCTGCAGGAGACTCAACTCAGAACAAGGGATGCACACAGACTGAGATTGAAGGGATGGAAAAATATCTTTCAGGCAAATGGAAATGAAATATCTTTCAGAGTGAGCAGAAGGAAGGAGATAATAAAGATCAGAGCAGAAATAAATGACAGAGAGACCAAAAAAACAATACAAAAGATCAATGAAACCAAGAGCTGGTTCTCTGAAAGGATAAACAAGGTTGATGAACCTCTAGCCAGGCTCACCAAGAAACAAAAAGAGAGGACCCAAATAAACAAAATCAGAAATGAAAGAGATGAAGTAACAACCGACCCCACAGACATACAAAGGATTGTAAAAATATACTACGAACAACTCTACTCCAACAAACTACAACCTTAAAGAATTGAGCATATTCCTAGAAAAATACAACCTTTCAAAACTCAATCAGGAGGAATAAAAAAAACTTGAATAGGCTGATAACTACTGATGAAATTGAAACAGTAATCAAAAACTTCCAGCAAACAAAAGCCCTGGACCGGATGGCTTCACAAGGAAGTTTTACCAAATATTCAAAGAAGAACTAAAGCCTATCCTTCTCGGACCATTCCAAAAAATTCAAGAGGAAGGCATACTTTCAAGCTCTTTCTATGAAGCCAGCATTACCCTACTCCCAAAGCCAGATAAAGACACTACAAAGAAAGAGAATTACAGGCCAATATCCCTGATGAACATAGATGCTAAAATCATCAACAAAATTCTAGCAAATCGGATCCAGCATTACATTAGAACGATCATACACCATGTCCAAGTAGGATTTATTCCAGGGATTCAAGGATAGTACAATATCCGCAAATCAATAAACGTGATGCATCACATAAACAAATTGAGAGACAAAAATCACATAATCATATCTACTGATGCAGAAAAAGCATTTGACAAAAATCCAACACCCTTTCCTGATAAAAACTCTCAAAAGTGGGAATAGAGGGATCATACTTCAAGATAATAAAAGCCTTATATGAAAAACCTACAGCCAACATCATACTCAATGGGCAAAAACTAAAACCATTTCCCCTAAGAACAGGAACAAGACAGGGATGCCCACTTTCACCACTCCTGTTTGACATCGTACTGGAAGTACTAGCCATAGCAATCAGACAAGAAGAAGAAATAAAAGGCATCCAAATTGGAAAAGAAGAAGTAAAATTGTCATTATCCACAGATGACATGATATTGTACATAGAAATCCCTAAAGACTCCATCAAAAAAACTACTAGTATTAATAAATTAATTTAGCAATGTAGCAGGATACAAAATTAACACCCAGAAATCTATGGCTTTTTTATACACCAATAATGAACTCACAGAAAGAGAAACTAAAAAAACAATCCCATTTACCATTGCAACAAAAAAACTAAGATACATAGGAATAAATTTAACCAAGGAGGTAAAGGACCTGTACTCAGAAAATTATAGGACGCTGAAAAAAGAGATAGAGAAAGACAAACAAATGGAAGAATACACCGTGTTCATGGATTGGTAGAATCAACATCATTAAAATGTCCATACTACCCAAAGCAATCTATAGATTCAATGCACTCCCCAATGGCATATATCACAGACCTAGAACGAACTCTCCAAAAATTCATCTGGAATAAAAAAAGACCCCAAATAGCTGCAGCAATCTTGAGAAAGAAGAACTAAGTTGGAGGGATCACAATACCAGATACCAATAGCTATATTACAAAGCTACTGTTCTCAAAACTGCCTGGTGCTGGCACAAGAACAGACATATAAATGAATGGAACAGAACAGAGAAGCCAAAAATGGACCCAAGCCATTATGTTCAATTAATATTTGACAAAGGAGGCAAGAGCATACAATGGAGTCAAGACAGTGTCTTCAATAAATGATGTTGGGTAAATTGGACAGATACATGCAAAAAAAATGAAACTAGACCACCAACTTACACCATACACAAAAATAAACTGAAAATGGATAAAGGTAAGACAGGAAACCATAAAAATCTTAGAAGAAGCTATAAGCAGTAAAATAGCAGACATTTGTTGTAGCAATATCTTTACCGATACAGTTCCTAGGGCAATGGAAACTAAGGAGAAAATAAACAAATGGAACTACATCAAAAGAAACCATAACAAAACAACAAGAAAGCCCACTGCATGGGAGAACATGTTTGCCAATGTTATCTCCGATAAAGGTTGAATCTCCAAAATTTATAGGCAACTCATACAACTTAACATAAGGAAGATAAACAATCCAAAAATGGGCAAAGCACCTAAATAGACACTTTTTGAAAGAGAACATACAGGAAGCCAAGAGACATATGAAAACATGCTCAAAGTCACTAATTATCTGAGAGATGCAAGTCAAAATGACGATGAGGTACCATCTCACACCTGTCAGAATGGCTATCATCAACAAATCAACAAACGACAAGTGCTGGCAGAGAAAAAGGAACCCTCTTGCACTGCTGGTGGGAATGCAGACTGGTGCAGTCAATGTGGAAAATAGTATGGAAAAATTAAAAATGGAACTCCCATTTGACCCAGTAATCCCACTTCTAGGAATATATCCCAAGAAAACAGAAACACCAATCAGAAAGGATATATGCACCCCTATGTTCATAGCAGCACAATTTACCATAGCTAAGATTTGGAAACAGCTTAAGTGTCCATCAGCAGATGAGTGGATTAGAAAAGTGTGGTACATCTACACAATAGAATACTATGCTGCTGTAAAAAAGAAGGAATTCTTACCATTTGCAACAGCATGGATAGACATGGAGAGCATTATGTTAAGCAAAATAAGCCAGTCAGAGAAAGATAAATATCACATGATCTCATTCATTTGTGGAATATAATGAACAACATAAACTGATGAACAAAAATAGAACCAGAGTCATAGAAGCATCCAACAGACTATCCAACCTATGAGGGAATGCCAGGGGTGAGGGGGTAAGAGATCAACCAAAGGACTTGTATGCATGCATATGCGCATAACCAATGGACACATCGACAGTAGGGGGGTGAGGGCACGTACTGGGGGGTGGAGTCGACCAGGGAGAGGTCAATGAGGGGAAAAGGAGAACTTATGTAATACTTTAAACAATAAGAATTAAAAAAAAAAAAAATACCTGAACTATATCAGACTGTAGAGTAACATTCCTCCTTACCTGATAGAACTACTTCATAACAGAGTAAAACAGGCCACTCTGGGGGAGAGAGAGACAGAGAGCCCTACCTTCCCGGCCTCACTGAGGCATGCCAGCCTCATCTTGGGTGAAAAGGCAGAAGTGTAGAAGCAATTTTCTCAGAAAGAAACCAAGAGAGGGCTCTAGGAATAAGGAACTGTCCAGCAACCCTGTTAGCTTCCACTTTAAATGTGCTTTTAAAGATCATAGCCTTCCAATTATTTTTTCCCTCAAATAACTACTCCTACTTTCCAGATCAGGGCATTACAGGCTCCCCACTTAGTACCTATGCCAGTAAAAATATGAAACTCAATTTTCCAGACCTTCTCTATTGTCTAAGCTTAACAAATGTTCTAACTTTTCTAAGATAAAAAGTCAACAGTCCCACAATAGGAGCCTACATTATTCCAGAGGCCTATTCTCATAAAGGCCTTAACTTCTTCAGGAAGGGAAATTCCACATTTCAAAGCAGCTCATTTAGTACCTAATACTATCTATCTAGCCCCCACTCCCTGTTTGTTACCTACGTTTCTAAAGGGTCAGGAAGCGTCATATTCTCGTACTATAACGTGCTTATCCATTTTATTAAAAATAAACCTGCTCTCCAACTTACTAAGAAGTTATAACCAGTCCTATTTTTATTCAGAAACATCTCTTCTATGTGTCACCCCTGGCACCCCTGCCTATGCCCCTTTTGCCCAGGCCCTGCCTACTGCCTTAGGCTCTGGTCTTTCCAGTCTTCCCTTCTCCACTGTTCAGCCAACCCCCATCTCTCGTCATCATTGTAAAGGCATTTTTACTCTAAAAATCCTTTATCTTCTCCTCACTTTCCAGAGGCAACATCCTCCGCAGAAATCACTGGATAGCATATTTCTCATTTTCATCTACAGATCAAATTTGGCTTTTCACATTGGTCAGTAGCCAACTACCTCCTGAAAATGGCCTGCAGGTTGTTTCCTTGCCAAATTCTTGCCTCAAGCATTACTGTCTCTGAAAATTCCACATAGAAGACACACATTTTCTCCTTTTTACACTGTGGTGTAACCAGCTTTTCTGCTGTGAGAATCGACCAATAAATAAATCTCTCTCTCTCATTTCTGTCTCTCCTCAGTATAGAGAAAGCTGAACTATATAAACTAGCACCAAGTGCTAGAATTATCCAAGACCCCCATGCATGTACCATAGGCAATATTTCCCAATTATTTTATCACTAGGAGCCTAACGTGCAATTCGAAATTGTGTGGCGCCATCCACCCTCGAGTCGCCGGTCTGGCCCTGCCTCACTCCCCAGGCCCCACAGCAGCCAAGGCCACTGCCGGTCCAGCCCTGCCTCACTCTCCGGCCCTTGAAGCAGCCGTGGCCGCTGCTGATCAGGTTTTCCCCCAGCGCAGAGGCCCCTGCCGCCCTGCCCCCGATGCTGCGCACACAAACTCCTCCTGTCCAGTCGACCCGTTACAGCATCCCAGTTAATTAGCATATTTCTCTATTTTATATATAGCTATAGATATATAGATTCATTTCCTTGATAGATTTTTTTCAGAAATATTGCTTTCTACCTATAACCATATTTCCAGTTAAATTAAAAGGTGGGAGAAAAGGAAAACAGAACTTGAATGCAGTACTGTAACTTACTCTACAAAATTCTGTTTCCAGCTTGGAACAGTGAGGAGACTGTTGAAGTATTCTCCTTACAGTGAGATAATAGTATTGGACAGATCAGCGCTAGACAAGACACAGCTGTCAAACAATTTTAAGTACATTGGAAACTCTGAACAATCTGTAAAACAGTTAAGCCAGAAGGACTACAACTTATAAATGAAGCAAATAGCAATCAAGAGTAGCTCAGTTGCTTCCTGAGTAAAAACCGGCTCCTTAGCTCATTTAAATAAACACTAAACACATTAAAATCTGTCAGACCCTTAAGAGAATATGTTTGCAGAAGAGAAATGATAAATTATTAACACAGTAGGGACATGAATAAACAAGTGTATCAGGAGAAATTATACTTAGGTTAACTAAGGCAGTAGAGATACACATGTACATATAATTGTTTACATAATACATACAGATTTATAGGGTCCTAAAAAAAAGAATTAAAAATGAAATTCCCAGAGAGAATTAAAGTTTAAAACCAACAATCAGAGAAAAGATATGGAAAGTCACATGGAAGAGTCAAAAAGCTTTCAGGCTAGCAAGACATCATTGTAATTAGAAAAACTGATTAAGCTATCAAAAGAAAAAGGTAAGTCTAGCAGAAGTGGTAGAGATGGTACCATGAATAATGGTCATAATGACATCACGACAACTTACAAAGTTACAATGGGGTAAACAAACTTAAGAGGATTAAGGCCATCTAAGATCACAGATAAGTCAGTAGCAGGACTGGGTCTAGGTCTGTCTGTCACACAAAAAGGACAACAAAAATGGCCTCTATACAAATAAGTGCTTCCAAGGATTGGGGTCCATCATGGAGATGGAGATGAAATGATGTTCAAATCATCTAACTTTCTTGCTGCTCACCAAGCAACTTGAGGCTGCTGGCAGAGCTTGCCTGCTTCTACTGGTGGGACAGAGAGAAGAGGCATGGGGGAAGCACATAACCATAGGGAATAGGATCATCTCAAAGACTGTAGTTTGGGTGGAACAGAGGAGTGTTTGGAATGACACAGTCCTCCTCTCCCCTCAATCACAAGACACTCTTATATCAGATCAGATGGATTTAATTGATACCTTCCGAGCATTCCACCCAAAAACAGCAGAATATACATTCATTTCAAGTGCACATGGAACATTTTCTAGGACAGACCACATGTTAGGACACAAAACAAGTCTCAATAAATTTAAGAAGATTGAAACCAGGCACTCATATACTGAGAGGGAGTGGTAGGGCAGGAAAAAAAAGTTAAGAATTATTAGTATACACCTTTATGAAGAACCTCCAAGGATTAAGTATTTGACTACAACTCTAAACTTTGGAACTATTATAACAACCTACCAAAACTGACACAAGATGAAAGAGAAAATCTAGAGTCAGACATATACTTAAGAAATTGAATTCACTACCAGAAAACTTCCCACATAGAAAACTTCAGACCCACATTGTTTCATTGGTGAAATCATTTTAACCCCTTCATTTTTTATCTTTTGTTACTACCATAAAGGGTCATTTCAATCTCATCCTATATTTTCCAACAAAGCAGCACCTAGCAGAGCACTGCACACATGGTAAAATCAAGCTTAAATCATTTTGAAGTCAGATATATCTGAAAATTTAATCAAAAACTGCACTCCTCTACCATAAAATACACAAACTTTTGCAGCCAACATTTGAGGGTCCACTGACCCCATGAAAACAAGCTATGGACACCCTTCAATGCTAAATGAATATTAAGTGAGCATTAACTACAAAAGCACAGTGTGATAGTTAAAGATGGTAATTAAGGAAAGGGCAAAGTGCCTGCCAGTTTCTCTACCCTCTGATAAATTACACATGGTAATAATCTGCTCCTAACCTTAAGCAGTGAATTCTTCCTGATCTCATTCTAAAAACGGCTTTTGGTAATCTTCAACATCATAACCTTCCATTCTTTTCTAATAAACAAGAAATTCTTTACTTTCTAATTTAATTCTCATATCCTAGCTTTTTTAGACACATCATATCCTCAAAATTTAGCAGTAACTTTAGTTCCTAAATGCCTTTTCCCAGATATCACTCCACTCTCTTCCATATGTATTTATATTTCCAACTAGAGGCCCAGTGCATGATTGAATCATGCACGTGTAGGGTCCCCTACACGCTTTCGCTTTCGATCACTGGGGAGCTGGGTGCCTGTCCGCTGGTGCACCAGGCCTTTCAGAAGCCTCCGGCGCGGCGAAGGCTTCTGAAAGGCCTGGTGCCTGAGCGGACAGGCACCCAGCTCCCACGCTTTTGCTTTTGATCGCTGGTGCACCAGGCCTTTCAGAAGCCTCCAGCGCGGCGGAGGCTTCTGATAGGCCTGGTGCCTGAGCAGACAGGCACCCAGCTCCCCTGCTTTTGATGGTCTGTGGTGGGACGTGAGCTCGCTGCCCCAGAGGCCCCTTCTGTGCCGCAGCACAGCCATGGCACAGACACTGAGCTCGAGGTGCCGCTGGCGACTCGAGCTCAGCGTCCCGCCAGCCCAATCGGCCACCCCGGCCACCCCGAGTCCCGCCCCCCCCGTGCCTCCTGGCCAATCGCGGGCATAGCGAAGGTACGGTCAATTTGCATATTTGTCTATTATTAGGTAGGATCATGTAAGCAGCCTACCTTAATGGCTCGCAGATCTTATCTCCTTTGGGTCTGAAGAGTCACCTCCAAGGCAAATTCTGGCCAGAATGCATATTTATATTCCTTATCAGATGCAGGAAGATTAAAATGGAAATTTCATATTTCCCCCGGTAGTTATCATTCCCAAGGCTACTTTTAGATAGTTGTTATTTTACAAAAAGAAACTCTCTGTCCTTCAGCCAACAGAGTATGTAGTGAAGTTAACGAAGCACTCCTGTGAAGGCAGACTCTGAGAGCTTTAATTGTGATTTCATAATTTTCTACAAAACCATATTATTCTATTAAGAGGCTAACCAGAGCGGGATTTCCAGTCAAATCAGACTGTATAAAAGATAAAGCACTTAGATAAACCAAAGGACAGGGTACAATTTGAGAGTGAGAAAAACAAAGTTAATGGTGGCTAAGAAACAATATAAGAACTCAAGGAAAGACTTAAATAGAAAATAGTAAAAAATAAAACACACACACAAAAAAAAACACCATATTTTATATATCTTAAAACTAGTTAGCTTTGGAAAATCACATGTTCTATAATTTTAGGTATTTAGAGATTTAACCACTGATAAGGAGTGGGGCAGACTCTGAAACCAAGAAAAGCCAAAAGACAAAATATGAAAATAATAACAGCAAATGACTGGTGGGACAAGTAAACTTTCTGCAGGAGAGAAGTGGCAGGATTCTACTCTAATCAAGACAGTACAGACAAGATTCCACCACTGTGTGTGCAATCATCCTATCTAATAAAAGAGTAATATGCAAATTAACCATCACTCCGCCATGCCCACAAGCCAATCAGGAGCAAATATGCAAATAAACCCAACCAAGATGGCTACAGCCACAGAGAGCACGAGGGAGGCTTGGGTTTCCCAGGCAATGGAGGAAGCCAAGCTTTCCGCCTGCCCTTGTCGGCCTAGGCCTCCACTCAAGGCTACAAAGTTTCAATGATAGAAGATACATAAATCCAAACAAATGGCGGCAGCCACGGAGCTGGAAAGAGGAGGAGGCTAGGGTTGCCCCCGGCAATGGAAGAAGCCAAGCTTCCACACACCCTGGTCGGCCCAGGCCTCAGCTTAAGACTACAAAGTTTCAATTATAGAAGATACATAAACCCAACAGAAATGGCTGCTGCCATGGAGCAAGCAGAAGACTTGGCTCCGCTCCAGGCTACAAAGTTTCAATTGTAGAAGATAAATAAACCCCAGATATCAGGGCCTCCGCTTGGGTCGCCAAGGGGGCGTGGCCAGCCTGCAAACCACCAAAGGCCCCTCGCGCAGGCAGCCCCACACCCCAAGGGAACCCCCACCCTGATCTGAGACATACTTCAGGGCAAATCAGCGAGCCCCCATCTGTGTACCAGGCCTCTATCCTATCTAATAAAAGAGTAATATGCAGATTGACCATCACTCCAACACACAAGATGGCTGCCCCCATGTGGACACAAGATGGCCACCACAAGTGGGCCAACAGGGGAGGGAAGTTGGGAGGGACCGTGCCTGCAAGGGAGGGCAGTTGTGGGTGATCAGGCCAGCAGGGGAGGGCAGTTGGGAGGGATCAGGCCTGCAAGGGAGGGCAGTTGGGGGCGATCAAGCCTGCGGGGGAGGACAGTTAGGGGTGACCAAGCCGGCAGAGGAGGGAAGTTGGGGGTGACCAGGCCTGCAGGGAAGGGCAGTTGGGAGGGACCCAGGCCTGCAGGGGAGAGCAGTTGGGGGGGGGGGGGGGACCAGGCCTGCAGGGGAGGGCAGTTAGGGGTGACCAGGCCTGCAGTGGAGGGAAGTTAGGGGCAAACAGGCTGGCAGGGGAGTATTTAGGGGGTGATCAGGCTGGCAGGCAGAAGAGGTTAGGGGCACTCAAGAAGGCAGGCAGGCGAGCAGTTGGGAGCCAGCAGTACTGGATTGTGAGATTGGGCCTAAACGGGCAGTCGGACATCCCTCGATGGGTCCCAGATTGGAGAGGGTGCAGGCTGGCCTGAGGGACACCACCACCACCACCCCGTGCACGAATTTCGTGCACCGGGCCTCTAGTTATCTATAGTCATCTCGACTACCTCATACTTCATGCACTCCTCAGCCCACTAGCTCCCACCTGTACCACTGCATTAGCGCACACCGATTCCCTGGTATTGCCTGGAGTTCCATCACTGTTCTTTTTCTCTCCTTACTACTCCCATAATTACCAATATCTATCTCCAGCTTTCTACATATAGATCTCCCATAACCTCAAAGTTACATCAGAAATCAACTCCTCCCAAAACCTGCTCTCCATCCTGCTGCACCTTTCTCAAATAGCGGCACCACAAACTGCCTAACTCCCAAAGCTATTGTAGACCCCTTCCCCTCTCACACTCCAAACATCCATGCAAATGCTAAGTGGCTTCAATTTTACCTCCTGAGTCTCAGAAGCCATCCTTTCCTCTCCTTGTTTACTTCCACACCCGTGCTTGGTTTAGGCCCTACACAATTTCTCTAATACAGCAGTCCCCTAACAGATTCCTCTCTGCCTTCCATGTCAGCCCACTCCAATCTATCTGACCCACTGTCATTGCAATGGAAATCTATGTCACACAGCTGTTGCTGAAAACTTTTCAATGGTTATCCATTGTCTGTGAGGTTCTTTCAGGGTCTGGCTAGCATCTATATCTTCAATTGCCACCATTCACCTCTTTCCACTCCTGAATACACTCACACATTTAATGCTGGAACAATTTGGCATATACTGTTTCTCTGACTATATCATGGGGTTGGGGAATTCCTTTGTATCATCTAATTCTCTTTTGCATTTCAACACTATTTCAGCCACCTGAAAAATATGTACCCACCTTGAATACCCTACTGAAGCTTAACTTACTTTGTAAAAGCCTTCCTTCACCATCCCTACCTACCTCTGGTCAAACACCCTTTCTCTCTACTCCTTCCTTGCCTTTATTAATGCATATATGACATTATCTTATTATTTGTTCACATGAGTATCCTTTCTACCCAATTGTAAGTTTGTTGACAGAGTAGGGCCCTGCCCTTTTTTTATCATCAAAATGTATAAGCGTGCATGCACTGTCCCTCCAGAGAGCATGCTCGTGCCATTCCCTAACCTGTCTTTCCCCCAACAGGCACATATCCCCAACCTCTAAGGGATTCCTACCTAGGAAACAATGAGCAGCGGCAGCTCATCCTGGGCTAACCCCTGAACCTGTCTCCAAGACCCCCCTTTTCTCTGAATTCTCAGTGAGCTAAAGCAGCCCAGCCTAGGCTCTCCTGTAGCTTCTTCTATGCAATTCCTGGTTTCACTCAACTTATTGCTTCAGTCAGTAAGTTCTTGCTTGTTTTTTCTTTAAAAAAAAAAAAGGGTACAGGTATGGTTCTAAGTCGTTCAGTAAACCTCACCTGGAGTTAACCAAAACAATGTCTTCACCAATGCAATTTCACACATTTGAACTATGCCCATGAGACATTTTTTAAAAGAAAAATGTGCGAGAAACCAAGATGGCGGCATAGGTTAAACACCTAACCTACAGCCTGGCACAACAATTTCAAAAATACAACTAAAAGTCAAAACGGACATCATCCAGAACCACAGGAAAGCTGGCTGACTGAAATGCCCACAACTAGAAGGAAAGAGAAAACCACAAGGAAAATCAGAGGAGCCGTAAAAGCCTGAGGTATGGAGACACGGGCAGAGACACGAGCACGCGCGCGTGCGGGGTGGACGGAGCCGGAGAGGAAGGGGTGGCTGACGGCCTGGCCGGCGTTCTCTAGCAGGAAGGAGATAAAAGCTCCAGACTGCGCTGAACCCCAGCTCCGACTGCACTGAACCCCAGTTCCGGGCGAAACCCTGGGAAGCCAGGCTCATGCTGGGGGAATCTGGGCTGTGGGGCGGAAACAGAGGAGCGGCGAAAGGCAGAGCTCCGGAGGCGCGCACATGAATGCGCGCAGAGGACGGACTGTTGCCTGTGCCGCTGAATTGCCCTGGCGGGGAGGAGGCAGGGGCTCCAGACCGTGCTGAACCCCAGTTCCGACTGCACTGAACCCCAGTTCCGGGCAAGACCCTGGGAAGCCAGGCTCATACTGGTGGAATCTGGGCTGTAAGGCGGAAATGCAGAGAAGCGGCGAAAGGCAGAGCACCGGAGGCGCGCAAGGAATGCGCGCAGAGGATGGTCTGTAGACTGTGCCGCTGAATTGCCCTGGTGGGAAGGAGACAAAAGCGCCAGACTGCACTGAGCCCCAGTTCCGACTACACTGAAACCCAGTTCCGGGCGAGAATCTGGGAATCCAGATTCATTGGGGGAGAGACTAGACTGTTTGGCAGCGGGCGAAACTCCAAGGCGCTTTTTTCTCAGAGGTGTTTGCAGGGAGTACAGAGGGACACTGAGACCCAGGAACCTCATAGGGCGGGGCTGACGGGAAGCCAAGGCTGTAGGCTCCACCCTGAAGCTCCGCCCCATCCAAGCTGAGCACAGAGGCATTTACAATTTTGCAAGTCTAGTTAAATAAGGCTGTCTCCCGGCATAGACACAGCTGATCCTAACAGCCAATTGGACTGGAGGTCAAATCCTCCCTGTGTACCAACAGCAATCAAGGCTTAACAACACCAAGACTTTACACTCAGCCCACAAAGGGGGGTATCAAGAGCGACCACCTAGGGAGAGTGGGGAAGCTGAGCGATAGGGAGGCAGCCAAAAGGTGAAGACACCGAAGCAGGTCACGAATACAAGGGATGAAGGAAAGTAAACTAATGGACGACACAGTGTTCAGAACCACATTTATAATGTTACTTAAGAATCTTCTGGAGGACCAAGATGGCGGCATAGAGCAGACGCCTGATTGTTGCCTACCACAACAATTTTGAAACTACAACTGGAAAACAGAGCAGACACCATCCAGAACAATGGCCAGAGGAATTGCTGAGAAGGAATTTACCGATGGGAGTTGGGATCGGGAAGACGAGGCCCCGCTGGGTCCCGGATCCAGGTGCGCTCGCCCGGCGACTGGTCACCGCTGCAGACCCGAGTGCCGCCGCAGCGACCTCAGACCAGCCCGCTGCCGTGCACCGGGCGCACTGGAGCTTCGCCGAGCCCGCCGCCCAGCGAGTTCCACGGCAGCCGCCCCGGAGCTTTGAGAAAATGGCCGAAGAAATTGCTGAGAGGTAATTGACTGACAGGAATTGGGATCAAGAAGACGAAGCCCCGCTGTGTCCCGGGTCTGGGTGAGGCCGCGCCCCTGGGTCCGGGCGAGGCCACACGCCCCTGGGTCCGGGTGTAACTGGATCCCGGGTCCGGCTGAGGCCGTGCGCCCCTGGATCCGGGTGAGGCTGTGTCCTGGGTCCGGGTGAGGCTGGATTCCGGGACCGGGTGAGGCCGCGCACACCTGGGTCCGGGTGAGGCCACGCGCCCCTGGGTCCGGGTGATGCTGGGTCCCAGGTCCGGGTGAGGACGCGCACCCCTGAGTCCGGGTGAAGCCGCGCCCCTGAGTCCGGGCGAGACCAAACCAGAGGGAGTCGGACCTGCATTACCACCATTTGTCCACCATCCAGAGCTGAAAAGTCAGTGCCGACATGTACAAATAAGGAACTGGTGGACATTGAAATTGGGTCTCAAAAGAACTGTTGGTCCAGAAAGAAACTTACTACAGACTGATTCATTTGCCTGTCAGCATAACTATTATTGCTCGTCTCACATTCGGTTCTTATAAGTATATTTCTAGTAACACATGATCTCACTCATCTAGGGGAAATGATGAACAACATAGACTGATGAACAAGAACAGACCCAGAAACAAGGAGGCATCGATCGGACTGTCGGGCCTCAGAGGGAGGGTAGGGGAGGGTGGGGGTAGGGGGGAGAGATCAACCAAAGGACTTGTGTGCATGCATATGAGCCTAACCAATGGTTAAGGACAACAGGGGGGTGGCGGCATCCGTGGGGAGGGGTGGGGGATGGGAATGGGGGGATGAGGACAAATATGTGACACCTTAATCAATAAAGAAATTAAAAAAAAAAAGAAAAATGTGCGAATATAAAGAATACAAAATACATAAGAGTTCGAGTTTGGGTAAAAATAAATTAACACAAGATACTGGGAGAGTCAGAAATTCTAAGAAATCTTTCAAATGGATGCATGGCAATAGAACCAAAAAGAAAACCTGAACACAATGTGGAAAAAGACTGCCTCAAGGACAGAAGCCTGACACTTGAGAAGATACAAAGCAGAAGGAACTAAAGCTAAAGGAACTAAATGTCCTGATTCTCATTTTTCCATCAGATATGACCCCATGAGAAATACATAAAACAAACCACTTTTCCTAAGCAACTATTTTGGCCAATGGTTTATACACTTCAAGAATGGCGGAATCCATTCCAAATTTCTTAGACTGTGTTAACCAAAAGAGTTGGTAGTTTTCAGAGCTGACAGGATGTGAGAGATCATCATTTATCCCTCCATTTACAATACTGGGGTTTAGAGAAGAAATTGCTTACCCAAGATCTCACCACTAGTTAAGTGGAAGGTGAGTGAGAAATAAGGACAGTGACTTCCACATTCTCTGTCTGGGGCTCTTTCCACTACCCCACACCATTCTTCTTCAAGTGAACTAACTGCTATTGTTTTATTTTGTTTGCACATAGTTGTTTTTCTTTTTTAATTCTAGCAGCCTGTAGGTGGTATTCAGACTTCCTTTAATTCATAGATTACTTTTACCTGTCACTCTTTTCCCGTCATAGCAATTCTCAAAGTACAGGTACCATCAAGTTGGATCAAAAGCTTTTGGTACTGCCCAGATGTGGTGGCTCAGTGGTTGAGCATCTACTTATGAATCAGGAGGTCACAGTTCAATTCTCAGTCAGGGCACATGCCCAGGTTGCGGGTTCGATCCCCAGTGCGGGGGTGTGCAGGAGGCAGCTGATCAATAATTCTCTCTCACCAATGATGTTTCTATCTCTCTCTCCCTCTCCCTTCCTCTCTTAAGTAAATAAAAATATATTTAAAAAAAAAAAAGCAAGGGAGCATCTTCTGCAGAAGGCAGGTGGACTAGAGAAGATCCTAAGCATCAGGTTAAAAGTTAGACAATACGCAAACTCTAGAGCAAGGTTTCTTCACTATGCACTACTGACAGTGGGGCCAGGTCATTCTTTGGGCGGGGGGGCTGGGAAGAAAGGGGAGGGAACCGGGGGTCAGGAGGGCTGTCCTGTGCAGTGTAAGATGTTTAGCAGCATTTCTGGCTTCTCTCCACTGCATGTTGATAGTACATACACCCCTCCCACCCCTGGCTGTGACTACCAAAATGTCTCTAGTCTAGACACTGCCAAAGTGCCCTGGGAAGCAAAATTGCCCCAGGTTGAGAACCACTGCTCAAGAGCCACAATGTTAACAGTTAACCTATAAAACAGTCTAGTACTATATTCCTATAAATCAACAACAAATGCAATATACACTCAGATATGGATCCAAAGAATATAGTGGATGTTGTTTGTAAATAACCTTTACACATCAGTCACAGTTTCTCATGTTATGATAATATAAACTGAACCTTTTGGGTCTCTGAAGCAATTCCGCCAGTTAGTAGACCAGCCCCAAACCCCAACCCCAATCCCACCCAAACAGCGTGCACTGTATAGATTCCAGATCTTCCAGGGTGCCCAGGAAGGCAACCTGCCCACACAAATCTAACAGAAAATCATATTTTGGCCCAGCTTTTGGAAAACTAATATAATTATTGATACAATGCAAGTTACTTGCATTAGTTAATAATGTTTCTTCTCTTAATTCCTAACGACCACACAAAGTGCAAGACACTGTTCAAAAATAATGAAAGACATCACCCCGATTTCAAGATTATAAAGAGAATGATTAGCTTATTAAGCCAAGAGAGGCTTAACTAGATTCTATAAATCACATTTTATTAAACATAAAGCCATTTCTAATATACCACAATCAATGAGAAAGGGGGAGGGAAATCAAGAAATCCAACAGGCTTGAATATTTTTCTAAAATTTTGTTGATTTTCCTGTGTCTGTTCTTTTCCCAAAACCAGAAAACCAATAATACCCTGGCAATCTTGGCTTCATAGTTTGAAGTCACTGATTCCTCCAATACCGTTGTAGGTGAAAAGTTCTGGATTTCATTCCCATAAAATCGTGCTCTTTAAATTCTAGGACTGTGTCAACTACTTGTGCTTAGCTCTCAGGAGGTTGGCTCTCTTTCGTGGAGGTGACCTCCAGTGACCTGCCTCTGCCATGATTACACCTGTGAGTGGCTATAGAAGGTGCTTAAAAGTGTCCGCGGCGAAAAAAAAGAAACTCACCATTCTAACTACTTCAGGGTAAGTCTGCTCTGTCAAACAGCCTCTGCTTATTGTAATGTAGTCCACCAGTTCATTAAGAGTGGAGCGCTTGTATTCTTTCATTTTAAGATCAGATAGCGTGTCCATGAAGTCAAAAATGACACAGCACTGCTGAAGTTTCTTTAGGAACAGTTCAGGCTGCTCTGAGGATGGAACGTCTAAGAAAAAAAAAGGAAATGGTATAAGTCTGTCATCAATTTCTAGGTAACAGGAATTCTCTGTGAAAGTTATTTCAAAAGCAAGTTCAAAAAAATAAGAATTCACATGACAACAGTGTTTTTTAACAGTTACATATGGCCAGGAGGGGATACCACATCCACTACTTCAGACAACTTGTCTTTGAAAAATTATGATACCAACATAATTGACCGCATTTGTCATTCCACACCAAAGATTGACCAAAATCCCAAGAGCCATTAGAGTTGAAGCTAATTTTAACCCAAACACCCCAATGTCAACATCCTTAAGCTAAAAACAATGAAAAAGGTCAATTTCCCATTAATAAGGTAAAAGCAAGAAGTTTTCACTGTTGGTAAAAAATTTCAAAGCAGAGATGTCAGTTGATTCATTTTAATTTCATGCTGACATCCTTGGTATTTAAAGCAAATGATGAGTGGGGTGTGTGTGTGTGTGTGTTACTTTGGCTTGATATCTATGAAATTTTTTTGTCAAAGAAACTTGAGAAGTCAACAAAATGAAGTAATACCAACTCTCAAAAGAGTACATGAGTACTAGGACAATAAGAATGATCACTACTTAAATCTATACTCTTTCTTTTGACCCATCTTCTTCCCTTGCAGTGGGAGAAAACCACTAGCATCTTATTAATATGTCCTCAGAATAAACATCTACCTTTTCCCACAAACTGAGGGCCCAACATTTGGTTTTGTGTCATTTCTAAAAAATACCTAGAAATTTTAGGTTAAAATTCCCCAGCTAGAATAGAAGCCTGATCTAAAGTTGAACTTGAAATATTGAACTTAAAGTTGAACCGACTAAGTTGTACATAGCTATTCCTATCTTCTTTTCACTATTTTATTCCCCCAAACTGGAGCTTCCCTAGAAAGGCAATGAAATTATGACCAGAGTAAGCTTTGCAGCCTTCATCTAAGGTGATTAACTCATCAATCCTCAAAACATTCTTAAAGGCAAGCAGGTGGCATTGTATTATTATTCTCTATTTTCCAAAATGAAAAGTAGAGACAATCATTGAGGTTCCACAATGAATGAATTATGGGGCTGGCACAGTGCCTGGGTCTCTAACCACACTCCCATATTTCCTTTGTAGTGGTACTCATGAAGGACTTCAACAATGTTTGGCCAGTCACTTGCAAACAGCCTTTGTTGCCAGCCTCCCAGTAAATGCTTTACAGCAGCTTCAAAGGATGGGCCACCTGCTCCCTGAAGGTAAGTGCAACAGCTAGCAGCACCCACCTTATAGCCATCAGCAGCCCCAGCAGAAAGCAGTGAGGGCTAGGCTCCTCACAGGGTCCACGTGACTCCTCTCCACAACCATCTGCCCCTCTTCGCATCTCACAACCCAAGTGCTACCCCAAGTTCTCAGGACTTCATAGATAGTTTCCCCAAAACACTGCCTGCTGCATTAATTTTAGGATAAGCCTAAAATGTAGACAGGACACCTAAAAACATAGGATTTCTCTACCAGATATAAGGGAACAAGAGGTAGTCAATATTTGTTAAGGTATATGACATTACTGTTACTCTCAGAAAGTTATAAATTTAGAAATCATTCTTAATCAATGAGTTTCCCCTCCCACCATCGCCCCCATTGGTCCCTAAAGGCCCAATGTATCTTATAGTCAAAGACTTTGGAATTTGAGTTAAGCCATGAGACATGTCTTATTCTATGCCCCTAGACCTAATCACTTTTAAAACATCTAGCATTAGACTGTAAGAACTAAATTTAGTCAGACCAAACCCCTTTAACTGTTACCTACTTCAATGTTTAAAATAAATAAAAACTAAACAAGGCTGCTCATAAACATGACTATATACCCTTAACCTTTGCCTAACTATATACACAGAACTAACATGGTTAATTACTAAACTTTTCTTAGTTCTAAATCAGATCCCATACCTCGAAGCTGAAAGGAAGTTTTTATGCTGTATAAGGAATAAGAAAGAGCTTATTATTGTAACATTAAAGTTAAAATATTCAAGGGAAAATTTAATTAATCCTATTTTTGATACAGTAACTTTATTAAGGCTTAAAAACTAGACCTTCCACATGGATAACTCCATAACTCAACACATATGAATTATGAAGGCATCTATAAATGATAACCTTTTCTCCAAAAAGCAAACCATATTTAAGCAGTAACAACAATTAATCTTTGTGGTCAGTGCAATAATACTCAAGAGATTCATATATTTGGTTATTTGAAAAATTCAGGCAGTTAACCTTTAGCCTATTTTTTTAATGTTAGGCAGTTGAAATGTATTCTTAATTTAACCAAATTGATATAATGTTATAAACAAATGTGAAGAAGGTTATCCACCTGCTTAATGGAACAATGATGATAGTTTACATTTATTGAGTTCTAGTAGGTACATATATTAGGTACTGTTCTAAGCACTTTCACATACTATATCTCATTTAATCCCAACAACAACGCCATCAGTAGGTACTATTTCCAATTTAAAAGATGAGAAAACCAAGACAAAGAGATTCAAGGACTTGCCCAGAGTCACAGAGCTAACAAGCAGTAGTGACAGGATTCAAACTCAGGCAGACTGGTCCAAAGCCTGGACTCTTCACCACCATGCAACATTCAAACTCAGTGAAAGACAAGAGTAATACCATATTCCATAGAACAGAGTATGTGCAAAGTGAAGAAGAAGAATGCAGAAGGAAATCAACAAGTCAATCTCTAATATGCCCCATTCATAAAGGATCATGCTGAACCCCTTCTGTGTCTCCCCTCTAGCCCATTCCCCAGAGACTAACATATATACCAATAAGCTTTCCTTTCTACTTTATAACAGACTAAATTCTTCTAAAGTGATTTCCTCTTCTTAAATTAAACAACTTAAGTAGTCAAAACTGACTCAAAGTAAAAGAGAGGGAGAAGTTTCCTCAAAGAGCCAATTCTTTCATGGCAACAATTTTTTAAAACGTTTTCATTCGTGCTGAAGGATGTCCTAACTTAGTCCAAGCAAAGGGCTCTTCCTGTAATGTTCAGCCCTTGAATTGCCCCACATTGCCAGGCTGCTCCCCAGCTCCTTGCTCTCCTCTCCCTTGTTTGGTGGGATTTGAAAAAGTAGAGTGTGAAAAGATAGGACAGGACAGGATGGGAGAAGTTCATCTCTGGATAGTTCAGAATATTTCAATTATAAAAGTTTAATGTCTATGGAACCAGACCCAGGGTAAGATACAAATGGCAGTTATACATCTCACTGTCTTGTTCTTCTCTTTCCTTTTTAATAGTTATTTTCTCCCACATGCCTTTTCTATTATTATCTCTTAGCATCCTCCTATCAACTTTCATCAATAAAATAGAGAAAATGACTACTCCCACTTCCAAGGAGTATATATCTAAACTAGAGGCCCGCTGCACAAAATTCATGCAAGAGTAGGCCTTCCTTCCCCCAGCTGCTGACACCAGCTTCCCTCCGGCTGCTGGCACCCAGGACCAGGCTTCCCTTGCAACCCCGGCTTAATCCAGAAGGTCGTCCGGAAGGATGTCTGGTCTAATTAGCATATTACGCTTTTATTATTATAATTTTAAAATTTACAAGTGCCACAAGTAATGGAAAATGGACACATAATGCAACAGTAGAGGGAAAATACAAGTTAACTTAGAAGACTAATATTCTCCTTGTGTCTAAAAAACAGTCAACAGAACTATATACTTTTTAGCCACAGCCCATCCACCCCACACCTATCACATGTGCATGGCAAATGTACACACAAACACACACACACACACCCTCACCCTCAGTTGATTTTGAGGACTGGTTGTTCCATCCCATCTAATATTTGGGGCACAAGATCATGTATCCAATATCAGCCCACCTTCCCTTGGAGCCTGAAAAAGTCAGGAGTTTGCAAAGCAAAAAGTAGCAAGTAGAAGAAATAAAACATGAGCCTGGTGTCCTTTAAATTTGGTGCTCTTTGACTCCAGTCAACTGAAATTGTTGAAAATCAGAATGTTAAATTCATACCTGCAAATATGCCAACCAAGTAAGTAAAAAAGGCCCTCATCATTGTATTTATTAACCATAATATCACAGGAAGAAAACAGAAGAGTTTTAAAGAAGAAATATATATATATACACACACATATATACATACATATATATATAAAACTTATTTACACATAGACTGTTAAAATGTATTTGGAGCCCTGGCCTTTGTCGTTCAGTTGGTTGGGTGTCATTTACATGCATTAATTAGCCCGTTTCCATCCATTTCTCCAATTCTCACAAAAAATAATGGTACCAACACAGATTGAGTATGTATACGTGGTCTTCAATCCCCTTCACCTCAGCCCTTAGAACTTTCCCTACTGTGTACAAATCCCCATCCATGTATGCTATCAGTCCCTCACACAAAACTCTCCAAACATCAACAAAGTCAGTAAGAATTTTAATTGCATAAAGCATATAAGACTATATTTATAGAAAATTAGTCCCATAGTACCAGGGAAAGCTGAGCACTAAAATATTAAGTTGACCCAGCAAGTGGCTCAGTGGCTCATAGGTTGGGCATCGACCTATGAACAAGGAGGTCATGGTTTGATTCCCGGTCAAGGCATATGCCCGGGTTGCAAGTTCCACCCCAGTAGGGAGCATGCCGAAGGCAGCTGATCTATGATTATCTCTTATCAGTGATGTTTCTCCCTTCCTCTCTGAAATCAATAAGAAATGGAGAACAAGATGTTAAGTAAGATGTGATCAACAGGTATTCACTAGAATAGAAATAGAAACCAGAATTATCCACAAAACTAACCAACATATGGAGTGAAGAAAAGCAACTTGTAGAATAATACATATAGTATAATTCAATTTGTATAAAATTCAAAGGATGCAAAACTAGGTCATAAACTGTTTTAAACAATTAAAATAAAATATTAAGTTGACTTGGCCTTAAGTGACTGAAACATGGCAGACTAGCACATATGGTAAAGTGCCTAATTGCCTGTCCATGTTGAATGTCCAAATCCTTGCCACCAACTTTACTTCTATACATATATACAAGCAGCAGTCCCTTTTTGTAGCACGTATTTCAAGAAAACTAAAAAGAATCCTATTTTACTAGTGGAACTATGCTTCTATTAGAAATTGCTTTTGACATCCCAAAGAATCACAGATATAACCAACAATATTTCATCAAAACAAGGAGACACTTATCTTTATAATGAATCAAATTAATACAATTGGGCTTCATGTCCTATGAACTGTACCAAGTATAACATGATTATACAGATACTTCCATGAAAATGAGCAAGTAAGAAACTAACCTGTTAGCTAAAATTAAGTATTATATACTTGAATATTCCAATTACTTTATTACTGCATTCAAAGTAGTGGGTTCAAAAACATTTGTTGTTGCTGATGCTGGTGGTGGCAGTATTTCAAGTGACTTCTATGTGTGGCCACAGTTGAAAAATCACTGTTTTTAAAGTAATAACTTTAAAATTCTTCTTTAATCTCCTTCACCTTTGAAATCCTTCTCTCTCTGTTTATTTAAAGCTATCAGTGAAAACATCCGTTTCCAAGCAAAGGAAGGCCCCTGAAAACATCTCCAAGAGTGAAAGTCTTCCTACTTGGCCTCAACTATAAGTAAATGAATGTAGAGTTGGCTGCCTTTAGAACTTTTTCCAACCTGTTAGGAAAATTTAAAAGCACTTTGCTGATCATTAGCATACACTTCTTTTAAAGGTTCGAAACATGTCTCATAGAATGGCTACACAAATAATATCAAAAGAATGAGACTAAGGTGTAAGTATTAATTAAACAACAAACCGAAAGGCAAAAAAGGCCAGGACTGATATAGTTCAAGGTAAAAATAACAACAACAATAATGAACATTTGCTTTTGCAAAGCACTGTATTAAGCTCCTGGAATACATTATCCCATTTAATCCTCAGAATACTTTATGAGTGGCTACTATTAATATCCCAGTTTTTCAAATGGAAAAAACTGGGGCCCAGAACAGATAAGTCACTTGCCCAACATCTCCCACTAGTAAGGACTGCAGCTGGTATTCAAACCCACGAAGTCTTACTCCAGAGGCCACACCAATAACAACAACAATGATGATGATTGTAATAAATAATAGCAACAGCCACCACCACCACTGGAGATATGTATAAATTGTCATGCTTAGATACTTGTAACCTAAAAATAAAGGAAATTTTGATTGACTTTTCTAAAAGAAATTAAATGTTTTAAAAACTTAAACAGCATAAAATCAGCCTTAAACTAATGAACAATGGTGGGTAAATTATAGTTTTAAATAATAATAGTATATGAATATTAATTATTCTTCCCAGCTTGGACAACCATCATGTATTTATTATTGTTCCTTCATAGATCTCTTTAGTTTGCCTTTCCCAAAAGTCAACAAACTCGTGCTCTCCAATTTGTAACCAAACCCAAAGGTCACCACTGATGCAGACTAGTGGCCTAGGCAGCAAAATTACAGGATTCAGGGTTTTCGCAGTATTTTTGATACTATGTTCCAATCAGAATAAATAGAGAGAAACACACACATGACATACAGCTATAAAACCTCTGATAAGTATTTCTGCTTCCAACCCTTCATTAGCTATCTTTCATGCTTTATCATCTAAGGCCAAGGCAATCACTGAAATTTGTCAAGACAAGAAATAAAACATTTTAAATTGATCTAATACCTAATTATAGGTGTAGATTACTTTCCTGACACCAAGTTCACCCACAGGACAGAAGCCACTGACACCGCTAACACTGTCCATCTCTCTAATACTAATTCATTATCTAAGGGCTTATCTCCAGAGATGGAGCACCAGGAGTATAAGAACCAGGGCCTTTTTAATACAATAAATTCCTGAAGCATGCTTGGTTATACAAAAAAAAAAAAAAAAAGGGGGGGGGGCCTGCAAGAATTATATAGTGTTCTAAAGTACCTCTGTCAGTGGTTTCCTCTTTTGAGGATTTCACATACCTTATTTACATAATTTTAAAATTACAAAAAATTAGAAGGTCGCCTTTTTTCTCCCCTCCAGGTAAAGGCATTAAAATAATAACTAGCCACCATTTATTTTCACTATAATTTCATAAAAAGAAAGGACCTTTTGAAAAAGAAAAGAAGAGAACACAATCTCCGACTAAAAGACCATCCTTCCTTAAAAAGCAGGCTTGGCAATCCTATGCAACACACACACACACACACACACACACACACACACACACACACACACAAAGTCATGTATTCTCTCCCTCTAAATTTCGTCTCTTCTACTTCTTTTTAACTTCGCTCAGTACTAGTAACAACTATTCTCTTTTTTTTCTTTTTTTTTAATAATTATTTTTGAAAGTTCCCTTTTTTCCCCCATTGACCCACTTTAGCCCGCCCCCACCTCACCCCACCCTCAGGCCTTCACCACCCTATTGTCTGTGTAACGCATATTTGCATACAAGGTCTTTGGTTGATTACCTCCCACCCACCTCCCACCCACCTACCCTCCGAGATTCCGCACTCTGTTCCATGCTTCCATGTCTCTGGATCCACTCTATTCATCAGTTTGAATATGAGTAACAACTTTTCCACAGACCTGTATTTGGGAATCTATGGGCAATATCACTACTGTTCCAACACTTTTCTAGTAGCATGGGAAACAGTGTTAATGACAGTGCTAATTTCAAGTGTATTGAGATGACAATAAAAGCTGAGAAAATCACATACCAGCCATAGTATAGGAATACCTCACTTTCCAAATTCTCTAACATAAAAATTTTCATAAAACTCTATACAAACCTCCATTCAAAGACTTGCCACATTATATTGGGACTTTTTTTAAACCAATGAACCTTATGTCTTGGTCATCTTTTAATACCTATTCCATGGTAGAAGTTTCTAGAATATGGTAGGTATGTAATAAAAGCAGTTTGAGTCAGTAAATTCTATATGTTGAATTTTATTTCCACATTTTCAATTATAAACCAAAACTTTATTCCTCTAGAAATAAAACTACTGAATAGAAAAAAAAAGTTTAATATAATATATTTGATAAATTATTTCCTAATCTATATATATATATATATAAAAGCCAAGCGACCAGAACTACAGAGCAACGGAACAACTGGAACAACCGGTCGCTATAACAGCGCACTGCGGCGGCAGCCAACTGGCGCGATCAGGCCCCTCCAATCTCCCGCAGCCCCTCCCCCCAGCCAACCCGGCTGCCGATTGGCTCCCCAACCCCCATAAGGGGGCGGGGCCGGCTGGCCAATTGCCTGCAGCCCCTCCCCCCAGCCAGCCCCGCCCCCGATCTGTTCCCTCTACCCCCATCGGAAGCTGAGTGGCCAGCCGACCTCCCGTGCCCCCCCCTCAACTGGCCTGGCCCCAATCAGGCCCCAAACAGGGGCAGGGCCAGCAGCCAACCTCCCGCAGCCCCTCCCCCCCTCAGCAGGGCGGGCTGGCCAGACCGCACCCGTGCACCAATTCGTGCACCACGCCCCTAGTATTTTAATAATACTAAGTCACGAAATGCAAATTTAAAAATTAAGATGGGCTAAGTAAAATAAATCAGATAAAGACAAATTCTGTATGATATCACTGATAGGTGGAACCTAAAAAAGCCGAACTCATAGAAACAGAGACTAGTAGTTACCAAGGGCTGGGGATTGGGAGATGTTGGTCAAAGAGCATAAATTTCTAATTACAAGAGTAATAAGTTTTGGAGCTCTAAGGTACAGCATGGTGATTATAGTTAACAATACTGTATTATATACTTCAAATTTGCTAAGAAACTAGACCTTAAATTTTCTCATCACAAAGAAAGAAATGGTAACCATTTGACCAGATGGAGGTGTTAGCTAAAGCTATGATAGTGATCATTTTGTGATATATAAGTGTATCAAATCAACACGCTGTATACCTTAAACTAACACAATGTTATATGTAAATTATATCTCAAAAAAGTTGTAAATAAATATAAATAGGATGATTCATAATTAATATATTTATGAATGTAAAAAGAAAAAAGACAAGTTTACTTGACAAAACTTAACTAAAAAAATGCACAGTTCCTTAGTTCCTTGAACTACTGCCCCCTACGAATATTCAATCCTATATAATAAGAGCCTAATATGCAAATAGACCAAACCCCAGAAGGAACAGTTGTTATGACGCGCATTGACCACCAGGAAGCAGATGCTCAACGCAGGAGCTGCCCCCAGCCCACAGGCCCTGACCAGCGGCGGCGATAGGGGGCAGGGCCAGCAAGCAGGCGGCGCCAGGCCAGCCAAGGTGGGTGCCAGCGGGGGCCCCCAATTGGCACCCCGGTCACCCCGCAAAGGGAGATGACCGGCAGTGGCAGCAGGGAGCTGGCCCGGCGAGTGGGCGGCACATAGACAGACAAGGCGGGTGCCAGTGGGGGCCCCCCCGATCACCCTGCCAGTTGCCCCACAGATCGGCCCTGATCGCCGGCCGAGGGACCCTACCCAGGCACAAATTTCATGCACCAGGCCTCTAGTAAGATAATGCCTTATTTTCTAAGACTTTATAAAAAATCTGACTTTTAAAAAGAGAAGAATCCTATATAATAAAAGGCTAATATGCAAATCGACCGAACAGCAGAATGACCGGTCACTATGACACGCACTGACCTCCAGGGGGCATACGCTCAACACAGGAGCTGCCCCCTCGTGGTCAGTGTGCTCCCACAGAGGGAGCACCGCTCAGCCAGAAGCCGGGCTCACTGCTGGCGAGCGCAGTGGCAGTGGCGGGAGCCTCTCCCACTTCCGTGGCAGTGCTAAGGATTTCTGACTGCCGGCTTAGGCCTGCTCCCCATGGGGACTGGGCCTAAGCCGACAGTCAGACATCCCCCAAGGGCTCCCGGACTGCAAGAGGGAACAGGCCAGGCTGAGGGACACCCCCCCCCCCAGTGCAGAATTTTGTGCACCGGGCTTCTAGTGGTTTATATTCAAGGATGAGAGGAAAATATTCAGAACGAAGATTAATGCACAACATGAATAAAATAGTATAATTTGGAAATTCCCTCCATAGAAAAAGAACCTAATAATGTTGTCAATTTTACCATTAACAAGTAAAAGTGAAAGGTCTAGTGGAAAGAGCATGGACTTTGCACTTATTCACTCATTTATTCATTCATTCACCAAATATTTATTTCATACCCATTGAGGTCCGGTCCAGGTGTTACTGGGATACCACAATGGAAAAGGGAGACAAAAATCTCTTCTCTCATAAAACTCTACATTCTAGCAGGAAGAGACAAATAATAGTAACTGTAAAAAATAAATAAATACATTATATGGCATATCATATGGGGAAAATAGTATGCAGGCATGGAGGATACAATTTTTAATAAAATATCATCTGGAAGATAGCATTTGACAAGTACTTTTAGGAAGTGAGATAGTCAGCCAAGAGGGTGTCTGGGGGCAAAACAAAAAGCAGAAGAGATAGCAAATGCAAAGGTCCTGTGGCAGGAGGGAGCGTGCTGGTGAATTATCAAACATGACCAGAGCCAGAGTGGAAAATGAAAGAGAGAGGCCAGAAGAGTGAGGGACTAGTAGCTGAAATCTTGGGCCTTGTGAAACACTGCAAGGACTTCAGCCTTGATTATGGTTCTGAACTAGAATTGTACCTTGACTGCTTCCTAGGCGACATTGAACAAGGCACTTATTTCTCTGAATATTAGGTTCCTTATCTGTAAAACTGAGAAAATGTACTTGACAGGGTTGAGTGCGTATTAAATGAAGACTATCTGAAAGGTGGAAAATGCTTTTCACAAAAAGTTACCCTTCATTTGACAAACATCTATCAAGTATCTACAGCATACAGTATGAGATCAATTCCTAATTTTAAAACTATTTTCTGTGTGTCACCCTAGCCAGTGTTTCTCAGTGGTTAGAAAATCGGCCTGTGCACCAGAGGGTCACAGGTTCGATTCTTAGTCAAGGGCATATACCTGGGTTGTAGGTTCCATGATCACTAACACTACTCAAGGGCACGTGTAGAAGGCAACCAATCAAATGTCTCTCTCACATCAATGTTTCTCTCTCTCTTAATCCCCTTCCACTCTCTCTTAAAAAAAAAAAAAATCAATAGAAAAAATATCAGGACCAGGAATTGAACCATGACCTCCTGGTTCATAGATCAACGCTCAACCACTGGCCAGGCATGAAATTTTATTTTGATAATGTCAAACTTCGCCCTAGCCAGTTTGGCTCAGTGGATAGACTGTCGGCCTGTAGATTGAAGGAACCTGAGTTTGATTCCAGTCGAGGGTACATGCCCAGGGTTGTGGGCTTGTTCCCCAGTAGGGGACGTGCAGGAGGCAGCCAATCAATGATTCTCTCTCATCATTAATGTTTCTATCTCTTTCCCTCTCCCTTCCTCTCTGAAATCAATAAAAATATATTTTAAAAAATAATAATAATGTCAAACTTCAATTAAACAAAGGCCATCTTTTTAAAACCCTCAAATAACCCATAACTTGTCTTCTCTTCTGTACTTGTCTTTTAAGACAAGGAGCAAATCATAAACTCATAATCTGGTAAAAAGGAATTAATAGAACTAACTTCCAGGATATGTCCAAGAGTCAGAATTGTTGAAGGCCAATTTTCAGCGGCATTCACAAGTATGAGCAATAAAAATCTTCAAAAAGCACTCTTTTTACTTATGCCATGATTATAAGGTAAAGAAATAAATTAATGGAATTACAGATTTTCCACAAGCACCTACCTTTTGGTTGACCCTCCCCCACAAAAAAAATAAATAATGCAATAGAAGAACACATGATTTTCAAGTATTCAGTTCATTGAGGGTTCCTCTCTCCCCAAGAGATTACTTCTACAAGGGATAAAAATGGCCTATCTACTTTCCAGTTGTTTTGAGGGTTAACATCAATATAAATCAGTTCAGAATGGGATGAACCTGCAGCTATTTTAACTCTATGATATGAGGTTTAAAAACAGATAGATGGACGGGTGGATAGACAAATAGATAGATATCACATTAATATCAATTAAACCCACTGTCTGCTACTTTACAACTTACAGTTGACACCAAAGACATCATTAAACTTTTTTTTTTTTAAGCATTTAAGGTAGAAAACAGAATCAATCCAATGTTGTAATGCAAGCTTAGAGGTGCTATTTCTGAACCTCAGTTGGGAGTTTTAAACATGAGATCTTAAGCTCCTGCGAGGGACACAAGACTGAGTGACCATAGTGGAATGGCATATAATCCCAAGAGTAATAAAGAATGTACATTTATAATTAAGGTCATAATCTGGACAATAAAACCCAATGATGGCATATAATACACCCCACTAATCGTGGAACTCACCTATACATCATAAATGTAAGCCCATCTATAATGGTCAAGGAAATCCAAAATTCAAATTTGAAACACCATACTAAGAAATAAGAAATCCTTTTAAAACCTTATTTCCTACTATGTATAAAAACAGTACTGTCGCCCTGGCCAGTGTGCTCAGTGGTTGGAGTTGCCAGACCACACACCAAAAGGTCTCAGACTTGATTTCCTGTCAAGGGCATATACTAGACAAGGTTTGATCCCCTGCCCTGGGTCACAGGGCGAGTACAGGAGGCAACCAATCAACGTGTCTCTCTCACATTGATGTTTCCCTCTCTCCCACACTCTATCTGTCTCCCTTCTCTTTCCCTCCCTCCCTAAAAAAAAAAAAAAAAAAAGGAAAAAATATCCTCAGGTAAGGATTAACAAAACAAAACAACCAACAAAAACCAGTACTGTCAAACATAAAATAGAGCAAGCATTTCAAACTCGCAGCACCCTGGGCTGCATGTGGCCCACAAGGAATATTTTTTCGGCCCAGCCAACATAGCGGTATGTAAGAAACGTTTTAATAAAAATTTCATAACTTAATTTTTACAATATCCTGTTATACATAATCCTATGTAATAAAATCCTAATAAGCAAATCGACCGAACAGAGGAACGACTGGTTGCTATGACGCGCACTGACCACCAGGGGGCATACGCTTAACGCAGGAGCTGCCCCTGGTGGTCAGTGCGCTCTCACAAAGGGAGCACCGCTCAGCCAGAAGCTGGGCTCACAGCTTTTGAGTGCAATGGCAGTGGCGGGAGCCTCTCCCGCCTCCTCGGCAGCACTAAGGACCCCTTAGGGGTTGTCTGACTGCCGGCTTAGGCCCACTCTCTGCGGGTAGCAGGCAGCGGGCCTAAGCCAGCAGGTGGACATCCCCCGAGGGCTCCTGGACTGCGAGAGGGCACAGGTCGGGCTGAGGGACACCCCCCCCCCCCGTGCACGAATGTCATGCACCAGGTATCTAGTTATTAATAACAAACTATAAAATTCACTAATGACTGATTACTATAATTGTGTTGCTTTGATTTCCTTTACGTGCCTTACACGCAGGTGCACCATTTCTCTCCATTAATACTAGCAGCAAATATTTTAGCAGCCAATTGCCACATCATTACTCTTGGACTGACTTGTTTGGTGTGTGCAACAGGAAATATTTCGCTTTCAGAGAACAAGAAAAATAGGTTTATTTGCGTTACACTTATTAATTTGTGCAGTTATTCAGTGCCTGGTAAGTTAATGTTCAAGAAAAGATATTAATTTTTCTTAAAATGTTCTATTGTTTTATGTTAATGATTACTCATTTATTTCAGCCCTTTGTATTCAGCATGTCTCTATCAAAATAAACCTACATTTCTATGAAAATTGAAGCTTTTGTTTTTTTGCAGCCTACATAAACTTAAACCTTGTTTATTTGGCCTGTGTTAGCCTTTGAATTTAACATGCTTGCAATAGAGAGAAACTTACTGTGTGTATTTATATATCCATGTATACAGGTATATATAATTGTGAGTGTATGACTCCAAAATGAAAACTTAGAGAAAAATAATACAAAGGGTTTTTAAAAGACAGCTGATGTATCTGAAAAGTTTAACACTTTAGAGCAGAGAAGCATTTTAAAACACTGAATAGCAAGACAGGACACCAGAGTTTGAGCCAGGATATTTATAACATAAGTCCCTTTTTTACTACTTATGTCCTGACCACCAACATCTGTCTCCAAGGGGAGGAAAAGTCATTGAAACCTAAAGATAACCATACTAATGATGCAATTCTAAACACAAGCCTTTTTTCTGATCTTGATATAATTCAGCATTCTATGCCCAATGTGGTACCCCTAAAACTTAGCTAAACATGCCAATGGGTAGTATAAACATTTTCTCTTCAGTTATATTAAAAGTGACTGTATCTTCCATTTAAGGAGCCAGACCAAATATGAGAAATAAGATTTGGTGTTAATAAAAGTAATAAAATTTAAAAAAAAAAACTAAGCTGGCCCGCAACGCTTTGGCTCAGTGGTAGAGCATCGGGCCTGTGGACTGAAGGGTCCCAGATTTGATTCCATTCAAGGGCATGTACCTAGATTTCAGGCTCAATCCCTGGCTCTGGTCGGGACGCATGCAGGAGGCAACCAATTGATGTGTCTCTCTCACATCAATGTTCCTATCTGTCTGTCTGTCTATCTATCTATCTATCTATCTATCTCTATCTCTCTCACTCTCTGTCTCTTTCCCTCCCTTCCATTCTCTTTAAAAATCAACGGAAAAATAATCTCGGGTGAGGATTAACAAAAGAAAAACAACAACAACAAAAAATAAACTGGGCAACTTCGTCTACTATCTCAAAAGTCTGTCCTCTGTAATTCTGGAGGAACATCACAGAAATGCTTACAATGCCAAAGTAATTTGATTTCTTTCAGTACAATGAGAACTTAAAAAATGTAAACCCATTCTGTATTCTTCCAGGTGGCTGAGGTTGTCCTTTGGACCACACCCCCCCCCCCCCCAGACTTTGAACTCAGGGGGGTCTTGGTCCTAATTAGGTTCTACCATGTACCAATTGGCAATGTGGGGAAGTGTGGTATGGCAGTTAAGACAATGGGTTACAGCAAGCATGTCAAACTTGGGGCCCACAACAAATATTTTTGCAGCCCAGCCAATAAACAGTATGTAAGAAACGTTTTAATAAAAATTTTGTAATTTAATTTTTTACAATATCCTGTTATACATAATCTATACTTATAATAGGGTAATATGCAAATTGGTCAAGACGCTGATCAGCAGGAGGGCAGGGCAGCAAGCTACAAGTGGTGGAGAGCTACAGGAGGGCAGGGCAGCGAGCTACTGTGCATCAGAGAGATACTGAGCCGTGGTGGGTGGGGCAGCCAGCTGAGGCAAGCGGCAGCAAGCTACTCACGCACTGATTCATTCATGCGCAGGACCACTAGTTATTAATAATGAACTACAATGTTCACTAATGACTGATTTCTATAATCGTGTTGCATTCATTTCCCTTACGTGCCTTATGCGCAGGCACACCATTTCTCTTTACTAGCAGTGAATATTTTAGTAGCTGATTGCCACGTCATTAGTCTTCAACTGTCTTGTTTGGTGTGCACAACAGGAAATATTTCGCTTTCGGAAGTCAAGAAAAAAAGGTTTATTTGCGTTTCACTTATTAATTTGTGCAGTTAGTCAGTGTCTGGTTCAAGAAAAAATATTAATTTTTCTTAAAATTTTCTATTATTTTATGTTAATGATTACTCATTTATTTCAGCCCTTTGTATTCAGCATGTCTCTACTGAAATAAACCTACGTTTCTATGAAAATTGAAGTTTTTGTTTTTTTGTGGCCCACATAAACTTAAACCTTGTTTATTTGGCCGTGTTAGCCTTTGAGTTTGACATGCTTGGGCTACAGAATCAGATTGTCTGGATTCTAAACCTGGCTTTGCCACTTCCTAGCGTGGAAACCATAAGCGAGTTTCTGTGCCTCAGTTTCCTCATATGTAAATGAAGGCATAATAATATTTCCTACCTGATCTAGCTGACTTAAGGATTAAGTGTGTGAAGAAAAAGAAAAATACATAGAACAATTCAGGTGCTCAATAAACTTCAGTTGCTAAATGTCCTTAAAAAAGCATTGTCAGCCTTAGTATCCTTTGTAAATGAGTCTAAGGATAGTAGCTCTGTCACAGTGCTAGCTCAAGAATTTCATGAGATAATACATAAAATGTTTCACACAATGCCTGGCACATGGAAAATGCTCAATAAATGTCAGCTTTTAAAAACAATACTTAACAGATAAACATAAATTGCTAATATATACATAGGGTTTCTTCCCTTTGTTTGTGTGTCCAATTGTGTAAGCCATATTTGAAGAAAATAATATTGAGCTTGACCTAATATCCAGTGAGATTGCTTCAAAATAAAAAGGTAATTTGATTAGAGGAAAAATGAAGATGCTGACTCAATTCAATATGTGAAATGATTCAGCTGTCAGAACATGCATCAGCAACATGTCAAAATCCTGAAGGGCGATGAGAGTTAGTGTTTGGATGAATGAATGACAGACTAACAGAGTATCTGGGATAGAAAAACAAGAATTTATAAAGAGTTCAACAATCTAGATGAGCATTGCCAAGACCAGGACACAGCCAGTTCTCACACATCCCCAGAGCTCGCTCCAGATACAATCCGGTTTATGCTTAATTTACAAAAGAAAAAAAAAAAAAAAAACAAGCCATGTTTGACAGCTCTGTCCTTTGAGTCTAAATTCTGAATTAATATTAATATTCACAGATGTTAACACTTATAAATACAAGCTAAAAGTAGTAATAATAATTTACATTTGAAGAGTTCTTTACAATAACATATTCATATCAATATTATTGACTTGCCACTAAAATAACATTAAGTTCTTAACCACTTCAAAGTATTTTGCAAACCTTTTTGCTTTTCTACATACCCTATTAAAGATCTAAGGTTTTAGCTAAAATTCTGCAAGCTTTTTATAGCCTCCAACAAGGCCTCAGGCTAAGTCTGAAAGGAATATGATAGGTAGTTTCAACCTTCCAAGAACAAACCTTTATTTGCTTAGAATCTACTATGTTTAACTTAATAATCAATCATTTATTCATTCATTCCACAAATATTTACAGAACACTTTTTACATGCCAGGCACTAATCTAGGTCTTAAGTATACATTTCTGAGCAAAATCAAACAAGATCCTAGCCTTCATAAAACTTACAGACCAAAAGGGAAGAAAACTCAATTAAAGGGTCATATAAATAAATAAATATAAAAGTAAAAGTTGCCCTATGAAGAAAAGGTACAATGTACTATATAAGAGTACATACTACAGAGAATGAAAAAGAAATATACTTGTCCTAAAAAAAAAAAAGTACAGTCTGGTGAGAAGCAAAATTAACATATATAAATAAGAGGAAAATTACAAGGAAAATACAATTAAGTACCTAAATTTAATAGACCAAGTTAAGAGACAGGAATGTGAAAAGCACTTGGCGAAAATCTACAATACTCCAGCCAGGACCTTCCACGTGTTCTCTCACTGAAGCCTTGCAAAAATCCTGCAAAGTAGCATTTTACAGATGGGAAAACTAAGGCTGCAAGATATTCAGTTCTATTAGTATGAGTCAATAACTACAGTGTAGAAACAGCTTCATTCATAGAACCAAAAGGTATGATAATCTTATAGCAAAACAGAATATATTTGACATTAATTTAGACTGATATTATGTAGCAGCAGAAATGAGATCAGATGAATGAATGTGTCTTCCTCATCCTCTACCACCCTTTTTACAGCCCACCTCCAACCCCAAGGCATACAGTATTTTCACCACAATCACACCCAGTGCTCATGACCTTTCCACACCCACAAAAATCGGCTTTCCCTCTGAAAATGTGGTTAAGTTCCCTGGCAGCTAAAGGGTTAATGGGCTTACCATGAAGAAATGTATTTATACTACTGCACAGACTTCATGGAATGGCCTAATGGCTTCATTCAATGGCCTAATTTTAACAATGGGAATTTCAGACATAAAATGGGCCAATTATTTCGAGCCTCTCCAGGCACATCTATTCTACTTTCACAAGGATCATAAGGCAAGCCTTATCACCCAATTGGGGGGGAAGGAGGTACATCTTGATAAATATAGAAGATACCTTATACTGAAGTTTTAACAATTTACATTGCTTGCTTGTACCATTAGTGCACACTGTATCACAAAACTAACCAAGCAATAAATAGTTTCTGAGCCACTCTGAAGTCCAAAGACTTGAGTGTTACCAAGCATTGCATGCAAATGACAGTATCTCTTTGAAAAGTGCCAACTGCAGCAAGCTCAGGAGAGTCCTTTTAAATGACATTCATCTAGATCTCAGAAATTCTCATATTACTTATATCTGGAAAAATATGCACCAGACTCTGTGGGAATGGAGAGCACAAACAAAATGTGTATGTTTCAAACTTCCAATGAAACCAGATGCTTTATCTATAGATTGTTCATAGACTCAGATGGGAAGGGAGAACCTCATTCACACAGCCCTTAATGGAGTATTTTTCACAATCTATCCTCTACTGAAAATTCCATGCTCTCCTACAAACAATCTGCCCCTTTAGGATCTGCAACACTATAAACAATGTCAAAAGATATTTGTTAGTGAATGAATAAACCAAAATAAACAAGAGGCACCAAGGACAGATCAGGTATGAAAAAATATATACACATTCTGAAGAGCCATTTCCTGTTTCATAATAAATAGTTCTTTCTGAAAATCTTGAGTGAATCATCATATCCCAATCATATCATGTATATATAAAAATAGTAAAAACTTAGTAAGCACTTACACTGAGACAGTCACTGTTCTAAACAGTTTAAATGTATTAACTCATTCAATCCTCTCCACAATGCTGTGTAGTAGGTATTATTTTACATATAGAATATTGAGTCCCAGAGATATTTAGTAACTTGCTCTTGATCACACAGCTAGAAAGGATTTTTTTCAGGACTCCTGTCACTTTCTGTACTCTCACCATAGGTGATCTCATCTACCCCTTGGCTTTAAGACCATCTATATTCTGTTGTCTCCCATGAGCTTCAGACAAAGCAATCTGGCACCTGTACATTATCACCTCTGCAGAAGAGTAACATGAGTTGGCTTATTACTAGTTTTGTTTTTTCACCTCATTCCTACAACATACACTAGAGGGACCACTTGGAAGGAATAACCTTCCTAATAGATTCTTTAACATATAAACTGAGACAGACATGAGTTCAGTTATTTACCTCCACTGTATATCAAGCAAATGCAACTACCAGGGGTTATACTGAGCCACCCCATCTGCTGGAGTTAGTTCAAATGTAACATACCATGCTCCAACTTCAAAAACAAACTCAACTATTCACCCAAGTAACATAAGTATTAGTTATGCTATATTGATCATTTCCAAGGCATTCCATGTCTTACTATACTGGTGTAAACTAGAAAGCCAATTTTGACAGTTCATTCATTATGTCACTGTATTATTTTTCTTAATGAGCACACAGAACTCATTATAAGACTGCTGGTGGTCACTGTGTTTTTATCCTTTCTTGAAAGTTCCATTGATTTTAACCCCATTAACAATTAGTAGTAATCCATAAATTACTTATTCATGACATTCATGAATAAGACTATTTAGTACAAACCTAACTAAATAAAAAGCTACTTTACCTGCTGAGTATTCACTAACAGCTGAAAAATTAAAGAACAAGTTGAATCATTTAGAAAACTGTAAAATATTAGAGTGTCTGTTTGTTTTATGACTTTACTACACACAACAACAACAAAAACAATAATTCTCTATTTTAAAATGCTTATTTGCAAGTACAAAGTCTTCCCATTAATACCCATTTAATTCAATAGGCTATTCTCAGGAGAATCCTTTATGATGCCCACAACATCTACTAAATATTTGGATCTTGGCCATGAACTATCAGTATCTGCATCATTTAATAAAAAATAAAACCATTTTTGCCCAGCCAGTGTGGCTCAATGTTTGAGCCTCCACTTATGAAACAGGAGGGTCAGGGCACATACCTGGGTTGCAGGCTTCATCCCCAGTAGGGGGCGTGCAGGAGGCAGTCGTACAATGATTCTCTATCTAATGATGTTTCTATCTCTCTCTCCCTCTCCCTTCCTCTCTGCAATCAATAAAATGTATTTTAAAAAAACAAAAACAATATGCCCTATCTCACTGTGTGAGTGTTTTTTTCAACTCAATTTAGGGGGCTGTAATACCATATTTTTTTTAAATGAACTAGAATAGAATAGAACATCACAGAAACAATTATACCTATCACAGTAAATAAGTCCTGCTTCATTAATCTTTTATATTGGTTACGTGTGTGTGTGTGTGTGTGTGTGTGTGTGTGTGTGTGTGTGTGTGTGTGTACTGGGGTCAGGATGTAAAATAAATTATTTACTACAGGTAGCAAAAAACTGGAATAATACCATTCTAGATTTTCCAGGACAGTTCTACTTTTATGTGATCTTGTATTTTTCAATAAAGGTAAAATATATTGACAAAATGGGATTGAATTTTATACAGATATGTATCAAAAATCATTTTTAAAAATCTTTATCAGACCCTAAGTTCCACCTACCGGTTAGAAAATACAAACATGGCACCTACTTGGAAAACTTATAGTTAAAACACCCATCCAGATTGCATCTAGGGAGTCACCCCACAAAACACAGATAAAACTAAAATGCCTTAAAAGTTCTAAACCATGGCAGCTCCCCTCCCAGTTCAAAACCTAAAAATTACTTTATTCAAGATAATTTCTGAGCATCTTAACTCTTTCTGAGTTAGCACAAAATATTTCTGAGGTTCTCGATAGCGAGGCTGAAGTATCAAAGCAAATTGTACCATGGGCAAAGATCACTGCTAAGCCAGGAAAGTCTGGGTGAAAACAGCCAAGCTGGCTAGGGCAGCACATTCTGAGAACACCCAGTCTAATAAGGAACATGCGCTGAAATCCACAAGAACCTGATTTACCATGAGAGCGGATTAAGTCGCTTCACTTCTCTAGATCCCAATCTCCTTCTCATTAAAGAAAACGTTAAGAACAGTATCTGTCTCCAGTCCATTATTCCCATAGTTCAAACAAAGACAAAAAGACACAGAGACACACTCTGAGCTCTTTAAAAGATTAACTGCTATGTAAAGGCAACTTGTCAGGTACTACTCAGGTGACAGCTCCCCTGGCTGGCCCCAACCCTCCCCTCTGTTCACTCAGCACCTCACTAAATGAACTGACCAGTTTGTTTGCCCACACTCAGGCTAAAGAGCTGAACAAAATGTAACTTAAGTCTTTGGGAAAATAAAGGTAAAAAGTGGCTGCACGTTTAGCACCTAGCACCAAATTGACAGCAAATGGAAAGTTCTTTTTGACCAATCTTTAAAAAGATAGTTTGAGGATTAAAGAGCTTGGAAAAAATTCTCCTTGAGCCATCAAGCTCTGTTCCAATTAGTAAAAGGAAACTGGTTTGGAGGGAAAACCAATACCTACAATTAAATATTGCTAAGCTGAATCATATGAAACTATCATTTTTATAGGTCAAAAATGATCGAATACTGGCAATTTCATTTTGTTCAACCTAAGAGAATGCCTTATTTTGTTAATGGCACTAAGACTAATGGCGTTAGTGACATCAAAGGACAGTGGTCTCGCCCTAACCGGTTTGGCTCAGTGGATGGACCGTCGGCCTGCGGACTGAAGGGTCCCAGGTTCGATTCCGGTCAAGGGCATGTACCTTCGTTGCGGGCACATCCCCAGTAGGGGGTGTACAGGAGGCAGCTGATCGATGTTTCTCTCTCATCGATGTTTCTAACTCTCTATCCCTCTCCCTTCCTCTCTGTAAAAAAACAATAAAATATATATTAAAAAAAAAAAAGGACAGTGGTCTCAAGCCAAAATACACATATTGGAACATTTTCCACAGAAAATTTTTGCTTTATTTAGTTTTACTTGTGTAATATAAGTAGTAAAATATCCTCAAAATTAGAAAGAACAATATAATAAACCCCTGTGGGCCCATCACGTAGCTTCTCTTTCTGACATTCTCTTAATGTCAATATTTACAACATCCTGGAAATTACACACCATGCAATTATATAAACATATAAGAAAAACTTTTCAGAATTGTAATGCAAAAATTCATTGTTTTACAAAACTCTTTCAAACTTATATGCCCATAAATGTTCAAAAACTGCTGCCATAGGGCTTGTGTAATTTTGGACTCTATATAAATGATATTATGAAAGCATGAGCTTTAATGAAATATTTTCTTAGTTGTTTAGTTGTTGAGTTTGGGCTTATTTAAGACAGTGAGCATGAAACAACTCTGACTAGGACATCTGAAACTAATCAAGAGAGTAAACCAGCCCTTTACAAAAAGACAAATGTATTTGAATGCATAAAAATCCTAGAAATTATTTAATTATATTGACCTCTACTAGTAAGTACCAGACAAAGGCACAGGCATACATCCCTCAGGAAGTCTAACAGAATAAACGGTTCATCAAGAGTTTTAATTTATCTAGTGCCTGCTGTTAGCTGGGCCCTGAAAGACAAATATTCCTTCTAAAAATATTTCATTCCTTCAATAAATATTTCAAAGTATTTTCTATATATCAGACACTGTTCTAGACACTGATAATAAAGCAGTGAATAAGAGACAAAGATCCGTGCCTGGTGGAGTTTATGTTCTAGCATGGGGGCACAGATAATATTATAAATAAAAACATTATATATAGTATGTTAAAGGGGGACAAATGCAATAGAAAAAAGAAAAAGCAGAGCAAAAAAGGGAAATGGAGAGCAGGCAGGGTTACAGTTCTAAATAGTGTGAGCTCACAGACTTGTGGAAAAGACAGACATTTACCTAGTTATGACATCAATGTGGCAAGTAAGTACTACATGAGATCCTATCACTGCTCTGTGGGAATGAGGAGGAGAAGGCATTTAATTCTGCCTTCCAGAGGAAGTGACATCTAAGCCACTGTTGAGAATGCAAAAGAAGTTGGCCAGAAGCACCAAAGAAGGAAGGGCTCTGCATGCCCAGAGAACAGCATATGTGAGGGCACTGAGAGGAACAACAGCCCAGGGCATTTGCAGCAGGCTAAAACCTGGTGTAAAGGGGGAGGAAGCAGCCAAGAGAGGCAGGCAGGGGTCAGATCAGAGGGTTTCCATTTGAGGAAGGGGGTTAATGGGGCTGGGAGCCAATGAGCCTTCTACCACAGACTGTGATACAGAAAGCCTACACAATCAGCTTTGCAAGGGCCAGGCAAGAAAGGACAGAGCAAAGTAGTAATGGGGAAAGGAGAGATGCAAAAAGCTATACTGAGCAGCTGGAAGTAGAAAGACTCCAAACTCAACCGGCTTGGCTCAGCCCACAAGAAATGATGATGCCACTCCCTAAAATGGGGAAACTCGAAAGAAGAGATCCTAGAGAGATGTGGATGCTGAATTTGAAGTGGCTGTGGCAAGGGACCAAGGAGTAACTAGAAATGCAGGTCTGGACTAAAGAAAGTGCTAGCCTGGATATATAGAAATATAGGCTGCAGAGTCTAAGAGGGGCAGCTGAAGGCATCAGAATGGACACACACACACACTAGCACACGAGCTCTTTCTCTCTCTCTCTTTCTCTTTCTCTTTCTCTCTCTCTCTTTCTCTCTCTCTCTCTCTCTCTCTCTCTCTCTCTCTCTCTCTCTCTCTCTCTCTCTCTCTCAACTTTTCCACCAGGAAGTTATTTCCATGGTGCTCATAAGTAGAAAGATTTGCACAAATGATAGGTTCTCTAACAAATCCCAAAAGAAAGACTCTTTTCTGGAATAAGTTATTTATACATACATACACACACACACACACACTTATATACAAAGATCTATTATGTATATATGCCAATATTCTTATTTTGAGATGTGTACTAAATTCCACATTGCAAATTCTCATCACAAAGTGTTTACCGAGAAAACCAAGATGGCGGCATAAGGTATACACCTGTATGTGCTGCCTCTCATAACCACACCAAAACTACAACTAAAAGACAAAACGTCTATCACCCAGAACCACAGGAAAGCTGGCTGAGTAGAAGTTCTACAACTAGAAGGAAAGAGAAAAGAGCATTGAGACCGGGTAGGACGTGCACAGGCGAGGAAAAGCAGAGGTACAGAGGCGCACAAATCAGGCTGGCCACTGGGTGAGCTCTTTTTTTCAATCCGAAGGGAGACACAAGCTCCCGACTGCTCTGAACTCCAGTTTCTGGCGAGACTCTGGGAACCCAGAATCCTACAGGGAGAAGCAGGACTGTCTGCCATCAGGTCGGAAAGTGAGGGTGGCCCTCTTGCAGAGGTGTACGCAGGAATCATTGTTTACTGCACTGGAACGCGGGGACGCGGAAACGCAGAGACACAGAGAGGGCTGACTGGCAGCCATCGCTGTTTGCCATGCCCTAGTGATTCCGAGACCCCGCCCCACCCAATTTACAAACCCACCCAAACTGTGCGCAGAGGCTTTTGCATATGAATGGCCTGCCCTATCGCAGCTTAACCTAGCAAACTGCAGCTGGGTCAGCTCCAAAACTTCCAAACCCCAAGCAAAGAGGAGAAATCTGCAGATCTTGCTGTAGCTCCTGCTGGGTGGCCTCAGATAGTTGCTGACCTGCACCTCCTTGGAGATCCAGGAGCGAGTGTACCTAGTGGTCAGTGTGAGACGACACCAGATTTCAACTCCTCACATCCATAAGTGACACACTCAAGAGGCAGACTCAGTGAGCACCAAAGCCCCACTGAAGCAAGTCCTGACCCGTAAGGGTGTCTCCAGCACAGCAGTTCTTCCATTATAGAACAGAGGGTCCTCACAGTCTATTGGCCTGGAGGTCAATTCCTCCAAGTGTACCAACAGCAATCAAGGCTTAACTACAACAAGACTGTGCACTCAGACCACAAAGGGGTGCACCAAGAGTGTCCACCTCAGGTGATTGGGGAGGCTGAACCACTGAGCCCTATAGGTCACCTACCACACAAAGCCACTCCATCAACACAGGGAAGCAGCCAAACTGCAGAGACAAAGAAACATGTCACGAATGAAAGAAATGGAGGAAAGCAAACTATTGGATATAGAGTTCAAAACCACAGTTATAAGGTTACTCAAGAATCTTCTAGAAACCTCCGAGGAACTTAGTGAGAACTTTAAGGATCTTAATGAGAATGACAAAAAAAAAAATAAAAAAAAAATGGAAAAGGACCAGTCAGAAATTAAGCATACATTGTCTGAAATAAAGAATAATATACAGAAATTCTACAGTAAACCAAAGGACTCCAAGAATCAAACCAAAGATTTGAAATATGAGGAAGCAAAAAACACCCAACCAGAAAAACAAAAAGAAAAAAGAATCCAAAAATATGAAGATAGTGTAAGGAGCCTCTGGAACAACTTCAAGCGTACCAACATCCGAATTATGGGGGTGCCAGAAGAAGAGAGAGAGCAAGGTACTGAAAACCTATTTGAAGAAATAATGACAGAAAACTTCCCCCACCTGGTGAAAGAAATAGACTTAAAAGTCCAGGAAGCGCAGAGAACCCCAAACAAGAGGAATCCAAAGAGGACCACACCAAGACACATCATAATTAAAATGCCAAGGGCAAAAGACAAAGAGAGAATCTTAAAAGCAGCAAGAGAAAAACAGTTAGTTACCTACAAGGGAGTACCCATACGACTGTCAGCTGATTTCTCAACAGAAACTATGCAGGCCAGAAGGGAGTGGCAAGAAATATTCAAAGTGATGAACAGCAAGAACCTACAACCAAGACTACTCTACCCAGCAAAGCTATCATTTAGAATTGAAGGTCAGATAAAGAGCTTCAGTCAAGAAAAAGCTAAAAGAGTTCATCACCACCAAACCAGGATTATATGAAATGCTGAAGGGTATTCTTTAAGAAGAGGAAGAAGAAGAAAAAGGTAAAGATAAAAATTATGAACAACAAAGTAACAACAAATACATATCTATCAACAAGTGAATATAAAAATCAAGTGAATAAAAAAAATCAAGTGAATAAAAAAAATCTGATGAACAGAATAAACTGGTGAATATAATAGAATCAGGGGCATAGAAAGGGAGTGGACTGACAATTCTCAGGGGGAAGAGGGTGTGAGGGGTGCGGGAAGAGATTGGACAAAAATCGTACACCTATGAATGAGGACAGTGGTGGGGGGTAAGGGCATGGGGTGGGAGGGGGAACCAGGTGGAGGGGAGCTATGGGAGGAAAAAAGAGGAACATCTGTAATAATCTGAACAATAAAGATTTTTTTAAAGTGTTCACCAGCACCATAGTTTATATCAGAGGTATATCAGAATATAAAGCTGCAAAAAACATGAGATCCACAGTACTCCACCATTTTCCCTCCCCACCTATTTTCTTTTCTATCCTACTTCTGCTTTCTGCCTCCTCCTTCCCCACCATCCCATATAAACTCTAAGCCCAGCCAAATTGTTATTTGTGGTTCAGCTAAAGACCCAAGCCATCCTTCATCCCAATGATATCATTGTAATGAAACCAGTTATTAAGTAACTGGAAGGGAGCAAAGGGAAGGCCATGTATTATGGACATGCCATTTGTGCAATTTTGCCAGAAAGCTGCAGTATACACCCATGCCCAGTAAGGTCTGGGTGACACAGGGAAGGTACTTTCCTGTCAGTCACACCTGGTAATAGGTCATTGGCCAGAGTAGGCGTGGCCACTGCAAGCACAGGAAGATTTGAGATACATAAGTTCCCAAACAATGCAGTTCCCTCTCTTGGTTGCACAGGACTCTTGGGACTCTTGTTACAGGGAATGCGCTCTCTTGGCTCGCCTGCATTAGCCCACATGGCTCACAGCCATATGAACCCCACACACAATGGACTAATGGACTGCAACTAACCTAATGCTACACAGGACCCAGCTCCACTATGGAACGGAAACTTTGGACTCTGCTTCTAGCTCTGCTGCATCCCCAACTGCACCCCTTCCAGGATTGGATTAAGGGAAATGGGACCCTGCAAATCCAGGGATGTAATTCCACACAATAAAAATCACTCTTCCTCCCATGCAACTCTCAGAAAATTCTTTTTCTCAAGATATTTTAAGGACCCGACCCCCAGCACCCAGTGGGGAAAGGGATACCCCACTTTCACTGGTGGATACCTCACTTTTACCAATAATACCATCATCCCATCAACACCCCACCACCACCACCACCTCATCTGGCCACATTAAATACTCTGCCCCTTCCCCCTCCAGCCTCTGTCTCCATCCATCCCTAAGAGGCCCCTCTCAAATGTCACTTCTTTCATGAAGCCTTTCCTGGTGATCCCCTCAGCCTGACGTGATCTCTCCTTTCTATTGAACTGCAAGGGCCCCTATCTTTTTTTTTTTTAATATATTTTATTGATTTATTACAGAGAGGAAGGGAGAGGGAGAGTTAGAAACATCGATCAGCTGCCTCCTGCACACTCCCTCCTAGGGAAGTGCCCGCAACCAAGGTACATGCCCTTGACCGGAATTGAACTTGGGACCCTTGAGTCCGAAGGCCGAAGCTCTATCCACTGAGCCAAACCGGTTAGGGCTAGGGCCCCTATCTTGAACCTCTCTTACTGCACTTAACTAAGTTACATGATGCCATAATATCTGCCCTCTTGGAATTATATTTAATTATATTTGTGTCCCTGAAGCACCTATGAGATCAGCAAATAACATGAATAGAGCTGAGCTATCTCAAACCCATGTGTATCTATAGCAAATAATGTATTTTAAAGACAGCCACACAAAAAGCCAGCCTGCACCCAGGCCCTTTAAGAAGCCCAATTTCTACCTTAGGAAGAATCAGAGAAAGTTATTGGTCCAGGAAAGTAATACAAAACCAGTATCCTAGTTTTTTAACATATTGCCTGTTTCCATAATGCCACCAACTAAACATTACTTGATAGTGAAAATAAATATGAATTAGCTCAAGTTATTAAAACACTTTAAAATAAGAAAAAAGTTATATTCCACTAGGAAATCAGATTTACAATTAAAACACATTATCCAGCCTCTCTTTTACATTCCTCTCTTTGGTCCTTTTCCAGAGCAACAGATGTTTTTCTTCTTCAGCTTACTCATTTGGAGAAGAAAAGGAGATTGAAAATGGTTAAAAAGCAGAAGGGAAGTACATGTAAATGTGGGTAAATGGACAGGTCAGGGTCAATGATGTGGGCATTTGGAAATCAATCCAATGGTTTCTCAAAAGCATTCCAAGAGTCCTATAAAATAAAAGCCTCAGATGAGAATATCTGTTTTGAGGGTCTTAACAAATTTGTAATTTTAATCCTTTCTACTTCACAAATTGGTCATTTAGCTTTCAAAACACCTTTAAACTCAGTAATAAACTCAACTGTATATCCTCTACATATTTACTATGTCAAAAAATCCTGCCTGTTATTTCTAAAATTCAACACTTAATTTCAAGGTTCCATCTTCACATTGGTCATCTCAACACAAGCATTTTTTCTTAATTCTTCTCTTAGATTCAAGTTCAAATATTCTTTTTTCAAGTTATTCCAAATACTGCTTTATTAGAGTACTCTCAGGGTTTTGTTAATAATTTCCTCTTCTTTATCTTTTTTTTTTTTAAACATATTTTTATTGATTTCAGAGAGGAAGGGAGAGGGAGAGAGATAGAAACATCAATGATGAGAAGTGTTGTTCGGCTGCCTTCTGCACACCCCCTTATTGGGGATCAAGCCCACAACCCAGGCATGTGCCCTTGACCAGAAATGAACCCGGGACCCTTCAGTCCACAGGCTGACACTCTATCCACTGAGCCAAATCGGCTAGGGCATTATTTATCTTTCATGTGGTCCCAACTACTTCCTTGTATTCTCCCTCATGTCTCCAAATACTAAATGGTATCCTATCTAATAAAGAGGGAATATGCTAATTGACCTTCACAAAGATGGCAAATCAACATTTGATTTGTTTGACCAATACAAAGATGGTGGCACCCACAGCCAATAAGGAGGGAATATGCTAATTGACTGTCACATCCTCAAAGATGGTGGTGCCCACAGCCACAAGATGGCGGCGCCCAGTCCCATCAGCCCCGCCGGGGCGGCAGTTGCATGGCACAGCTGGGCCAGCCCCCAGGCGGATCCGGCTGCTCTACGCTCCTGCCTCCAGAGTCCCCTAGTCCTCTCAGCCCCCAGCCACCCAGGACTGGCCTGAGGCACAGGCAAGCCTCGGATGGAGGCTCCCCAGCCACCTAGGGCTGGCCCAAGGTGCAGGCAAGCCTCAGATGGCGGCTGCCCAGCCTCCAGGGCTGCCTGAGGCTCAGGTAACCAGGGCCAGCCGAGGCTTGCGCTGCCAGCAGTGGCAGCAGCAGAGGTGTGATTGGGGCATTGCCTTCCCCTGATCTCCGGGTCACCTCCCGCCCCTGAGGGCTCCCGGACTGTGAGAGGGGGCAGGCCGGGCTGAGGGACCCCCACTCCAGTGAATGAATTTTCATGCACCGGGCCTCTAGTTAATGAGATAAACAGGGAAGTACCTAAGTATACAGTGCTATGTACATACTCACTTTATTTCTATTATTCATTCTCATCTTTTTACTTAATTCCTTCTTTCCACCCCTATCTCAATCCCCCTCTCCCCACCTCCCAATGTGGGACAATTACTTCCAAATTCTTTAGGGCTAAAGGACACTACTTGACACTTAGCAGGCATTTAATAAATAGTCATTCAGTGTATGATTTCAGAAGAAGCTCCTACACTCTATTCAAGCTATATATTCCTCCTAAAAGCATCCCAAAGTCTTGCATGGAAGTTATCATGGAATTATATTACTGTGCTAGAGGCCCGGTGCACGAAATTCATGCACGGGGATGTTGGGGGGGAGGGTTCCTCAGCCAAGCCTGAACCCTCTCCAATCTGGGACCCCTAGAGGGATGTCCGACCGCCCGTTTAGGCCCTATTGGATCGGGCCTAAACAGGCGGTCGGACATCCCTCTCACAATCCAGGACTGCTGGCTCCCAACTGCTCACCTGCCTACCTTCCTGATTGCCCCTAACTGCTTCTGCCTGCCAGCCTGATCACCCCCTAACCACTCCCATTCCAGCTTGATTGATGCCTAACTGCTCCCCTACCAGCCTGATTGCCCCCAACTTCCCTCCTCTGCCAGCCTGGTCACCCCTAACTGCCCTCCCCTGCAGGCTTGATCACCCCCAACTGCCCTCCCTTGCAGGCCTGGTCCCTCCCAACTGCCCTCCCTTGCCGGCCATTTTGTGGCGGCCATCTTGTGTCCACATGGGGGCAGCCATCTTTGACCACACGGGGGCAGCCATCTTGTGTGTTGGAGTGACGGTCAATTTGCATATTACTCTTTTATTACATAGGATGACCAAGAAGAACAAATGAACCTAATCAACTTTAATTTCTGCTCTTACAGATGAAGAAATGGAGACCCAGAGACATTAACTAACTTGCCCCAAATCATGCAGATGATTAATGACAGAACCAAGATTAGAATCCAGGTCTTTAAATCTTTTCACTTTTGTGCACTACCGGTAGTTTTCGGTTTGGGGTTTTGTAAATATTTTTTTCTTTAAATTTTTTCTAGGGGGGACGTATTTCTGATTATAAAAATAGTATCAGCTCGCCCTAACCGGTTTGGCTCAGTGGATAGAGCGTCGGCCTGCGGACTGAAAAGTCCCAGGTTCGATTCCAGTCAAGGGCATGTACCTTGGTTGCGGGCACATCCCCAGTAGGGGATGTGCAGGAGGCAGCTAATCGATGTTTCTCTCTCACAGATGTTTCTAACTCTCTATCCCTCTCCCTTCCTCTCTGTAAAAAATCAATAAAGTATATTAAAAAAAAATAGTAGCTCACTGCAAAATATTTGGAGAGTGAAAAATGAGCATAAAATATTGTTGATTCGCTTTTAAAATGTCACTGCCTCTCACATACCCTTCACCCTATACAAACTATATTTGTCTCAAAACTCAATTTCATTTACTGAAGTTTAAGTTGAAATCCAACTTAGACCAATCTTCAATCTGTAAAGTCTTAATGAAGGTAGAGCCCATTTTCTTCTTCATGGATTTATATAGCTCCACACTCAATGTTAGTCACCAATACCAAAATTCTTCATTTCAATTACCTACAAGTTTCCTGAGATTCAGAATGCTTCTATCAGAGTATGCTAAAGTTTAATTCAAGTAAAAGTCACCGCCCCCACTTGAATGATGCTTTTCTCAGCTATCTGCCAGTTTTTAAAGAATAACTGTCACTGGAAAATTGGTATATGCACACCCACAAACACAATGTAGTTCAGGCCAATTTATGCCATCAACTACAATGCTGAAATGAGACATATTTTGATTATCTTAAACAAAATCGGTTGAGGTTACTAATTACAAAATCTTTCCTTTTTCTTAAATTATATGTTAGTATATGAATACCTTTGTCTGAATGTCCTTTAACTAATAGATAGTAAAATCTTGCTGAATTGAAATAGACGAATTAAGATTATGCTGGGGAAAAGGAGGGGTCAATGGGGGGGAGAAGGGGGAAAGTGGTAATACTTTAAGCAATAAAGGTAAATATTTTTTACAAAAAGAGGAGAAAAAAAGATTACACTGTCCAGGGGGTGGGGAAATGGGGGGATGTTGGTCAAACAAACCAAATATTCAGCTATAAAATGAGTAAGTTCTAGAGATCTAATGTATAGTATGGGAATCAGAGTTAAAAATAATGTATTGTATACTTGGATTTTGCTGAAAGTAGCTCTCAAGTGTTCTCATTACAAAAAAAAATGTTAACTATGTGAGGTGATGGATATGTTCATTAGCTTTATTATGATAATTTCACAATACGTATCTCAAAACATCACATTGTACACTTTACATATACACAATTTTGTCAATCATCCCATCTAATAAAGAGGGAATATGCTAATTGACCCTCACGCTGTCACAAAGATGGCGGTGCCCACAACCAATAGAGGAGGGAATATGCTAATTGACTGTCACACCCTCAAAGATGGCAGCACCCACAGCCAATAAGGAAGAAATGTACTAATTGACTGCCACGCCCTCAAAGATGGCGGCATCCACAGCCACAAGATGGCAGCGTCCAGTCCCCTCAGCCCTGCTGGGGCAGCAGGCGCGCGGCAAGGCCTCCGGAGTACCCAGTCCCCTCAGCCCCTCAGCCGCCCAGGGCCAGCCCGAGGCACAGGCAAGACTTGGATGGCAGCTGCCCAGCCACCCAGGGCAGCCCGAGGCTCAGGTAACCAGGGCCAGCTGAGGCTTGCACTGCCGGCAGTGGCAGCAGCAGAGGTTGTGAAGGGGGCATCGCCTTCCCCTGATCTCCGGGTCGCCTCCCGCCCCTGAAGGCTCCCGGACTGTGAGAGGGGGTAGGCTGGGCTGAGGGATGCCCCCTCCAGTGCATGAATTTTCATGCACCGGGCCTCTAGTACTTCAATAAAGCTGGAGAAAAAAGGCTTTTCAATATGGTAGCCCATATGTGGCTATTGAGCATTTGAAATATGACTAATCCTAAGTGAGATATGCTATCCTCTCTAATAAAATGGTAATATGCAAATTAACCATCACTCCGCTACATAAGCCACGCCTGCCAGCCAAGCCACGCCCACCAGCCAATCAGGGCCAGTATGCAAATTAACCCCAATCCAAGATGGCTACAGCCACAGAGAGCAAGGTTTCCTAGGTAACAGAGCAAGCCAAGCTTTCCATAGCCATTGCAGGCCTAAGCCTCCACTCAAGCTACAAAGTTTCAATTACAGAAGGTAAACAAATTCAAACAAATGGTGGCAGAATGGAGCTTGAGAGAGCAGGCCAGGGTTGCCGGCGGCAACAGGGGAAGCAAAGCTTTCCGCACACCCTGGCCGGGCTCACCCGCTTAAGGCTACAAAGTTTCAATTGTAGAAGGTGAATTAACTGGCACAGAAATGGCTGCCACCCCAGGCTACAAAGTTTCAATTGTAGAAGGAAAATAAATTCCAGATACCAGGGCCTCCCCTTGGGTTGCCAGGGGGCGTGGCCGGCCTGCAAACCACCACAGGCCCCTCGCTCAGGCCGCCCCACACCCCAAGGGAACCCCACCTGATCTGGACGCCCTTCAGGGCAAACCAGCTGGCCCCCACCCATGCACCAGGCCTCTATCCTATCTAATAAAAGAGTAATATACAGATTGATCATCACTGCAACACACAGTATAGCTGCCCCCATGTGGTCAAAGATCCTGCCCCCATGTGGACACAAGATGGCCACCACAAGATGGCCAGCAGGAGAGGGCAGTTGGGAGGCACCCGGCCTTCAAGGGAGGGCAGTTGAGAGGGACCAGGCCTGCAAGGGAGGGCAGTTGAGAGGGACCAGGCTTGCAAGGGAGGGCAGTTGGAGGTGATCAACCCTGCAGGAGAGGGCAGTTAGGGGTGACCAGGCTAGCAGAGGAGGGAAGTTGGGGGCAAACAGGCTGGCAGGGGAGCAGTTTAGCATCAACCAGACTGGCAGCGGAGTGGTTAGGGGGTGATCAGGCTGCCAGGCAGAAGTGGTTAGGGGCAATCAGGAAGGCAGGCAGGCAAGCAGTTGGGAGCCAACAGTCCTGGATTGTGAGAGGGATGTCCGACTGCCCGTTTAGGCCTGATCCCACCAGGATCGGGCCTAAACAGGCAGTCGGACATCCCTCCAGGAGTCCCAGATTGGAGAGGATACAGGCTGGGCTGAGGGACAACCCCCCGCCGTGCACGAATTTCATGCACCGGGCTTCTAGTGACTATATAATACACATGAAAACTCAGAGACTTGGTACCAAAAAAAAGTAAAATAACTCATTTTTGTTACATATTGAAATGATATTTTAGATATACTAAATGAAAGGAAAGCATTATTAAAATTAAGGTCATGTTTCTTTTTACTTTTTTTAAATTGAACTATTAGAAAATTTAAAATTACATATGCGGCTCACATTATGGTTTGCATAATATTTTAATAGGGGAGCACAAAACTAGGACAATGAAGAAACAAAGGGGACAGAGAAAGACAATCAAAAATGAAGGGGAGCCCTGGCTGGCATTGTTCAGTGGTTAGAGCATTGGCCTGAGCACCCAAGGGTCACAGATTCGATTCCTGGTCCAGGGCACATAGCTGGGTTGCAGGTTCAATCCCCGGCCCCCAGTCAGGGCAAGTGTAGAAAGCAACCAATCAATGTGTCTCACATCAAAGTCTCTCTCTCTCTCTCTCTCTCTCTCTCTCTCTCTCTCTCTCTCTCTGTCTCTGTCTCTATCTCACCACCCTCTCTTTCCCCCTACCTCCTCCTTTCCACTCTCTCTGAAAGTCAATGGGAAAATAGCCTTGGGTAAGGATTTAAAATAGGGGGTGGGGAGCATTTCCCATTCCCTTCGACCTGGAATAACCCAGAACCTTTCTACTCTGTGGTCATAAAAGAAACCCAATCATTCTCTCGTTAATCAATAATCTGACTTACATCTTACTTCCTCTGAACAAGAATTGCAGATATATCTTAAATAAATAGCACACTGAATTTTATTCCTTGATATACACGTCACATCCTTAGCCTAAACAAACCTGAATTATCAGGCAAAAGGAAGAAAGAAGAAAAATATACCTTATTTTCTTTTTTTTTCTTTTTTTATATATTTTATTGATTTTTTACAGAGAGGAAGGGAGAGGGATAGAGAGCTAGAAACATCGATGAGAGAGAAACATCAATCAGCCACCTCCTGCATACCCGCCACAGGGGATGTGCCCACAACCAAGGTACATCCCCTTGACCGGAATCGAACCTGGGACCCTTCAGTCCACAGGCCGACGCTCTATCCACTGAGCCAAACCGGTTCCGGCTAAAAATATACCTTATTTTCCAATGGGAGAACTTCCATCTTATTCAAAAGGAAACTTATATCATGAAACTTTCTGCCCCAAGCAGCAGTTCTTTCCTGTTAAGTGCCCAAAAATTCCTGTTTTTCTTCTATAAGATGGTTGATAATATAAGAAATGTGGCCAAATATAAAGGTGCCCTTCAAAAAGACTTCCACTAAACAAGCAGTATTCTGTGTTGTTATGGCTCGAGGCCTCTTGTGAAGATTTTTAAAGGGTCACAACAGGTTTAAATTAACCCAATGGAAAGAATCTGGCATTTTAAAAGGGTCTGATGACTCAAAACATTCTTTTGGACTCTCCCAGCCTCTTCACTGGAAATGCACTCAGGACAGTCATACCAGTTCGTTTTCTTTCATGCTAGCCCAGGTCAAGTACAAACTTGAAATGTGAAATAAGGATAATTACTCTATGCTCACCTTGTTCACCAAGAGTTTTGTTTGTTGGGTTTTTTGGTGTTGTTTAGCTGGATGCTTGTTTCACTTTTCCATTTGAGTGGAAAGGTACTTACTTAAAATAATGATAGCCAATTCTTCCAGGACAGAAATTACCAGAATCCTTACTAGAACTCAGAAACCGAGTCTTTATATCAGGTTTTACTTTGCCAAGCTCCACCTAACTATGACTGTCTCTATCTCTGAGCAGAAAAAAGCTAGAAATTCTAACAACAAAGTCCTCATAGCCTGATGTATTAGAGATAGACCTGGCATGTAGCTGCAAGAAATGGGCAGGATTGGTTTAATTAAAGGAATCAGACGGTTGTAGGGATGAACACCTTAACTTCTTCATGTAGAGCTGGGTTTCCAAATCTCAGCACTATTAATATTTGGGGCCAGATAATTCTTTTAAATATATATCCTACCTAATAATAGAGTAATATGCAAATTGACCATACCTTCACTATGCCCACGATTGGCCAGGAGGTATGGGGGGGGCGAGACTCAGGGTGGTCAGGGTGGCCGATTGGGCCGGCAGGACGCTGAGCCATGGCTGTCCTGCGGCACAGAAGGGGCCTCTGAGGCAGCGAGCCCACATCCCGCCGCCGACCATCAAAGGCGGGGAGCTGGATGTCCGCTCTGGCACCAGGCCAAAAGCCTCCGCCAGAGGCTTTTGAAAGGCCTGGTGCACCAGTGGACAGACAGCCAGCTCACCTGCGATCGAAAGCGGGGAGCTGTGTGTCCGCTCCAGCACCAGTGGACCCCCTGCCATCAAAAGCGGGGAGCAGGCTGCCAGCAGTGTCCGCGGAGCGTGCTAGGCTTTGCGGGGCAGTGGATATGGCCTGGATGGCAGGTTAGGCCTAGGGGACCCTATACATGCATGATTTAATCATGCACTGGGCCTCTAGTATATATATAATGTTTTCAGAGAGGAAGGGAAAGGGAGAGAGAGATAGAAACATCAATGATGAGAATCATTGACTGACTATCTCCTGCACGTCCCCTACTGGGGATCAAGCCTGCAACCCGGCATGTGCCCTTGACCGGAATCAAACCCAGGACCCTTCAGTCTGCAGGCCAGCACTCTATCCACTGAGCCAAACCAGCTAGGGCTAATTATTTTGAACGATGTTCTGTGACTTGTAGGATACCTAGTGGCATCCTTGGCCTCTCTACCCATTAGGTGCCAGTGGTTATCTAACTCCCCACCAGAGTTGTGGCAACCAAAAAAGGTCTCCAGACACTGCCAAATGTCTCTTGGAGGACAAGAACGCCCCTAGTTGAGAATCACTAATACACTAGTAGAGCCAAAGCACCTGAAAAAGTTGCTGCAGCAGCCAAATCAAAGGCAGTTTACGCTACATCCAGGGTGGCAAGTTGCACTCCAGTGGTTGGCCTTGCACACATGGTAAGAAGTATTTCTGACAATGTTTCTGATACTAACAATTTAATAAAGTACTTCAGGGATATGAACAAGACAAGTTTCACATGATATTGGGTTCTTCAACGATGGTGGGAAGTGAGACTCCTGCCTCAGTAACTAATTTAGTTTGCAGACATTTTTCTTTATCAGATTAGCCAATAAGGATGGTCAACTAACTATTCAGAAGTCATGATGTTCCAACTTCTAAACTCAGATTTTTTTGTTAATTTTAAAATATAGTTTTTAAAAATAAAGTTTTAAAATACAAGTAAGATGCTACTTTTTGACCCATATAATTAGCAAAAATTAACAGGCCTGAGGACACTCGGGAACTGTGGAAAAACAGGAATTCTCAGATACCCTTGCTAGGAATGTAAATTGCTAGTTGTAAAGCAATTTACCAGCATCTACCAAACTTTGCATTTTTTACTCAAAATTCCACTTCTAGGAATCTATCCTGCAGATATACTAACATATGCACAAGGAAAAATATGTGTTAAGCAGTCCCTACAGCACTGTTTACAACAGCAGCAAATTGGAAATACCACAAACATTATCATTAAGGATACAGTTTTAAATAAATTACAGTATATTCATATCTTGGAAGCCCGTCCAGCCATTTTAAAAAACATAACAACGTGACAAACTTTTAAGTGGGAAATAAATGTACTACATAGATGACTGATTAGATAGATAGATAGATAGATAGATCCCATTTTTGTAAAGATAAGCGTGTATACATAAATAGATGAAAACAAAGAAAAAAATCTTTAAAAAAACACATCAATTTGTTTTCATTTCTTCAACAAGTATTTTTTTAAACCATTAATAATTTTCAAGACATACTTAAAAATTAGACTTGGGCTATCTTTAATGTTTCTAATTTTAGGCTTTAAAAACTTTCTTTTGCAAATGTCACTTTTTCTATAAATCAAGCTTTGTGGATAATCCAGTACATTGGGATGTACTGGCATTCGCCACCTGTCCACAATTATGCTGACAATGCTGAGCCTTCAAGCAAGGTACATAGGCTTAATTCCATTTACCAAACCAACTTCAAAAAGGTAGAAACCCCACTAACTGCCCTCTTGAGCCATAACCAATTAACAATTAAGAAGATACGCAGAGCCGAAGCCAGTTTGGCTCAGTGGATAGAGCATCGGTCTGCGGCCTGGAGGGTCCTAGGTTCGGTTCCGGTCAAGGGCGTGTACATTGGTTGTGGGCACATCCCCGGTGGGGGGTGTGCAGGAGGCAGCTGGTCGATGTTTCTCTCTCATCGATGTTTCTGGCTCTCTGTCCCTCTCCCTTCCTATCTGTAAAAATCAATAAAATATATTTAATAAAAAAAAAAAAAGATACCCAGAGAGATGTAGTTGAATTTAGTAGAATGTTTATTTTAATAAATGTTTATTGTTTAATTTAGCAGAATCTGATCATATGCAATCAAATTTAAATAATTCTAATTTTTCTAATTTTCCTCTCCTACTTAAATCCTGAATGAATAACCAAGGAAGTCAAACGTCTGAAAGACTGACAGACTTGACAAGTAATAAAACTTAAAGTCTCAATTCTAGATTTGGAATAGCAAATTATTTTATCTGGGTGCCAGTTTAAAAAAAAAAAAAAAAAAGGCAGTTTTCCAAAAAAAAATTTCTGGTTCTAAAATAAATGAGAAGACATACTTCAAACAAAATGTCAGGCACTCACCATAATAGCTATGGCCTTTAAACCACCCTAGCATCCCTCCCTCTGCCCCAGCTCTAGGCCATTTAACTACTTTCAAATGGAACATACTAAATTGCTATAAAAAAAATAAACTATATCTATTTCTTCCTGCTTAAGTTTTCCCATTTTTCTGTGACACTTTAACTTTATTCAGGCAGTTATCACAAATATACAATTCCTATATGATTTCATTTCCAAACATTTTACATAAAGCTTCATAAATGTTTGTGTACGATAGTATTTCCTTCCTTTGAAAGAACAATTTGACAAAATAATCTTAAAAGTCTTTATTCAATTAGAACCCTGGATGTGAAGACTAGCTCCATGAGATTTCATAAAACTTGGCCCCACATTTAAAGGCCACAATCTGCCCTAGCCAGTTTGGCTCAGTGAACAGAGTGTCGGCCTGCAGACCAAAGGGTCCCAGGTTCGATTCCGGTCAAGGGCACATACCTTGGTTGCAGGCTCCTCCCCGACCGGGCCCTGGTCAGGACTCATGCAGGAGACAACCAATCGATGTGTTTCTCTCACATCGATGTTTCTCTCTGTCTTTCCCTCTCTCTTCCACTTTCCCTAAAAATCAATGGAAAAATATCCTCGAGTGAGGATTAACAAAAAATAAAAATAAAAAATAAAAAATAAATAAAGGCCACAATCCTTTCCTTTCTTAACAAGCACCATCTCTGGATAAACTACACCTCTCCATCCTCCAAAGGCAAGTGAGAGTATACAGGGTAAGTAATGTACCTGGCGTATAAGCATGAACTTGCTCTAAGTCTACCAGAAACTGGAAAGGTAAGTCAATGATTGCTGCAAGCTGTCACAGAACACTGTTCCCTTCATGGTCAGAAACACACTTATGTTAATGCCATCACCTGGTATCACTTCTCCATTGTTCAATATTTTTTTGTCCCAAATATCAATTATTCTCATTTTCTTACTTGCTTAGAAGATAATAAATTTGATGAACTTTGGGCAATATGCTAGAAAATAATTTTTATGAACTCAGTACATGATTTTAGATAAATCTGTGCTTTATTCCTCACAAGCACTTATATATATTTGTAAAACACTAATAGACACAAGGTTTATTATTTATGTAGTCTGCAGTTTAGAGGTTCATAGAGATGACTGAACCTCTTACAATAACTCCATATACCTCTCTAGCTTTTGGAGCTCACACTTGGGAATCACTGGCAGAGAATATGAAATATAAAAGTGCCTAGTTACAAACAGAATGGCTCTTTAAATGTCTGCAATCTTAAGTGAAAATGTATTGTCAGGTACCAATGTTTTTTCCCTATAAGACTACAATTCAAATTTAAAAATCAAAGTTAGCCACAAAAATCACTTATATACAAGAATTTACTTCATAGGCAATTTTTAAGAAATGGAATTACTCAAAAAAGGGCTCAGGATACACTAAAACAGGGGTCCTCAAACTACGGCCCGCGGGCCACATGCAGGTGTTTTTGCCGTTTTGTTTTTTTACTTCAAAATAAGATATGTGCAGTGTGCATAGGAATTTGTTCATAGTTTTTTTTTAACTATAGTCCGGCCCTCCAACGGTCTGAGGGACAGTGAACTGTCCCCTGTTTAAAAAGTTTGAGGACCCCTGAACTAAAACATAGAACAAACTAGCTTCCATTTCTACCATCACAGAGGGAAGGCTGATTTTACTCCTGAGCTCCTCAGCCCCAGCCAGTGCACCTGCAACTAAAACCTTAGTAAAATTTTGAAGGTATCAGAGGTCAAAGCTACCTACAAAAGAGATGAATACATATGGCAGAAATGCAAAACTACAAATCCTAACACAGCCACCTCACTGTGAAACTATAAGGGTTGGAACAGCAATAATAAAAATGGGGAAAAGAGCAGTAAAACCACAAATGTAGACATTTCTCTTCCATATCCTCCCCTGACTAAAGCACAGGGAATTGGTCAATGTTTGTTAATATCTTGTTTGTTGTTATGAGAAATAAACCAAATAGTTTTTGCTCTGGATAAGCCCCAAGAGGCCATCTATTCTGGTCCCATTGTCTCATTTTACAGATGAGGTAAAATAACATAAGTGGCATGCTTCAGGTCGTTCAGCTGACTAGTAGCAAGTCCTAGTCCAGGAACTTCTGGTTCTGAGCTCAGCGTCTCCAGTATCTTATCTAGTATTTCACAATCCCTCTCATATGTCCTAATCTAGACTTGATTTACATTAAGGTTGAAAATTATTTTGACAATAACTATTTCAAACAGACACTTCTCACGCTTCATTTTATTATCCTGCAGATCATTTAAACTAAGCCTCAGAAATTTCCCACCTGTGAAGGTGGTGGTGGTGGACTTATTTAGGGCACTGTGGAATCTTTCTTATGAGAACATATCTCCTCTTTAAACTTGGAAATCTATAAGAAATATATGTCTTTTAAAAAATTAGTTCCAAATGCAACTTTCAAGAACCAAATAGTGAAAGTACAATTTTATTTTCAGAAACCAATGCCCTAAATTTACTTTACTTTTGCTTTAGATCAGATGGGTGCATTATCTCTCATTCAAATAAATACACCAAGTTGCCAAATGAAGGCGCATAATTGCACTGCCAAATGCTGCCCTTTTTTCACCAACTAAGTCTTTGTGACAGGAAATAATTTACAATGACTAAATTCTAAACTCAGGATTTAGGACACAATATTAAAAGTGACCTGAATAATTTTTATACATTTATAAGGTCAGCTGTTGACAACATAGAAACAAATAAATACCAATATGGAAAAGTACAAAATGGCAGATCCTAGCATAATAATAGAGCTAAATTTATAGAGTACTAATTGGGGACAGGTACAGTTTTAAGTGTTAACTCATTCAATTCTCACAAACCCATGTGAGATACTATTAGCCCCCATTTTATAAACTTAGAAACCAAGGCAGAGACAAATTAAAGGGAAAGTGCACATTCACACTGTTGTAATGGGGAGAGCCAGGATTTAAATCCAGGCAGGGTAGCTCCAGAGGCTCCACAGAAAATACTAAGATGCAAAGACGTTGGAAATTTTACTCAAATGTCCAGAACAGGCAAATCTAGAGACAAAAAGTAGATTAGTGGTTGCCTAGGGCTAGGGAAGGGGTAGAGAGAGGAATAGGAATGACTATTAATGGGTATGGGGTTTCTTTTTGAGGTGATACAAATGTTCTAAAATTAGACTATGGTTATAGTTATACAAATCTGTGAATATACTAAAAACTAATGAATTATACATTGTAAATAGATGAACTGCACAGTTTGCAAAGTATTCCTCCATAAAGCTGTTTAAAAAAAAAAAAAAGATAGTGTTGAGATATATGAAAAAATGGAGATGACAGTTATGTAAATTGCTAGGGGAAGCAGTTTGAATTCTATGACTACTTTTATAACTTTAGGCCTAAAATTATTTTTTAAGTTTTTTTCATTTTAATGGAACCTTCAATGCAGCATAAAGTAGAGGGTCCTGGAGTTAGAGGCAGAAAGTGCCAGCCTTGCCTCCAACCACTGGAAACTTCCCTTTTGTAAATAATGAGGGTGATAATACTCATCCTTCTCACTCCCTCACTTGCCACCAGGACCACTGAAAAATGATGTAATGAAGACACTTCTAAAATAACCAAATACCATTTATAGGAAGGATAAATGTTACCATGTTGAGATTTTATAAAATCAAAATTATCAGGAGATTGTCGGAAAATTATCAGAAGTCACCTGAAAGTTCATGAAATGCAGTAATCTATATATATAAAAGCCTAAGCAACCGGTACGACAGAACAACCAGAATGACTGGAATGACGGGTCGACCAGTCCCTAAGACGTGCACTGACCACCAAGAGGCAGACACTCAATGCAGGAGCTGCCTCTTGGTGGTCAGTGAGCTCCCACAGACAACCTCCCGTGGCCCCTCCACCCCGCCAGCCAGCCAACCTCCCAGAGTCCCTCCCCCTGGCCGGCCGGCCCCCTGATAGGCCTCGATCGACAGCCAGGCCAAGGGACCCCACCAGTGCACAAATTCATGCACTGGGCCTCTAGCAGGAATAACAACAAATACCGTATTTTCCGACGTATAAGACCCCCGACTTTTGAGAAGATTTTCCTGGGTTAAAAAGTCGTCTTATACGCCAGAAAATACGGTAGCTAATTCTTAGTGAGCACGCAATATGTGCCACAATGTCTGTAGCACTACTCATCTGTTTGGTTACTTAATTCTCACAACCTTATAAAATAAATACTATTATTATTAGCCCCATTTGAGAGAGGCACTTGCCAAAGGGCAAGTTGCTTAAGAAGTGGCTGAGCTGTAGTATGAATTTAAGCAGTCTGGTTCGAGTCCTGATTTTAATCTACTTCAGTTACTGCTCCTGAAGAATATTTCTCTTTTGAGAGCTATTCATTCATTCACCACTCATCCGACTCATTCACACAGGCCCTACACAAGGCAAAGACCATACAGTCGTGGGCCTCAGGGAGCTTACCCTGTAGATGGGGAAACCAGGCAAATAAACCCCAAATGCCCTTGTGAGAAGAGTGCTCTAAGGGAGCTGGGGATCCTGAGAGAATACAGAAGAGGGGCACCTCCCTGAGACCAGGAAGTCACAGGCTTCCTGCAGGTGACATCTGAGCTACACCTTGTAGATCAATAAGAGTTCAGCAGGAATAAGAGGAGGAGGAAGAAGAAAGGCAAGCTAACAGAAGGATGACCAATGGAGCAAGTACTAGAAACAACAGAGCACAGACAGAAAATTCACTACTGAGCAGGAGGAAGAGCACCATCTGCACTGAAATAAGACAAAACATATATGGATGCATACAAGATGAAGGATGGGACAGGAAGTTGAGGAAGTTCAAGATGATCCATGCCAGTTGGTCATCTCAATGGAGGCATATTCATTGTGGTATGTGAACAGGAAGTAGGGACTGAAACAGGGTGGGCCTAGAGATTTGAGAAAGGGGTTATCCCATTTATCCATCAAATTAATCTTTTGTGTTTAGGCTTAGTCCCTTTTTATAGATAAGCTAACTGACTCAAATGGATTAAGATCTCCCTAAGAGTCACACACAAGTATAAAAGCATCAAATCTCCAAAGCCTCCTCTCTTTCACTACCCCATACTCCTTCCATGAACACAAGAAATGTCTGTACTGACACTAGCCAGCAGTGATTTGGACTCTGTCTAGAAGACTGGAAAGATAAGAGAACTGGAGAAATGTAAACATATTATAAATCATCATTCAGAGAAACTGAAGATGTATACTCTCTTTCCCCAAACCACAAGCAAAAATGTTCTGGCACTGTTTTCAATATTTTAAAAAAAGTTAGTGGTTCCCAAAATGGAGACATAGATTACTGAGGCAGTATCCTAGTCACACACTGCTTTATATTCTTTACATTTCAGTGTTGTAGTTCAACAAACACTAATCTGACTAGGAGATGTATTACTAGTTAAATAAGCTAGTCACTCAATGTGACCTGACAAAAGGGCAAATTAATATAAATTATTAACAGTAATGACCTGTTAAATTTTCACCAGATTAGTTAACAATACTGGAATAAGACAGAATTAGCCCCTCAAATAAATTTTTTATTTACAAATTAATTCAGAATTTATTTTCAAGACCACAAGCCAATACAAATATAGCATCTGCCACCGTCACCCTATCACCCCTCTCCAGGGGGGAGAAGGCGGGGGAGTGGGGGGGTGGGGGAAGGGGGGAAGCTTGAAGAATTTACACCAGAATGTTTGAAATGGTGATCATCTCTAGAGCTGAAAGTAAAGATGATTTTTACCTCCTTCTGTCATATTCATCTGTATTTTCTACAATACACTGATGACTTTTAACTTTAAAAAAGTTCCCTTTTCCCTTTTTTTAGAAGACCAAAAAGCACATTCAAGTATTCACATATGAACAATTTGTACCTTTCTTCTTTTTTTTTTTTTTTTTGGCAAGACTCAGAAAAACTTAGCTCCAGACTCCTAACTGAAATCCTAACAACAAAATCTCCTTTAGCAACTGTATATTCCATTAAGACAACATCCAATGAATAGTATTTTAATGGCTGTTAAAACATTACTTGTCACAAACTTCCTAATTATAATATAAATTTAGCACGGGTGGAAAAAGAACTCTAAAAATACTTTTTTAAAAAGAACATTCATCAAAAAAAAAAAAAAAGAACATTCATCAAATGTAAAACTGTGGCTAACCTTAAATCATTTGTTAGTACAGTTCTTTTCTAAATAAAAGATAAAATAGTACTACCTTATTTTTCTATTATATAAAAATGATTTAAAAAATTAGAAGAAATGCCAGCTGGTATAGCTCATGGTTGAGCGTCGACCAATGAACCAATTCCTGGTCAGGGCACATGCCCAGGTTGCAGGCTCCATCCCCAGGATGAGGCATGCAAGAGGCAGCCAATCAATAATTCTCACTCATCATTGATGTCTGTCTCTCTCTCTCTCTCTCTCTCTCTCTCTCTCTCTCTCTCTCCCCCCCCCCTTGCTCTCACTCTCCCCCCCCCACTTCATATCTGAAATCAATTAAAACCTATTTTTTTTAAATGAGAAGAAATAAGTTGAATACAAACAGGTATTGGGTGCTACAGAAAAAACAAAAGCCTAAATTATTCCTATTTTCAAAGCATTTAAAATCATATTGAGAAAAAAAAGGACTATTTCTTACATTAAAAGGCAGAAGGCCGGCATATAGTGTTATGCAGTATACAACCTGGGAAGCTGTACATGGGAGCCCTAAATGATATATTAGTAAGGCAGGCCAATATGTGGGAATGGTCCAATGAGCGACATGGACCATAAATCAAGAATTACATACTCCATACACAAGAGCCAAGTAAGGAAAATTTATGAGTAAAACCAGCTCAATAAAAATAAGGTAGCAGCACCAATGTAAAAATAAACAACAAAGGCCTTGTCCAGAATGAAAGAGTAACAGGTATGGGTGACACTTGCAAAATAATTAGCTCCAATCAATAGTTACCATGAGAGAATATTGGACCAGTTAGAAATCCAGATTTTTAGAAGTAGCTGCTAATATTAGAAAATTTAAAGCAAACTACCACATTACAGAGGAGTTTAGAGGAAGGCACCCTCTCAGGAATCTTGAGCTAAGCCCTAAGGAGACAGGATCTTTATTTCCATCTTGGGGGGAACGAATAGCACATAGGCACTAAGGCCATTCAAGAACATGGGGTGTGGGGCAGCAGGCTGGGAACAGACCAGATGGCCTGTGTAGAGGAGTGCTAACAAAAGAGGTTAGAAGGGAACACTGTGAAGCTTCCAAATCAATGTCCGGTCTGTGGCTCACAGCATCCAAACCATCTGGCCTACACATCCCCAGGCGAGATCTACTTTTCAGAACCACTGGGGAGTACAGATGAGAATCAACAACTCAATCAATTCCTCAGTTGATTCTTACGCACACTGAAGTTTGAAAACAACTAACTGTTCCAGAGCAAGGAAGTAACAAGGAATAGTAAGGGCAAAAGCCAGTACATTTAAATCACATATTAAACATTACAAGGGAGACAGTTGTTTTAAAAGATGTTCTGTTTTAATACTCCCTACTACTCTATGCTTCCCCAAAAAAAATTTTTTCCCCAAAAAATGTTTTAATGTATTACATATTTTATTGAGTTTCACATCTGAAAATCAGAGTCTCCTCCTCTTAGGTATAATGAAATTAAAATAATTATATGAAGACTTTAAATGTCTTTATTTAAAAGGTTCACATAGCAGTATTTGGGGGGAAAAAACAGTCAAATAAAACAAACTTCTGCTTTATTAAGAAAGGGCATAGCCCTAGTTTTAAAAGCAAAGCAAATAAATACAAAAACAAAAATTGAAGTTCTGATTAAGCATGCAGTACTGAAATCATATGCCACAGTCTTGAGTCCAAAATTTAAATACATAAGTTCATTATTCAAAAATGAAATCTATTTAACGAGCTAGGGAATATGAGAAGTTCTAAAGAACTCTCCACGCTACTTCAAAATTTTCTTCCAAATGAAAAATCAGCCAGAGGTACAGATCATTCCTACCACACTACCTGAATAACCACTTATAAGCTTCAAAGTTCTGATTTCTACAAATAGGCCTCATGTTATCTTGGTTAGCAAAATTTTCTCTGGCAATCAAAAGAACCCCATTAAACAAGTTAGTCAACTTATTCCTGAGAACTATTTATCTGGCATATTAAAATGATTGGAGGAATGAAGCACAAAAAAACATAGTTTAGCCATAACCGGTTTGGCTCAGTGGACTGAGCACTGGCCCACGGACTGAAGGGTCCCCGGTTGCAGGCTCAATCTCTGGCCATGGTCAGGGTGCATACGGGTGGCAACAATCAATGTGTCTCTCTCACATCAATGTTTCTCTCTCTGTCTCTCTCCCACTCCTCCCACCCCCTACCCCCGCTTCCATTTTTAGAGACCATTCTCTCTAAAAATCAATGGGAAAATATCCTCAGGTGAGGATTAACAAAGAAGCAAAAAGCATAGCTTAAAATTGCTTTGGGGAGGAAAAATCAACACCCGTGAAACGCTACAATCTGTTTAATTCAAGAGCCTTGCCCACTTATACACACTATAAAAGGGCATACCACAAATGTGTGTTCAATAAACAGTGTTAAATTAAGGCTAATTTAGTCACCTTTGTCACTCCAGCACCTATAAAGTTCCTAGTACAATGTTTGCTGAATGAATGTTACGATGCAGTACATATAAATATGGCTTGAATGACTTAAGTTATGGCAGCCCCTTCCCTCTGCTTGTCCCCCTTCATCCAGTCTGTTTCACAAACTGCCCACATTCAGCATTTTCACAGGGGCCAAAATGTCACATAAGACCGTGTCCAGTGCCTATTCAAGCCCTTCTGGTGTCATCATTTTCCTAGATTCTTGAAAAAGCGTGTCTTCTGTATATGTTACCTAACATTTCCTAAGCACATACTATGCACCTTTATAGTACTAAGCCTTTGACATACATAACTTTATTGATTCCTTACAAGAAGTCTAAGATTTAGGCACTGTCAGCACCCTCTTTTTTTATCAAAGGAAACTGAGAGCTTAAATAACATTTTTTAACAGCCCTTAAATAGTAAATGGCAAAAACTAGACTAAACCCCTATCCTGCATGCCTCCAAAGTACATGTTCTTAACCCATTATAAGAAGGCAGAGTCCCGCCAAAACCGGTTTGGCTTAGTGGATAGAGCGTCGGCCTGCTGACGGTCAAGGGCATGTACCTTGGTTGCGGGCACATCCCCAGTAGGGGGTGTGCAGGAGGCAGCTGATCGATGTTTCTCTCTCATCGATATTTCTAACTCTCTATCCCTCTCCCTTCCGCTCTGTAAAAAATTAATAAAATATAAAAAAATAAAAAGAAGGCAGAGTCCCTGCTGCCATTGTCAGCACTCTTTTTCCACTGAATTATCTAAAAATCCCTCGTCTTGCTCCCCAGCTTTCTAACTCAAGCTTTGGGGCAACAAAAATTAATACGTATCCATCCACTTTCTGGGTTGGGAGATAATTCCAAAGGGGAAGACCTGAACGGCCAGAAGGAAGAAAACGGGGCAGTGAAACCGCATGTCTCAGCTCCTCCTCTTCGATATTTCTATTTGAAACTTAAAGAATGTGATTCTAATCAAGGACAAGTTAATCTGCACCTGCACATTTTTTTTACATCTTTACAAATTGGGAAATTTTAACATAAAAAATCACTAACTTTCTCAAATCAAAGATTTCAAGAAATGAATGATTCCTCAGGTTCTTTGAATTTGCCTTCAATCCTAGGTCAAATAACTCCCACACAGACTTTGCTGCTTAAAACTCAGCTTATTCTGTAGGCCTGTTGTGAACTGTAAACATTTCCACATGGCTCATTATGTCTATCTTTGTCATATGCACTGTAATTTAAAAATCATATAGTTGCCCTTCTTTTTAAATATTCTGATTGAGAGGTTTCACTAAGCCAGACTGCCCTTCCTCCTACTCATTCCCATCTCCATCTCATTATTCCAAATTAGAGGTTTGACTATATGTTACAAACACATACCTGCAAACGGTTAACTCCTGTGGACCAATATAATTCAGATTCAAAGCCTCAGAAGCAGCTACAAGAAAGCCACTTGAGAGACAAATTATACTTGAAGTACAGCAACTGTAAGCCTGGGTTAGCTAAAGCTCAGAGGAAGCCTGGCCCAGTGGGGCCTGAGAAATTTGGGGGACAGATCTTAAAAAAAAAAAAAAAAAGATAGAGACTTGGAGGGACTTAAGGAATTTCAAGAGTCCAAGGAGAAGGGAGTAACACCACAACTACCTGAGCTTCCATGTCTGGCCTACAGTGTCTGCTCTGTGTGCCACCCTCTGCAAAAAACATACATATGTATACTTATATATTTTTGTAAACCATCAGCATATACTGGAATGCTTATATTTCTAAACCCATGAAATGAGGTATTTATAAAGAAAAATGATTCAAGCCCTAGCTGATTTGGCTTAGTGCAGTGGTCGGCAAACTCATTAGTCAACAGAGCCAAATAGCAACAGTACAACGATTGAAATTTCTTTTGAGAGCCGAAAACTGACTTCTGCGCATGGGCCATGAAGTTTCAATAGCACTGTACGTGCACGTCCGCACGTGGTATTTTGTGGAAGAGCCACACTCAAGGGGCGAAGAGCCGCATGTGGCTTGCGAGCCGCAGTTTGCCGACCACTGGCTTAGTGGATAGGGCTTTGGCCTGCAGACCAAAGAGTCCCGGCTTTGATTCCAGTCAAGGGCACATACCTCGGTTGCAGGCTCCTCTCTGGCCCGGGCCCTGGTCAGGGCTCATGCAGGAGGCAATCAATCAATGTGTTTTTCTCATATTGATGTTTCTCTCTGTCTTTCCCTCTCTCTTCCACTCTCTCTAAAAAAACCAATGGAAAAATATCCTCAGGTGAGGATTAACAAAAAAAAAGAAAAATGATCCAAATATCATCAGCTTAAAATTGCTTAAATTTTTAAGGGGAATCGGATGGACACTTCATTAAATGTCATTACGTTAGTCCAGCTGAGCATCAGGCAAGGGGAGGAGATAAGTTGCCTCAGGTCTTACCAGCTCTGGGAATGAGCCACCTCCAAAACCAGGCGATGAATTTCATTTAACAGTTATTTCACTGAGGCTGTGGGAGCATATGCCCTGTGCCAGGCACTGTTCTAGAAACTAGGGATAAACACTCAAAGGTGCTGTCCTCATGGAGTTTACAGTCTAACTGGAGGATACAGAAAATAATCAGCTGTCAGGTGGTGAAAAGTGCTATGGAGTAAAATAAAGAAGCCAGAAATTGGTAAGAATGAACATTAATTTATGTAGGATGTCAGTGAAGGCCTCTCTGAGAGGGCAACATAAACAAAGACTTAAAAGAAGTGGAGGATGGAGCCAATGCTGAATATCTGGCAAAAAACAGCAAATACAAAGCCTTAACGCAAGAGCATGTTTAGTGCCTTTGAGAAAGAGCAAGGAGCGAAGTGTGGCTGGAATAGGATGCGTTAGGAGGTGAGCGATCTGAAGTCAGAGAAAGGGCCATATCATGTAAAGTCTTGAAGCCTCAAGAGAGAATTTAAATTTTATTCTTAATGAGAGCAGAAGCCAATGGAATATTCTGAATAGAGGAGGGAAATGATCTGACCATTTTTAGTTTGCTCTGGCTGCTGCATATTGCACAGGGGGCAAGAGTGCGGAAGCAGGGTACCTGTTAGGAGCAAAGATAATAGTGGTTTGGAATAGGAGTAATGGAGGAGGCAGTGAGAAGTGTTTGGATTCTAGATATTTTTCAAAAATATCCATTGGTTTTTGGAGTCTTCAGAATATCTGTGGCAGAATGCAAAAATGGCCACAAAATCTTTTCTCCCTTGTATTCATGCCACTGTGGTATAATTTTAGAGTTCTTCCAACTAAGAGGTAGAATCTTCCTCCACCCTTGAAATTTCAGCTGACCTTGAAACTTGCTTTGACCAATGGAATAACAGCAAACATAATGAAAGTAGAGATTTTAAAAGTATTTAAGCATTTGCACTTGCCCTCTCTTACTGCTCTAGAAAACCCCACAACCCAGACTAATCTGCTGGATGATAAGACTCACACAGCCCAGACACCTCTGTAGCCACAGCCATCAGGTATGCGAAAGAAACCATCAACTGCCAGCTGACTGTAGGTGAACCCAGCCCTGGCTGATGTGGCAGAGTTGGTTGAGCATCCTCCCATGCACTGAAAGGTAGCTGGATCAATTCTAGGTCTTAATCCCCAGTAGGGGGCGTGCAGGAGGCAGCTGATCAATGTTTCACATATTGATGTTTCTCTCTCCCTCTCCCTTTCTCTCTCTAAAATCAATAAAAACATAAATTAAATTAAATAAAAGGAGTGAGCCCAGAGGAGATCAGGACCATCACACATCTGAAACCAGCCTAAATTGCCCAAACACAGAATGGTAAACTAAATAAATGGCTGTTGTTTTTTAAGCCACCAAGTTCTGGAGTGGTTTCTTATGCAGCAAAAGCTGATTCAATATTTTTTACCCCTCAAGTCAAATGCAAACCACTAAGCTCTCTTCGCTTCTCTAATGGCATTACATAAAAACAAAATTTTAATTCTAAAGTAAATTGATAGAGAATGGACTTGATGTTGCCTAGTCAAATGAGCTAATTAGAACAGAAGAGAGCAAAAGTCACAAATTACAGTGTAGCTCATTAAAGTGTGGTATGACAGCCGAGGAGCTGAGTTCTTTATGCAATGAAATACCAAGGTAAGAATCTCAGAAAACAGGGAGAACAAAAGATTTCACACCAATAGAATTTCTCTTTTCAATACCCCACACACCATTTCTGAAAATTACTAAGTACTTTACCCTCCTGCTGAACATCAAAAATAATGCTTTTTCAAGGTAATCTAGAGAGATGAGCAATTAAAGCTTATAGAAAAGAAACCAATAATGTTGAAGATATCACAAACTGGACTTCTCTTCCTTGGCTGATACAGATAGATAGGTTAACGGAGGATGGTGGGTGGATAAAAGAACAAACATACACCAGATAACACTTTGATTATTAACCTGACTGCTAATTTGATTAATTATGAGAATAAGCATTTATGCTATATGGAAGGACTCCTCATGCTACAACTGATTATACAAAGGTCTAATGTAATGATCACCAATATTCAATGGATTCTTTTATTCCCAGTTGTTTATTCCTTGCTTACTTTCTATTAGTTTTGAAAACAGACACAACTACTTTTCTGTGTTATAATTAATTTTTTTCTTTGTCAAGGTAGGAGGTGAAATCCTCCACTTCTTTTTCCCAAAGATAACCACTGTTTACAGTTTCTTTTTATCTCCTTCCAGACTATTTCTCTCTTAAAAGTTATGTCTGACACCACAATTTTAAAAACAAAAACATTTATAATTCTTTCAAGCTACCTTATAAATTAAGTAGAATGCATTCTATATGTGTGTTCTGCTGTCAGAGCTTTTCAAACTCTATAAAAATCTAACTTTAATATTTATTATATGCTGGCTGGCTGGATTTCTGAAACCGCTCATCTCTTATCACCAAAAAGAACTAAACAGCAATGAATGACCCCACTCTCCCTCAAAAAAAAAAGTATCTAATGGGTGGGAGAAAAATTACATTTTTTGGAACTGAAACAGAAATTGGATGGTTAAACGAAAGCATTCGCTACAGTTTATGGGCCTGGTTTATATTTGACATGTGGAAATGAATTTTCGAGAAGAAAAAAATTCCTGGAGACAGCTCCTAATTATCTACGTTTCAGAAGATATGCTCACCAAAGAAAGGCCCCCTAGGGTCTATTCAGAAGGGGTCTATATACACTGAACCTCATTCAAGTACAAAGGACAAAGACACAGATAGTCTTATCAAATTATGTATAGCAAAATGAAGAGCCCGGGAAATGAGTGTTTTAGTAAAAAAACTTCCCAAATACTGTATACAGCTTTTCAAATATAGGAACCCCTATTACTTATAAATTTAGCAAACCACATCAAATCTTTGCACCTCTTAATTATCCTCACTAATGAAGGGATAGAAACATGAATAATCTAAAATTCGCTTCTTCTTGAGTATTAAAAAATGTACCAACTGTAGGGGATGGGAGGCACAGGATGGAAAGAGCAGACTTCCTACAACAGCAAACAGAAACTTTTCCTTTTTAATTATGATTGCCTAAGGCCAGAATTAAAATAAGATTTTTAAATGTCCTAAATACATATCAAACAAAAGTGAAGACAGGTTGAGTGAAGGGAAAAGTCTATCCAGCTAAGAGGAAGAAGAAACTACAGAGGACCAGAGAAGTAACTCTTAGAGCACTCATCTTTCATTAATCATGAGGAGCCAGAACCAGTGCCTCTGAGCTGACAGAAATCCCTATAAGGCAAGAGGGGCCAGAGCAAGAGAAAGGACTAGAATATTATACTCTCCCACAGCTCACTCTTCCACTCACACATCCCCCACAAACCTACCCAGCGGAGACTACACAAAGGTAATGCTACACTGGGTTCCAGCCCAGTGAAAAGTTCTCTATGCCCTGGCTAGTGTGGCTATTTGGTTAGAGCATTGGCCCAAGGACTGAAGGGTCGCAGGTTTGATTCCCAGTCAAGGGCAGGTACCTGGGTTGCAGGCTCAAACCCTGGTCCTGGTCAGGGTCCTGCTCAGGGTGCATAGGGGAGGCAACCAATTGATATGTCTCTCTTACATTGGTGTTTCTCTTTCTCTCTCTCTCTCTCCCCGCCTCCCTCCCTCCATTCCTTTCTCTCTCTCTAAAAATCAATGGAAAAAAATGTCCTCAGGAGAGGATTAACCAAAAAATGGAAAAAGAAAGAAAACTTTTGTCTACAGTGTATTCCAAGGAGCGTAGCAAAAGTGCCAAGTTAGTGCCAGCAACAGTTCTAGTGAATCAGCAAATCTCTATCTAGTCTAAACCCGAGATGTGACAGGAACTGAGTTTTTTGTCAAGGCTGCTACACTGAAATTCATTTAATGTTTGTATACTATTTCTGCTCTCCACAGCTGATGAAATAAATACTATCTAATAAAGGCCCCACTAAATTTTGATATCTGAACAATCAGCATATTCATTCATTCATTCATTCATTCATTCATTCAATACTCATTCCCTATCTCCTTACACGCCAGACACTAACTCCCTCAATCAGAGCCAAAATGACTGAGGATAAAACCAGAAAATGAAACTTATGCCCAGATCCTATCAAAGCATTTGGTAACCTTTGATTATCGTAAGCCTTTCAGATTCAGAGACTCTGTTCTGTCCAAAGCAGCACCTTTTTGGCTAACCAGAGTGGGCCATAATCATAAAACTTTGTAGTTAAAGCCATGCTCAGTTTATTACACAACTACATTGCACAAAAACACTCTTCGTTTTTAAAAAATTCTTTAAAAGAGTATTTAAAATGCAAACCAGAAAAGAAAAAGGAATGAGTAAGAAGTGATTTTATAAGTTAGCACCATTTTACATATAGGGAGTCCCAAAAAAATGTATGCACACTTTAACAGCTGATAACTCACTTAATTTTTCACTCCTTTTCAGGTTTAGCTGATTTGAAATAATGAGTGAAGCCAGACTAAGCTTTGAACTAAGAAAATTTATTCTAAAGTTCCATTAGACTTTTTTTATGGGGATACATAAAAGAGAAAGCTTATGGTACAAAACCAGCAATAGTAGACAAATTGAGGGTACACAAATACCAAATGAGATTATTTTTAATGTTTGCCATTCCATTGCTTCCTGTTATCAGCAGTGCCTGTACCAGAACAGCCATCAGTTTGAAAACAGGCATTGACAAAAAAAATTACTCATTTCTGTAGATTCTTTTAAATTTTGAAAATGAACTGTATGTTAACAAACACTGACCTTATAATCATTCAAAGTGTGTATACATTTTTTGTGACACCCTCTACATGAAGATTTCCCTTCCTCACTGAAAGGATGGTTTCACTCAACAGGAACTCATTGAGCAGAGATGTGAAGGGAGCACTTATCCTAGACCCGTGGTTGGCAAACTGCGGCTCGCGAGCCACATGCGGCTCTTTGGCTCCTTGAGTATGGCTCTTCCACAAAATACCACAGCCTGGGCAAGTCTATTTTGAAGAAGTGGCGTTAGAAGAAGTTTAAGTTTAAAAAATTTGGCTCTCAAAAGAAATTTCAATCGTTGTACTGTTGCTATTTGGCTCTGTTGACTAATGAGTTTGCCGACCACTATCCTAGACCGTGGGAATTCAATCATGAATGGACATGAATCCTGACCTCAAGGATGGAAATAACATAACAACTATCAATTACCAAGTGCCTACCATGTGTCAGCACTGGTCTGGGCACTTCATATATATCACCTCTCAAACTAATCCTGCAAGGCAGATATTATCACCACTTTACGGATGAGCAAACTGAGGCTCTAAGATCATTTGTCCAAGGTCACCTAACAGGCAAGGAAAATTGGCTGGAATTCTAGGACTGTCTGGCTCACAAACCTATCCACTTTCCATGACTCTACCTTCTGGACACGCAATATCTTTGTCTTCATCGTCAGTCTACCTAGCCTCCCAAGCTACCTTTATATTTCCAACCTGGCCATAGCTCTAGATGTTGTCCCAAGCAAACCTACCTGCAAAATGACTTAGGAAGAAAAAATTCAGAGAGAAGAAAAAAATAAATGTCAAAATTCTTTTTTTTTTTTAACAGATGGATGGGGATGGGGGAAAGAACAACTATAGGGGACTGTCTCTTTCTTCAATAAAGCTGAAATCAAACAGTATATACACCTACAGTGTCCTGCCTCAACTGAGGCTCTCATTGTTAAGTCTTAGAGTCTTTATTTAAAATCTTTAAAATATAAAGTAAGAACTAAAGGTAGAACAGAAACATCAGCATCTACCAGCTCAGGAAGATAACCCGAAAAGAAGAATTCTGATTGACATTCCAATTCAACCACACTTACTAGACTCTGAACTGCCAGTTATTTCTTGGAACCTTGTCCCCTCATTCTATACCTACTTCAAAATTATATGTACACTAGCATTCCCGTTGCAGGAAAAATCCTGCAATAGGGTTTCCTGCTGCACTCTACCCCGCCCTGCCTGCTCTCCTCCCTTGTCCCCCGCCCTGCCTTCTCCGCCAGCCCACCCGCTTTTCCCTTCTCCCCCAGCCCCGCCTCCACTCCTCCCTTCTCCCGCGCCCCACCTTCTCTGCCAGCCTGCCTGCTTTTCCCTTCTCCCCCCGCCCTGCCTCCGCTCCTCCCTTCTCCTCCCCCCGGCTTGCTTGCTTCTCCGCAGCTTTGCTCCCTTCTGCAGCTCTTAGCTTCTTTCTACGATGTCTTGATATGCAAATTAGCCGCCATCTTTGTTGGGGTAATTTGCATACTCGTCCTGATTGGTTGGTGGGTGTGGCTTGGCTGGCGTGGTGAAGGTGTGGTCAATTTGCATATTTGTCTATTATTAGGTAGGATTATGCTTTGATTGGTTGTTCAGTTTTTCTGCCATTCAGTCTAATTGCATATTACTCTTTTATTATATAGGATGTTGCTTTTGTGAATATTTTCAATCACACTTATTTTATTTGAATGTATTATGAAAGGAAAAACATCCACTGGGGTTGAATACATTTTCTTCTCTCAATAGAATGTGAAGGCATATCAATGACAACACGCATTATCATTGAGGTAAGTATGAAAAATGAGTGGTTTGGACATTGTAATAACCATAACTTCCCAAATTTTATAGATCTAAATAAAGACTAACTACAGGTTTCCCTGCTAATCACAATTATAGATGCTCAACAAATTCATAATTTCAGTTCATAAAAATAGCGCTAGGTAAAAACTCACAGATGAAGAAAAATTTCTAACACATGTAAAATTCATATTCTAAGCCACCTGCTCCAAAGATACTTTTGCAAAACTCCTAGCAACATCGTTAGATATTTTTTTTAGATTCTCTCTTTCATTTTTTTCAATGTTCCCACTCCATGAAAGATGTTAGGTTACCAGCTATTTCCTATCTGTCCAGGTAACATTCACCAACCGCTTAGCAACCACCAACAATCCCTCCCCATGATTCACAGTGATAATGTTCAGTATCATCACACATATCCATCTTCCCAATCTCCCCCAACACATCACCCATACCAACTGGGGAAGACAAACTTTTAACATCTGCCATAGAGCAAAGCAGCTCACACTTGATTAGTCTAGTCCTTGGGTCTGGTAGTATACTGACTCTGACAGCTTCCAAATGTTACTTCACTCAAAAATGCTTTTTAAATGCTTTTTAAAGTTCATTAGCAAATGCAATAGATAGTGATATATTGTTTCACTTAAACAATTTAGTCTATGATAGACTTAATGGAGTTTAAAAAACAAATAGCCGCTTCCCTAAATATAAAAAACGGAAATAAATCATCTTTAAAAGATCCACTTTAGCCCAGCTGGCATGGCTCAGTGGTTGAATGTCGACCTATGAACCAGGAGGTTATGGTTCCATTCTCCGTGAGGGCATATGCCGGGTTGCTGGCTCAAACCCCAGTGTGGGGGTGTGCAGGAGGCAGCCAATCAATGATTCCCTCACATCATTGATGTTTCCATCTCTCTCTCCTTCATCCTTCCTCTCTGAAATCAATAAAAATATCTTAAAGGAAAAAAAAGAAAAAAAAGATCCACTTGAAACCCAGATCTTAAAATACCCATCAGTAGTATTTATAAATAAATAATAATAACATCAACGACAACAGCAAAGACAGCTAACATTTATATAACACCATGATCTGGAACCTACTCTAAACATTAGCTATATTAACATAATCCTCAAAATCACTTTATGGAAAAGTTTTTGATCTCTCATCTTTTTCAAATGAATCAAGCAAAACTTCATGACTATCTCACCGAGAAAGACACAAAGAACTATGATACCCTAATGTGAAAAAATTATTCTCTTTAGAAATAGTACAAAATTATAAACAACCTTGCTAAAAAATAACAGAGAAATCTTTCTAGACAAAAAATGTAGGTGTAGTGTTCTATTTACATTACCATGCAAAAGAAAAATAATATTCCATTAAGTAAAACCTTAAGAAAATATAATTTCACCAATACTATATTGATATTAAATATAAACTTGCACTCACAAGATTGCACATTTTTTGACTAATCATAAAATGATTCTAAAATTATTTTGAAATTCATTAACCATTAAGGTACAAGAGTGGTCACTTAAGACTCCAAACTGTCAAAGACTCCAAACTCTACAGTCCTTTTACTTATTTTGTTGGACTCTCCCACAGGTCAGGGCTTTCCCGCTTACGTAAACCATCTCAAATCCAGTTCTGCTTCAAGCACTGGTACAGAACGAAAAGCACTCACTCCACTCAATTTTCACCACCCACAGAAGGCAGCACAGATAACAAAAAATAATTTAAATCATAATAGCTCGAGAAAATTTAAAATTAGCAAGTGACAAGGAGGTGGATTCAATTTTTAACTTCATTCAAATTATCAAATTTAAAATACTTTCAATTATTTATTTTTCCAATCTTCATAGTAACCATAACATCACCAATGTTAATTGCTTTGTCTAACTGTACTTTTATTGTTGCTTGCATCCTCATTTAATGAACTTCAACTGGTGCTGACAGTAATTCTAGCTCTAATCTTCTAAACATTTATTCTTTTAATGAATTCAATCTATTGTATTATGTCCCCCACTATTCCAAGCAGCAGTTCATAACCCAGTGAATTAAAACACATGAAAACTTAAGATCATAAACTTCAATAACACAGGGCCACCTATAGAGCATATAGCTAGACATGCTGATGGATTTTATTTAAATTTAAAAAGACATTTTGTACACTGCACATTTATAATCTGAAAGTAAACTGGTAATATTATTTTAAAGGAAGCAATAATTAAGTGATTTGTTTTCAAAGAAACTTCAGTATCATCAAATGACAAGCATGATGTTACCATAACAAGAAAAAAGAACTTTTTCAATTCCAAATCCAACAATAAGACTATCTCAGAGTAATCTTCCAGTTATTTTCAAAGAAACCTCAGTATCATAAAATGACAAGCACGATGTTACCATGACAAAAGAACTTTTTCTAATTCCAACTCCAATGATAAGACTATCTCAATGTAATTATAGTGCTATTAATCATCACATAGAACAAAAAAAATTTTTAAGTACAACACTGGAACACCTAAGCATGAGAGGAAAATATTATTTCTCACAACTGAGTAAGGAGTTTATGGGTAGTTTATATATTCTATAGTTGTATATTTACAGATATGTACAAGGACAGGATCAAGGACAAATTTTATCCCAACCTGAATGATTTGGTCCTGACAATGTAAACAGCCCCATCAGTCTCTGACCTCCAGCTATAATAATGGCCTATAATGACCTTTTGAGAAGAAGAACATCAACCTTCTTGATTTGCTCATTACTGTGTTCCGAGGGCAGTGCCTGGTGCATCATACTGTTCAGAAATTTGATGAATGAACTGACTGGATTATACAGCCCACAGCACAATTACAAAAATTAGAATTTAAGGCCCTTGGAGGAGACTATTTAGCCAGGCCATATGTAGACTCCTTTCATTGCTGTTTGCTTCATATATACTTTGAAAAGCATTTGCACTTGATTTATTTCATTCAAGCAGCACCATAATTCAAGAATATGAGTACAGGGTCTACTACTCCCAAGCCCAAGGGCACCTAAAGTATACACCATTTCTAGAACATCCCACTAAACCAGAAAAGCCTAAATAAATTCCACTATTAGTTGAAATGCCTTTTATAATTTTAATATATAAATCTAAACACAACAAACTATAGCTCTATCCAAAATCTTTTAAGGAAAAACTAAACCTAGTTAGTGAAGTACACTTTCTCAACATCCAAAGGTTATGTCAAAGTTCCTCATACCTGAAACCTTACAGACAGATCTCCCCTATCCAGCCACATCCAAGTAAATTTCAGAACTAAGTTTTAGAACATCATCTTAATTGTTTTTGATTAAAATATCCTTAAGCTTTCTTAAAGTGAAAGGAATATTATTTCTAGATGACTGGTTACTGTTAAAAACACCAGTTCATTGTATTAGTTGTAGATGGAGATCAAATGTAGATGGAAGCATGGAAGGACAGGGCAGAACAGAGAGCCCAAAAATGTCCTTCATTTTTAAAAGTCCCTTGTATCAATGTGCTTTCAAGTCATTTTGACTTTTGCTCACAAATTAGGTAAAAACACCAGTCCTTTTGATGCATCACTGTCTTTTTGGAAAATTATCTTGATGAGACAAAGACTGAAGTAGCTTCCTGACCCTCAAAAGAAACTCATTTTTGCTACAAATGTCCTTGGATTCCAAAATATTCATTCAAAAAGAAAGTGTTATATGCCTATATCGTGCAAGTCACACGATATCTATGACTTCCAAACTGATAATTTCAGATAGCTCCTTAGAAGCCTGAACCCACTCAGAAGCCTCACTGTATGTCCTTATAAAATGTGACAGAGAAGTACCCCCTTCTATTTCCAGATATCCTCTTCTAAGGATGCTTTAGTAAAAAAGGATAATTCAAAAGCCCGTATCTTCCTTATTAGAAGACAGTACTTTTCCTGAAATGATGCCAAGTCCCAATTTTCTCCACGTTCTTTTTAATGTTTTACCATTTTACTTTGAACAGTGTTCCAGGCACAAACAACCACGAATTAATTAAATTACAATATAACATCACCATAAAATGAAAGTCTTTCATGGTGCCCACATAAATGGATGAACTTCGGCCAGATCTCCCCTTACAACACTTGGTGTTCTGAAACAAGATGCAGGTTCAGAGGAGTAACTCAAAGAAAGATGGATGACAAACAGAATGATAACAGAAGGAATATTTATTAAGCAACCAAACACACATTAGGCAGTTTACCCACCTGATCTCACCCTTCACTACCACCTCGGAAAGTATCAGTCCCATTTTATAAGAATGGAAATTGAAGCTCCAACACTCAGTTCACCAAGCTCAGTTCACCAAGCTAGGATAATCGCCTGGACTTGAACCTACACCCTTTCCTATAACAAGCTAATTCCCCTAAATGGAAAGATGAATGGTAAAGGACACCACTGCCAGAATGCTACCAGTTTACCAAACCCTAACCTCCCCGTGGCTGACATGCCTTTACTGTGACAGTATTTGAGTCCTACTGGAGTCCAGAGCAGCATCTTCCCCCTCCCCACCATTGTGAGGTGCTGGCTACCCTTCCTGCCTGCCTCTTGGCTACACTGAGGCCCACTACTCTACCATGAGTCTTCCCCATCACCACCTACCTGTATCTTCACACAGTGCTACTGCCTGCCTGGCTGTTCTTCCCTTCTCTCTGCTTCTCTTTCTTATCACTTCAGTATCCTCACAATTTTCAGGTTCCTTCCAAAGGTAGTAAGATGATTCACTTAGTACATAATCCCAGCCCAACATGAGCAAGATGGCAATTAGCTCCCATGCTCACCTGTGTTCCTCTACTGCTAGTATGCATAATAGGCACTGGCTCTGGAACCTGACAGGCCTGGGGTCCCAACCCTGGCTCTCTCTGCAGGACTGGGCAAGTTACTTGGCTCAGTTAACTGCAGACACCCTGTTCTTGGTGTTGTTGGGAAGCTCAATGTGACACCATATATTACATCGCCGGGCACACAGCAGAACCAACAGCCCCTGCTTCTCTTCTCCTTCTAAACTATTTATTCACCAGCAAAGATACCTTGAGTTTCTCCTCCCAACTTCTTCCAGGTCCCCAGCTATTCCAGGAAAATGCTTTTTCATAGGCACAATTTTACCACTGGTAGTCCTAGTTACCTAGCTTAATTTTTCAAACAACCCCCCTATAGTCATGCAGTAACTTCTACCTTCAACCACCTTTTAAAATTCTTTCTGATATAAAAAAGAATTAAAAATCGGGAGAGACATGCAGAAGAAACCTCATGAGGTCTCCTTTCTACAGAAAGGGATTATATGACAAGTTATCTCTCTCTGCTCTGAGCAAGGAAAATGATGCCTACACCCAAAGCAGCGGTTCCCTAGCCTTCGCAGAAAATCTACTGAAAGCTCTAAAGCCTTTGCCCTGAAAAATGTCAATCTGCACACAGACATAAAATACCATCTAGAACAGGCGTCCTCAAACTATGGCCCGCGGGCCACATGCAGGTGTTTTTGCCATTTTGGTTTTTTTTACTTCAAAATAAGATATGTGCAGTGTGCATAGGAATTTGTTCATAGTTTTTTTTAAACTATAGTCCGGCCCTCCAACAGTCTGAGAGACAGTGAACTGGCCCCCTGTTTAAAAAGTTTGAGGATCCCTGATCTAGAATTTCAAGAGGGTCAAGGGCCCCCTGAAACCCACCTACCAACAGCAAGGTAAGAGCCCTGGACAAAGAACTACCTATGATACTCCTGAAACTGGCAAAATCCTCAATTCAGATTTTGTTTCTTTGAAGTGCAATAAATTCAAAAACCTAGACAAAAGAAGAAGTTTTCTCATTCACCTCTTCACCTCTCTCTGTGGCTCAAAAACAAAATGCTACAAAACTAACAAGGCTCAAAACCTGAAGAGGCGGTTCAATCACTCTTAGAAGCAAGATCTCAAAACAAGGATGCGATAGGGCCAGTGCATGTATTGGGGATGAGCAAGGGAAAAGGAGGTACAAAAATTAAGAATTAGAACTCTTTAATTTTATTTTTCAATATCATCCTTTAGAACTTCCTTTGTTCATGTATGTTCTTAAGAAGCATTACATATTTGTATAATAGCACAAGTATGCAATGTATAAATAGATATACAGGGTGTCCCCAAAAAATGTATACTCACTTACACAGCTGACAGCTCAATTTTGAAAATGAAATGTATTTTAATAAACATTGCCTTTATAATTATTCAAAGTGTGTATATACATTTTGGGAGATACTTTGTATATGTTATTTTTACTGATAGGAGTAACCAATTACAAAAAATGTTTGGAGACCCTGTCCTAGTAGACAACTGCCAATTAGTTATTTAACAAAAATATTATCTAGTAATTCTCCACAAATGGAATTTACCTTAAAATAAATTACATTTGCCATCTTAAATTCTTATTCCTGAAATCAGAAGTCAGTGTGAAACTGATGTTGACTAAACAGTAATGCTGAGATTGCTCCAAAAGAACTAGTTCCCCTTTTTGCTTTAAAAGTCTAATTCTCACAGCTATACATACATGTACCGTATTTTTCTTTCTTAAATGAAAATAATCCATGTAATGTATTTAAAAAATGGAAATCAACTAAAAAACACTAATAAGCATTTTCTATTACACAGTTCTTCCTATACTTATAATAATTAATATTCAACTCCTACAATGTACCCAGCACTGAGCTAAATGTTTTACCTACTTGAAGGCATTGACTCTCTGAGGTAAATTCTAATACTCTTCTAAGGGATGGGGAGGAGAAGGGGGGTCCTAATATAAAGTGACAGAAGATTGGACTTTGGGTGGTGGGCACATGGTGCAATATACAGATCTTGTAACATAGGGACCCATATCTGAAACCTATATGTTCATGTTGACCAATGTTACCCCAACTTAATAAATAAATATATTTTTTAAATACTACCACTACACTCCTAATTTTGGAGATTTTCAAAAAAAACATTGCTTAGAGGTCACATAGCTATGAGTGGACCCAAAATTGAAACCCACCTATGTGTGACCCCAGGGCCTCTATTCTTACCTCAGGAAGGCCACCTGCCTTCCTTAGATAATATATGTTACATATATTAAGTATATATTATTATATATTAGGTAACAATACAGTAATTGTTGTTCAATCAATATGTTCCTATGCTTAATTCTACTGTAACCTAATAATAAGATCCCTGCTTGTTTTCATAAAATCTTCAAATACAAAGGGTAGAAAAATATTTTTAAATAGTAAAAGAGGATGTCATCACTGGTAAAGAAACCAGAGCTACGTTAGTCAGCCTTTTTGAAATAATCTAGAAACTTTACTGTTCTTTTTCAAGCACTAAAAAATCTAATTAATATTAAAAGCTAACATTATAAAATAAAAGATTTGACAAAAGCAAATTTGATCATAAAACCCTGCTCTAAAAGTCCATTATAAATTTCAGGTATGCTATTCTCTCAAACTGTATTTTTTTAAAGTCTGGTGATCTGATCAACCCATGATTCAGTGCCCAAACAGCAGCACAAAAATGGGGTTTCACTGCACTTAACATCTTAACTTCTGTAAAATGGAAATGATGAATCCCCTTAAGTAAAAGAAATCACTCTTAATATGTCATATATGAAATACACTCCATCCTCTTACCACAAGATACCACTGCAGTTTTCAACTTGAAACATGCAGAATTTCCAGAGCAAAAAACCATTCTCAGGAGTTTAAGTGAATACTCAGCAAGTTGATCCCTCTATAAATAAAGTCTTCATTAAACAAGGTTATAATTTTGTATAAATTACAAGTTAAAATTTTCATGGCCTGGATATGGGGAAAAAAAATTTTAATATTTAGGAAAGAAAAATAAATGTCTATCCTACTATTACTAATAACCTAGATGTCAACTAACAACGTTCATTCATTTACTAACAAACACTTATTGAATGCCAACTATGTATTAGGCACTGATGTAGGAACTAGAGATAAGAGAAACAAGGTTCCTAAACCAAAGAAGATTATATTCTAACTAGAGGCCCAATGCACAAAATTCATGCATGGACAGGGTTCCTAGGCCTGGCCAGCAATCAGGGCCCATCTGTGAGGCAATGGCAGGGTGATGGGGGGGAGCAGAGGGAGGGAGCTCCCCCCGCTGGCACCCACCTTGGCCGGCCTGGTGCCATCCATCCGCTAGCCACTGGCACCACCAGGTGCCTCCCTCTGCCAGGCGCCCTGCCCAGCAGGGTGATGGCCCCCTCCACCCCCCCCACTGGCACCCGCTTTGACTGGCCTTAGGCCTGCAGGCTGGGGGCAGCTCCTGCATTGAGCGTCCGCCCCCTGGTGGTCAGTGCATGTTATAGCAAGCGGTTGAGCGGTCTTAGCATATCATTAGCATATTATACTTTGACTGGTTGAAAGGCCGACTGGTCAACCAAACACTTAGCATATAAGCTTTTATTATATAGGATATCAGAGTAAATAAGTAACTAAAGAATCCAATGTATGCCTCCCAACTTTGTATTTCAAGCATGGTTAATTTTATCCCTAGAGTTTTTCTTTCATTTTTCTTCCAAAGTCTCATAAAGACTATTTTTTTTCTTTAAGCAAAATCTTTGGCCAGAATACTCCCCTCCCAACTCATAAAAGCTCATCTTTATTGACTGGTAAACATACCATCTTTACAATAATCAGTATTCATTTAGTGTCCACTGATTTCAAGTATAAATATTAGAATCTCATTTATGAATCTCCCTCCCTTTAAAAAAAAAATGTTCACATGGAAAAAAATACAAGCTTAAATTATCCTAAGCTAAATTTTAAGGATCCTCTAGTCAATCTAGTTTTTCCTATAATAACCTCTGGTTTCACAAACTGTTACAGAAATAAATGTTCATGAATGAACTAGCAAACCAGGTTTTGATTTCCTCTAAGCCACTATAGTGCCTTATGTTGTGCATGTCCCTTTTCTCTTCGCTCTTAAGTGTGAGGCAGACAAAACTCTACCTTCAAAGGTAGATTCTGATAGATTCCATGACATAGATGCTATGTTTCAACACATTTCAAACAATGCCTGTTCATGAACATAAAGCAAACATAAAATTTAAAAAGGAACCAAAAGTATCCACCTACCTAAACAAAGGTTGAAAGGTCTAATTTAGAAAATACAAGTTCATATTTAAAAACTAGTCCTTAATTTATTCCAATATAAAGAGAAAAATATTATTAAACAAGTATAATCACCACATATACTTTTTATTTGTACTATCTGAAAACAAGAAGTATGTAATCAATTACTACCTGACTATCTTTTTCTTGATTTTTAAAAATGAAATCTTTCAAACATCATTTTTTATATGTAAGTTAATGGTACCATCTCCTCTATTAGGTCTACTTCCTGTAATTAAGACTGTACAATTTGAAATTGTCATTGCACACAGCGTGAACATTGAAATGTCAAATGAAAATAGAGACCCAAACATCTTAAAGTTTCTCTGGCAGTCAATTTTCCTACTTATCAATGTGAGAGATCCTCCTGATAAGTTGTTTTCATTTATCCACAGTTATTTATATTAAATTGAGCCCTTTAAAAGGGAGAAAGCGTGTATCTGGTCACACACCAAAAACTTCAACAAATCTGAAATCTCCCATCCCTCAATTTGTGACACCAAAATTTAACAAATATGAAACTCTACAAAAAGGAAATTATATATAGATATAAAAAGATCAACTGAAAAGGAACCCATCACCTGGTCATGAGCCTTACCTTTCAGCAGTGGCAGAGGTGTTAACTCAATAGGCTTGCCTTGAGACCTAAACTGTGAGGAACTTTGCGACCTCTTCTGTCTGGCTTTTCTGACGGACTTCCGAGAAAATCCGTCTACTTTATCCACTGATGGAGGAGTAGTTGGTGCTGAGGACATATCCCTACTGAAGAGAAAGAGGTAACGTAAACATATTCCCAAGGCTAAAGCATAAATGTGAGTTGTACAAATTCTAAAATTCCCATATATAATATTCATGAAAATGGGAATATGTAATAAAGAAAGCAAATAAAGTCAACTAAGGAAAGTCATATTCAATGAGAAAACATAAAAATTTGGTGACAAACAGAAGTGATATAACTATCATATAAGCAATACTGTAATTCTAATGTATTATGCTGTTCTTGCTATGATAAGCATTAAAGATGCTCATTTAGACTTGAAGATATGCTATCTACTCATTTTCTAACTATAAAGCTCTTCTCATCTTGAGATTCCTGAAGTAATGTTAGAGGTATTCTACAGCTGGAAAACTTCCATTAATACATTTTCCCAAGATATTTAATATTATGAATGAAACCAGTATCGTACTTCAAGCTTTACACCAATGTATCGCAGCAAGTGACATTTACAATTACTGAAACTATCTAGGCATGACTTTTAATGCAATTTGCTGGCTGTGTTTGCTATGATAAACTACAACACACTGCAAATAAGAACAGGCTACATTACTTTAAACAGAACACATAAAAGGCATAATTAAAATCATTTCAAAGACATCTTTTTTAATGAAGGCATCTTAAGTTATTAAAGCTTAATAAGCAAAACTATGATGAAATCATGCACCAAAGTTGAAATGAAAACTTAAATCCACAGCCCACTTAGACAACCAAGCTGAGTTCCCTTGAAGTCATTATCAAATATTAATAATGTTCAGACTGATGAAACTGAACAGTTCTTTTGGATTTTTTAATCCTGTCAAATTATTAAAATGAAGGCTATTTCCTAAAAGTAACGTGTTAAGCTCAATTTCATTCAACCATTTAAAAAGATGCCATTATTTCCCTGCAAGATTAATGGCAGACTGGAATAGAAATAATGTATATGGGGGAAAAGCTGTCATTCCAAACATAAGACAAATGTTTAAATGAAAGGGTAAGCTAGTTTCTTTCTGAACCTGCAAGAATAAAAAGTTATCTCAATAACCTGGCTTCCGATAAAGTAAAAATAACAAAAAACATTAAAAAACACACGTACAAAAAACCCCACACAAAACCATATGATACTGAGGGTTGAAATTCTGGTTCTCTTTTTTTTAAAAAAAGTTTTTAGAAATTTATCTGTTCATCTTAAATAATATGTGACAGATTCAAAATGGAATTGTAAACTATGTGTGGCCACAGAAGAAGGAAGATCACTTAAAATTTTTCATAATGACTGCATCAGCGGAAAGCTCCACATCATATTTGTACACTGTGAATTTAGGGGCCGCTTTTCCCATCTGGTATGTGAATTATTTAGATTTCACTTAACCGTAACAACCCAATATTTCAGTAAATCCTGTTCCTCCATTACTCTTTTCATCTCTTCTTTATTCCTCACCTCCCACCTGTAAAAGTGGCTTATTGATAGCATTTTTTTGTTTTTAATCATTTGGCCCTTCTGTCCGCGGCCAAGAATAAACGTCAAGGATCTCAACCCTGAAGCGCTGCAGAACTGAACGTGCAGCAGCAGCGGGGCAAAGCCCGGGGAAACAGGTTTCGCCCTGGACCCAGGCGCCCGAAGCTTTATCATCCTCTAAGCACCGGGCATTTCCCAGGCTCAGGATAATCCAAAGGAGGTAATGGGGTGGAGAACCCCCGGGAAGAGGTTCGTCTGTAGAGACAGCTCACATACTCACTTTGCTCCTACCCACCCCCACCCCCACCCCAGCCCTGAAGATAAGCTGCTACAGAACCCTCACAACACCCATCTCCCTTTTTCTCCCCGCCCCGTCAGGGGATCAGGGGTACGAGAACACGCCTCCGATGCCGGAAGGTGGAGGGAAGCGGTCAGGGCGAAGAGTGCAGGAGAGGCATCAGCCGAAGCCTTTGCAGGTAAATCAGACAAGTGGGACGGGCCCTCCTCTCCCGCACCCCAGTCCACCGCACTCCTCGCCGGCCCCGGCCAGGCCTTCCCGTGGCTGGGTGCCCCGCAGGCTCCCCAGGAAGACGGGGAGGAAGCAGAGAAGCGGGCGAACCCCGGTGCTGGAGGGACGAAGTTACCTTGAAGCTTCAGGGGAAGAATCCGAAGATGATCTGTGGCTTTGCGGGGCGGGAGACGCGCGAGAGGGCCGCTGCGGGGGCGGGTGGCGGGACCCCGACTTGCGGGAGGAGGTCCGGGCAGCGGCAGGGAGCCCGGGGCGAAGGCTGTCCGGCGCGGCGTCCCTCCGGTTCCGCGGCGGCGGCGCCTCTAGGCCTCACGGCCGGACCTGAACCTCAGCGCTCCGGCGGCGGCGGCGGCCTCACGATCCTCCCCCACGGGCCCGTCCCATCAAATCGGCACCGACCCCGTTGCGGCTCCGCCGGTGGCTCCTCGCTCACATTCCCGGCGGGCGGCGCCTCAGCTCGTTGCCCCGGACCTGGCGGCGGCGGCGACGACGTGGGAAGGGGGAAGGGAGGGAGGAAGACTGGATCCGCAGCGGCAGCAGGCGAAGGAGGAGGAGCCGCTGGAGCTGGAGCCGCCGCTGCCAGAGTCGCCGTTCGGTACCCGCAGTGGGTGCCCGTCAATGCCCCTTTCTCTCTCCTATTGTCAATATCACCGGGCGGCTGAGTCCATGGCACACGCGCAACCGAACCTTCTGGGCAGCAGCGCCCGCCCCCGGCGCCCACTCACTGGATGCTTCAAACGGGAAGCGAGGCCTCATTGGCCGGCGTCCGCCTTCACTCCCATGCCAGCATGTGCGGCTGAGAGCCGGTCCGGGATTGGCGGCGGGGGGGGGGCGGAGAAACGGGAGGGTGGGAAGAGAGGAGAGCGAGGATTGGGCTGAGGGCGAGGGACCCGGATGCAGCCGCGAGCTCCGGCCGCGCTGCTGCCGCTTCCGCCCGGAGGCTGGGTGGCTGGGAGAGGGTGGTCAGTGCAGCCGCCAGGCCTGAGACGCGCTCCCTAAACCCGGGAGGAGTGCGACGGACAGATCAATGAAGTGGGTTTCCGCGCATGGCGGAACCTCTGGGCGGCGATCGTCTTCAACCCGAGGAATCCAAGGCCACGATCGGCTAAGGGTGGGGGCACCCCCGGCTGGGATTCCGCCCCCTTCGGAGGCTAGGATGACCCGTCTGGGCTCGAGGAGCCCCACTCAGGATAGAAAGCCGCGCCGCGTAGGCAGAAATAAGATGCCCACCCGCGCCTGTGGACATGGGCCCCTTGCAGCCTGTGGTGAAACACCCCCCCGGCAATCGCTCCCCGCTGAACCTTGTGGGAGACCTGGCACCGAAACCTGAGCCCCTGGGGCCTGGCCAAGGGTTAGGTATCGCTTCCAATTCTCTCTCACCTCGTCTCCTTTTCCCTAAACCTCTTTTTTGGATAGCCGCTCCCTGACGCTCCTGCAAGCCTTGTTCGAGGGCGGCTCCGTGTAGCTTATACCGGTGGGGATGCTGACCGCGCTCCGCAATCACTGACAGGCACTCAGACCCTCCGCACCGTCCCTCCAACTGCACCGAGCTCCGAGAAAACCCCGCGCCGAGCTGTACGAACTTGGGAGCTTTTCATTGGCCGGGCGGATCAGAAGGAGTTTGCGGAGAAGCCTTAACTCTAGCTAGAACAAGTGATTAAAATATTTAGAAATGTGTTTGCGTCCTTGGCGAACCCTAGGCCAAATGGTGCGTTTCCAGATCATATTCTTGGACACTCGCTCTGTTTGGATGCACTCTACAGACCTCTTTTGCGGGAGGGGGTGGCGGGGGAGGTGGGGGAGGCAGGAAGAAATTCTTAATGCTAACTCCAAAGTCAGGGTACTTTGTTCAAAACTTAATAAGTGGGGGGAGGGGAATAATTAACATTCATAATCCCTTAACCACTGTTAGCATTTTAGTGTACTGCCCTCCAGTATTTTTTTTTCTTTTAATATGCGTTGTTCTGTAGCCTAATTTTTCCCCCTCAGTATTATATCATGTTTTCCATACATCCATATCTATTTCCATAGGAAATAGAACCATAAATAAATAAAACTATATATACCATATGTGCAAGTGGTGACCCAAAAAAAAAAAAAATGCATTGCATTTCTCCTGTTTATGATAACCAACAGGTTTTACGCATTTCTATGCTCATTCCCAGAAATGGCTCCTGAGTAGAAAAGAAAATTTTTGTGCCATGAAAGATACAAGATATTCCAGTCTTGAACTGAACTGGGAACAGGAAAAGATGGCTCTCAGGTGAAAGCAGGCTCCCCCTACTGACTCCAAATGATTGGCCACTTTTAACAGTGCCCATTTTTGCTCTGATAAAGTTCATGAGGCCCTCTAAAATTGGCTAAAATACCAGCCTCCTACCTTAAAGAAGCTTAAATTTCCACATCTCAATTTCTTTTACCAGTCTTTATGAAAACACTGTCCAAGAACTTGTTTAGTCAATCTCTTGATTGAGGGGAAATGCAGAATTAAAGGAAGATTTTAAAGCCAACTCAATTTCCCTTGGCAACAGTTGAACCGTTAAAGAGTAGTGCACGTTTGAAAAGCTCACAGCTGTTGCTTAGAACATTTCACATTTTGTAGAGTGGGAATTTTGCTTGCAAATTATGGGTCTCTATAAAGACAATTCATTTCAAAACTGTTTCACTTTCTATAAAATGGCGGAGTAACTAAAATGAGCAGGTCTTTTTAAATCAAAACATCCTTGCCTATGTGAGAAACTGTTCCTTGACACTGTACCTCCTTAATAGTTTCTAAAGGAGGTCCATGCATCCAAGGAGTGTGTGTATTCCAGGAATAGTGCAAGGCAATCCATTTGGGATATAGGAGAAGAACATCTATTTATGCTTAATTCAAATTAGAAAAAACAAAAGCATTAAGCTCAACTAATATTTTATATACAGAATGGGTATATAGCTCTGCACTCCGTCCATGGAATGGTTTCTTGGCTTAGAACAGCATAGATGTCCTCTAGGAAAAGTGGGAGTCACCCATTTCCAGGGGTTGGGTGTGGTGGTCCCATCAGTCAGTCTCTGCCAACTTGTAGTGACATATTGAAGTTTGCTAGGTCCAGTTAAGTGGATTTACTGATTATATTATCTAGGTTTCATTAAACAAACCCATAGAAAATAAACAAGTGACTTTACCAGAGTCCCCTGCAAAGAAACCACAGGAAAACAAACAAATGACAGAACTCACACTTCTAGTATCAGCTCTTTGACAGCCACATTTTAAGTTAAAATAAAAATCTAGTAAATCCAACCAAATTTTGGCTTAAAAAAGATAATTCATCAAGAAGATTATTTGAAATGTGGATGTATAAGCTTTATCATTAACAATGAACTTAACCCTAGGCATATATTGTATTTGAGGTATAAGCTAATGATGGTAGCATATGTATATACTTGATGAATAAATATTCATACAGTGCCCTAGCTGGCTTGGCTCAGTGGATAGAGCGTCAGCCTGTGGACTGAAGTGTTCCAGGTTCGATTCCAGCCAAGGGCACCTGCCTGGGTTGCGAGCTTGATCCCCGTAGGGGGGCGTGCAGGAGGCAGCTGATCAATTATTCTCTCTCATCATTGATGTTTCTCTCCTCCCTTCCTCTCTGAAATCAATAAAGAAATATATTTTAATAAGTAAATAAGTATACATACAGTATATTTGTTTAAGAAATGCTCCTCAAGAATATACTGATGGGAATGAATAATCAAAAACAGTGTAGATAATATAAAATGAAATACATTATAGCCATCTGGGAAGCCATTATCAAATGACAAAACACTGTCCATTGCTATCTGATGAAAGCACTCACTTTCCAGATATCAAGGCTGAGCTTATCATTAATCTGCTGGCAGGCTAGCCATGTGATAAGACTAGAAGACACAGACGATCAAATGGTGGCTGACTGGTGAAGGAAAGAAGGGCTAAGATGATACGCGGGAGCATCATGAAACCGATTATTAAGTAGAGAAGGAAAAGACCTATGCTGGTAAGACATCATCAGAGGTAGACTAGCCCAATTTGTGTGGGGGAGGTGGAGCTTGGTTTGGGCTGAGAGGGAGAAACAGTAAAAAAAAACAAAAAAAAAAAAAAACCTGAGGCAAGAGCTGCTCTTTTAGGTAAAACAACTCGCACCACAGCTAGTATAGACCAGGGACTTCTTTAAGCCATGTTTATCTGTATAGGAAACACCCTCAGCAGTGTCATTTCCTGGGGTCATTATTTAAATAGTGCAGTTAGCCTGGCTAGGGGAGCTCAGTGGTTGAGCATTGACCTATGAACCAGGAGGTCACCATTAGATTCTGGTCAGGGCACATGCCTGAGTTGCAGGCTCAATCCCCAGTGTAGGGCGTGCAGGAGGCAGCCAATCAATGATTCTCTCCCATCATTGATCTCTCTCTCCTGTCTTCTCTGAAATCTATTTTAAAAATAAAAATAAATAAATAGTGCAGTTACATTTTCAGATGTGCCTCAAGGGTTATAGGTTACTCATGGCTTTCCACGTGATTAATGTGTATAATTATTGCTTGACATTTAAAATGTTTAGGTACTCTAGTTCCCTACTGACCAGTTAGAGGCCCTAGATGTTATTGATGAATCAAGACAGGAAGAGGGGCCCTATGTCACTGATGGGGAAGAAAAATTGAAAAACAAACAAATGGGCCCTAGCTGGTTTCACTCAGTGGATAGAGCGTCGGCCTGTGGACTGAAGGGTTCTGGGTTCAAGTCCAGTCAAGGACACATGCCTAGGTTTCGGGCTCAATCCCCAGAAGGTGGCATGCAGGAGGCAGCCGATCCGTGATTCTCTCTCATCATTGATGTTTCTGTCTATGTCTCCTTCTCCCTTCCTCTCTGAAATCAATAAAAATATTTTTAGAAATAAAGATAAAATAAACAGGAAAGAGAAAGCCAGCTTCAAGTACACTTTATCTTATACAGGATAAAACACAAAATAATTACCACGGATAATAATGTTGCTTGTAAAATAGTCAAATTACAAAATTAAATGAACTAAAGCTATAACTAGTTATAAGCATAATGATGAGAGCACAGGCTCTGGATTCAGATATATCCAACATGGAATCCCAGCTCTGCCAGTCAGGGACTGGGGCAAATGACTCACCCCTCACAGCTTTGGTTCCCTGGGCTGTAAATAAGCAACTAACATTTCCTAACTCATAGGATAAACATCAATTAAATGAGCTTATGCATGTACTACAGTACCTGACACCTATTAACTGCTCAATAAATGCTAGTTATTACCCTAATCACCCACTTTCTTCATATTCTAATACTTTTTATCTATCTAGAAGTTTTTCTTTAAGAAGTGCCCCCACCCCTTTTTTTAAATTCTGGCACACCCTTCTGTGACAGGAAGTAAACAAGGAGGCATGCCTTTCAATCCACTTCCACACTAAACTATAGAATTGTGTGGGACCATTAATTAGCAATAACAGGGACTTGCATTTTACAATATCCATATACTATTTTTTCAATGTTTCTCCTTTCTTTTTTTTTAAATTTTTTAAGACATAATAAGTGCAATCACTCAAGTGTATTTGAAGGTGTTATGATCAAGGACTAATTATTATGGGAGCAAAACCCAGTGACCAGGAAGGTAAGATGGAAAAGGAAAGAGAAAGAGAGAGAGAGCGAGAGCAAGAGAAGGTGATTTTAAGCAGAATCTTGTTACACTCAGCACTCTCATTCACTCCTGGCTTGGCACCCTGTTTGCTTATCTGTTTGCTTAAGGTATTATTACTATGGGCCAGAAACTACCCAAAGTAAGTCACATAGATTATTTTCATTGTACTTGTAAATGCTCAGACAGATTACATTCTCCCTTCCATCCCTTCTCGGCGTCCTTAGCAGAACCTTCAGAGTTGGAAATTAGGATGCTCTCTCTCTGTATGCTGGGGCATTGCGGTAATGGGCAGAATCTCTTGAGTCAGAGCAGCAGGAGCCTTACCAGGACTTTACTGGAGTGGGTATAAGTAAAGGGGGAAACCAGTGTTAGAATTCCGGGCAGGAATGCACTTAGACTCAGGGAGCAGGGACTAGCAGCAGGACAGGAAAGCCCTCGGGTATTTTTTGTCTCAGTCCCTCGCTATGATTGTGCTTCATTTTTTTCTCATGCTAACGAGGTGCTTTCTCTGAGGGCCAGGCTCCATGGTCATATGGCAGATCAAGCTCTCATGTTCCCAATGTTTCCATTGACAAGAGCAGCGAGAGGTGAGGCTTGAACCCCTGAAAAGGGGGCCCTGGTCCAGCTTGGATCAAGTACGCATGCCTCTTGCAATCAACTAACTGGTCAGGGGTCAGAATCATGTTGCACAAAATGAATGTTGGGGGCTTTCTGCTGTTTCCATGTATGTTGGGGAAGAAAAAGGAGAGAAAGAGCAGTTGCCCCAAAATACATGCAATGGTTCTCTACTTACATCTTTGATTATTTCCTCAAATAAAATTTATAATGATGGAATTAATAATCTAAGGATATGAACTTAAAGTTCTTGATTAAGTTCTGCCACATTGCTAACACTATGACTCCTTTTCTCATCTTGTCTATATTTACAGGCAAAAAATTTGAAATATATCTTTCATCTCTTTGACCACAAAGTGAGAATAGTTAAAATACTTCCCATGTATTCAGTAGTCATTAGATTTCTTTTTTCTGCAAATTGTCTATTGGTGTGCTTTACCTAGTTTTCTATCATAGTTTTAGTGCTTTGTGATTGACTTATATCAAGTTCTTATATAAATGACTTTACATAGAGGAGTATACCATATTTTCTTTGGGGTTTCTTTCATCACCAAGCATAAATTCTTAGAAAGTCTTTTTCTTAAAAACTTCTCCTCCTGGATGAACTTTTTATGGAATGGATAAATATCCTTACAGGTTTATGCTATTCTGAATCAACATCTCTATACCCTTAAAAGTAAAAAACAACTGTGGTACATCTACACAATGGAATACTACACTGCTGTAAAAAAGAAGGAATTCTTACCATTTGCAACAGCATGGATGGACCTGGAGAGCATTATGCTAAGCAAAATAAGCCAGTCGGAGAAAGATAAATATCACATGATCTCACTCATTTTTGGAATATAATGAACAACATAAACTGATGAATAAAAGTAGAGCCAGAGTCACAGAAGCATCGAACAGACCGTCCAACCTCAGAGGGAAGGCGGGAGGGTGGAGGGGGGTAAGAGATCAACCAAAGGATTTTTATGCATGAATATGAGCATAACCAATGGATACAGACAGTAGGGGGGTGAGGGCATGTGCTGGAGGGTGGGAGGAGCCGAGGAGAGGTCAATGGGGGATAAAGGAGACATATGTAATACAGTGTTGACCTGCTTAAAATATTTACTGAGTCTATTTACAATTGTTGCCACTCCTGACAAGACTAAATTATTCTACAAAGAGCATCTATTGTCATATGTAGTAAGCTTTTTACATGTATTAACACTTTTCATCCTCAGAGTAACACCATGAGATAGGCACTGTTATTATTATTCCCATTTTACAGATGAAGAAATCGAAGCATAAAGAAATTAAGTCCAAGGGAAGAGTTAAACCTTGGCACACTGTCTCCAGAGTTCTAAAATAAAATAGTATGTTATTCTGCCTAAAAAAAAAAAAAAAAAAAAAAAAATTCCTCCTGGAAATCTTACAGACAAAAATACTGTTGCTCTGGCCAGCATGGCTCAGTTGATTGGAGTGTCGTCCCATATATCAGAAGGTCCTTGTGGGTTCCATCCCCAGTCGGAGCACAGAGCACCTACAGGAGGCAACAGATCAATGTAGCTCTCACATTGATGTTTCTCTCTCTCTCTCTCTCTCTCAAATCAATTAAAAATAAATTTTAAAAATAAAATAAAAATACTCCTAAGGTTCACCAGGGATATTCATTGCAAAATTTTAATAAGAAAAAATAGAAACAACCTAAATATGTATCAGTCGAGGGATAGTTAAATAATTATGGCACATTCACACTATGGAATAATATGCAGCCATTATATATAGGGGAGACCTATAGGTACTTATATGGCAAAGTATCTATGATATTAAGTGGCAAAAAAGCAAGAATTACAGAACTAAAGGTAAAATAGCACCCTATTTATATTAGAAAACACCTGATGTCTGGAATATACAGCTATCTAGAAAAGGTAAATGCAGTGAAAAGGTCTAAGAGAATATACTTGGAACTGTTAACTGAATACCTTTGGGCATGGGTCAGAGGTGAGTGGTAAAGGTTAAATTACATACTTAGATATTGTTTTAACTTGCTATAAGGAATATATATTGCCTTTAAATTTTATTTCACAAAACATTTTAGATTTACAAAGTGCCACAATGAATAATATAACAAACTAGAGATCCGGTGCATGAAATTTGTGCACTGGGGAGAGGGGGGTCCCTCAGCCCAGCCTGAACGCTTTCCAATCTGGGACCCCTTGGGGGATGTCCGACTGCCAATTTAGGCCCGATCCCACAGACATCCCTCTCACAATCTGGAACTGCTGTCTCCCAACCGCTCGCCTGCCTGCCTGCCTGATTGCCCCTAACCGCTTCTGCCTGCCAGCCTGAGAGCCCCCTAACCGTTCCCCTGCCAGCCTGATTGACGCCTAACTGCTCCCCTGCCAGCCCAATTGCCCCCAACTGCCCTCCCCTGCCCGCCCGGTCACCCCTAACTGCCCTCTCCTGCAGGCCTGGTCCCCCCAACTGCCCTCCCCTGCCAGCCTGGTCGCTCCTAACTGCCCTCCCCTGCTGGCTTGATTGCCCACAACTACCTTCCCCTGCCGGCCATCTTGTGGCAGCCATCTTTGACCACATGGGGGCAGCCATCTTGTGCAAGGGCATGAGCGTCAATTTGCATATTACCTCTTTATTATATAGGATATCCATGTACCTACCACACAGCTCTAAAATACCAACACAGCGGAAACCTCTTGTGTAACCTTCTCCATCATATCCCTTCTTTCTCAGAAATTACCACACCCCTGAATCTGGTGCTTTTTATTCCCATGATGTCATACTTCTATTCAATATGTACATATTCCTAAGCAGCATGTAGTACGTTTTTCATACTTTAGGATTGCATATAATTGGCATTATACTATATGTATTCTCTGTAACAATTTTCACTCAACATGATGTGCTCTTAAACAGGATACAGACACTTTAGGTTATTTCCTTTCACTGCTACATAACAGTCCATTTATAAACATTCTAAACAAAACAGAAACAGACTCATAAATACAGAGAACAGACTGATGGTTGCTAGAGGGGAGGAGGGCTGGGGAACTGGCTGAAAAGGTGAAGGGATTAAGAAGTATAGATCCGCAGTTACAAAATGGCCATGGGGATGTAAAGTACAGCATAGAAAATACAGTCAATGATCCTATATAATCCTATATAATAAAGAGGTAATATGCAAATTGACCATCACTCCAACACAAGATGGCCACCCCCATGTGGTCAAAGATGGCCGTCCCCATGTGGACACAAGATGCCGCCACAAGATGGCCAGAAAGGGAGGGCAGTTGGGGGCGATCAGGCCTGCAGGGGAAGGCAGTTAGAGTAGCCAGGCCAGCAGAGGAGGGCATTTGGGGGCAACCAGGCCTGCAGGGGAGGACAGTTGGGGGGGTGACCAGGCCGGCAGGGGAGGGCAGTTAGGGTCAATTGGGCCAGCAGGGGAGGGCAGTTGGGGGTGACCAGGCTGGCAAGGGAGGACAGTTAGGGGCGACCAAGCCAGCAGGGGAGGGCAGTTAGGGGTGACCAGGCCAGCAGGGGAGGGCAGTTAGGGGCAATCGGGCTGGCAGGGGAGTGATTAGGGGGTTATCAGGCTGGCAGGCAGAAGTGGTTAGGGGCAATCAGGCAGACAGGCGAGCAGTTGGGAGCCAGCAGTCTTGGATTGTGAGAGGGATGTCCCAGATTAGAGAGAGTGCAGGCTGGGCTGAGGGACACCCCCCCCCCCACCACCGTGCACGAATTTTATGCACCAGGCCTCTGGTATTGTAATAACTATGTATGCTGCCAGTTGGGTATTGGAAATATCAGGGGGAACAACACTTTGTAAAATATATGATTGTCTAACCACTATGCTGTACACCTGAAACTAATATAAAATAATATTGAATGTAAACTGTAATTGAAAAAAATTTTTAATTAAGAAAATAATGTTCTGCAGCTCATTCATCCCCTTGTTTTGTGATTTGGGGTTATTTCCAGCACTTAACTGTTTTGAACAGTGGTGCTGTGAACATTCCTAGGCACATCTTGTGTACTATGGTTTCTCCAGTTCCTGTGTGAATCTAAGAGTGGAATCACGTCGTAGGGTATCACTTCTTCAACTTCAACTTCAGCTTTCCTAAGTGATTGTACTAATTAATATCCCACCACAGTGTATAGGAGATTGTGTGTCTCTCAAAATTCCTTACCCATTCAGAAAGTAATCATTTATCTTACCTTCTAATTTTTGTTTTATTTTTCTCTTACACTACGCTCTTTAATTGAGTTTGAATTAATTTTGGTATATTGGGCTGCTTCTACATCTTGAACATGGGTGTGAAATGAGAACCTAAATTGATGTTCTTAATAAATAACTTATTTTCCCACCGCCATTTATTGATAAGGCAATTCCTCTTTAAATACGCTTTTATTTATTTTTTTTAATATTTTTATTGATTTTTTACAGAGAGGAAGGGAGAGAGACAGAGAGTCAGAAACATCAATGAGAGAGAAACATCAATCAGCTGCCTCCTGCACACCCCCCACTGGGGATGCGCCCACAACCAAGGTACATGCCCCTGACCGGAATCGAACCTGGGACCCTTCAGTCCACAGGCCGACGCTCTATCCAGTGAGCCAAACCGGTTTCAGCTAATTATGCTTTTAAATCTTTATCTTACTTATTGTCACCTGATGATCTGTCTGGTTGAATTTCAGTATAATTTTGTAGAGCCATCCTAAACAACCCATTGAGATTTTATTGTAATTGCATTATGTCCATGAATTAGTTTGGTCTAAATCCCACATTCAACAGCTCATTCCTCTACTCTCAAACCAAAATGACTCAACTCTTCACTGCATAAAATACCCTCAGCCTGCTATTAAAGTCCCCATTGTGTGTACTCCCTCACCTTTGACACTCAATCATTTCAAGCAGGCAGTGTCCTCCTTGTCCTGTGAGCTTTCCTTATTCATTTTTTCCTACAAACTTTGCTCATGAGGTTTCCTCCCAGCAGGAATGCTAACCCTTCCTTCCATTCCCCCTTATTTTGTTTATTCAAATCTTTTCCTTCCTTTAAGGGCCGGCTGGGTCCTGGCTATTCCAGGGGTCCTATCCTAGTCAGGATTCAGTCCAACAATTTGCATTGCTATTCAATTTTCTTAATTGTCTGTATTTACTCTCTCTAATTCTCTGGTTGAGTTAACTAAAATAAAAAATAAAAAATTGAGACAAGTGGAACTTGGCTGGAGAGAAGTCAGTAAGAATAGTTGCTGGTAAGAGGATCAACAACCAAGTTAGGCATTCCACTTTTAACAGCTGCAATCTTGAAGTGGGGAAAATAGCAGGAAAAAACGGAAAGGAGAAGCTGAAGTTGGTGCCTCAACATGCCCCATGCCGGATGTGGACAGGCCCAACAGTGGTGAAGCCAGATAATAGAGAAACTCATCATCATCACATCAAACTGCCTTACATTTGCACAGGGCTTTGGCTCTGCCAACTTGCACTTACGTCACCTACCTCATTTAACCCTTGCAAAATTCTTTGAAGTAGGTGACATGATCTCCATTTTACTAGTGAGGACACTGAGGCTTAGAGGTTAAATGCAAGCCCAAGGTCACACAGCTAGAAATTGGCAGTGCCAAATCTATAACCCCAATCTTCAAAATGACTCTAATGGCCGAAACCGGATTGGCTCAGTGGATAGAGCGTCGGCCTGCAGACTGAAAGGTCCCAGGTTCGATTCTGGTCAAGGGCATGTACCTTGGTTGCGGGCACATCCCCAGCAGGGGGTGCGCAGGAGGCAGCTGATCGATGTTTCTATCCCTCTCCCTTCCTCTCTGTAAAAAGTCAATAAAATATATATATTTTTTAAAAAATGACTCTAATGCACTACTCATTCTATCACACCAGCAATTGCTTCCATGTTAACCATGTTAACTTTTAGAATGTTTTTATTTTTATTTCTTTTTAAAAATATATATTTTTATTGATTTCAGAGAGGAGGAGAGAGGGAGAGAGAGATAGAAACATCATCAACTGCCTCTTACACACCCCATACTGGAGATTGAGCCCACAACCAAGGCATGTGCCCTAACCAGGAATTGAACCTTGATCTCCTAGTTCATAGGTCAACACCCAGCCACTGAGCCACATCACCTGGGCTTGATTTTTCTTTCTAATTGCAGAAAAAAAAAAAATCCCACAATACTAAATTTTCCCTCTTAAATTTAAAACTCTAAATGTACAGTTTAATAGTTAACTATTGTTGCCCTAGCCTGTTTGGCTCAGTGGATAGAGCGTCAGCCTGCGGACTCAGGGGTCCCAGGTTCGATTCCGGTCAGGGGCATGTGCCTTGGTTGCGGGCGCGTCCCCAGTGGGGGGTTTGCAGGAGGCAGCTGATTAATGTTTCTCTCTCATTGATGTTTCTAACTCTCCCTCTCCCTTCCTCTCTGTAAAAAAATCAATAAAATATATATTTTTAAAAATAGTTAATTATTGTTTTGTAACAGATCTCTAACATGTTTTCACCTTGCAAAACGGAAACTCTCCAGCCTATTTCTCCCTCTCTCTGCCCCCAACCCCTGGCTACCACCATTTTAGCTTCTGTTGCCATGATATTGACTACTCTAGAGAGTCCATATAAGTAGACTCATATAGTATTTGCTTTTTGGGACTGACATTTCATTCAGCATTATATCCTCAAGGTTCATCCATGTGGTGGCATATGACACAATTTCCTTCTTTTTTAAGGCTGTATATATTGTACATATACATCACATTTTCTTTATCCATTCATCTGTCCATGGACATTTGGGCTGCTTCTACATCTTGACAATTGTGTAATGCTGCACTAAACATGGGTGTGCACATATCTCTGTGAGACCCTGCTTTCAATTCTTTGGTGTATATACCCAGAAGTGGGATTGCTGGATCATATGGTAATTCTATTATTTCTTTTTTTTTTTAGGAATCATGTTAACTTTTTAAGAAATAGCCCCCTTCTCACGGACTCTATTGCAGTATGCTAAGAGGCAACATATTGCCTTCCCTCTAATTAAATGAAGACAGCAATCATGCTCAGATACAACCATTAAAATGTTTAAACTTCTTACTTAACATGCATTAATTACAGTGTTGACAACTGTAGACGCTTCCATTTCCTCCCAGTCTCAGTTAACAAGCTGTTCTTCACTTTTAACACCCCTCCACCCCAATATCAGGGTCACTAGATCAGAAGCTTCAAGATGGAAGAACCTATCTGTTTTGTTCAATACAGAGCCTCAAGTCACTAGCACAGTGGCTGGCATGTAATAAGCACTCAGAAATGGAAAAATGAATGAGTGAGTGCATGAATAAAAGATCATGTTCCTGGGTACAGTTTTTAAAAATTGAACTTTGGGTGTTGTCATTGATGAGAGGGAATAGTTTAGCACTTCTCCCAGCAAGCAGGAAGTAGAACACAGATGGCAAAGAGACATTCAATGACATAAATTTTGCCAGAACAATGATAGCATCCCTAGGATAAATTCAAACTAAAGCTCTGATTGTAACACAGGATCATGAGGATTTGGGGAGTTTGGAGAACCCTTGAAGTTACAATAAGGTCCTACCAGATTAATGGGACAGTGCTCTAGGTAGGAAAAGCTAAGAGAGGGTGTGGGACTGCATTTCCCTTCTCTGCCAGACGCTATGGGCTCTGGGTAGAAGACATGGGAGGCAAAAGCATTGTCACACCAAGTGAAGATTCTCTGCTGGCCAGCTTGCTGACTGATGCCCTCTAAATGGGGACAGGAATGTGGAAGTAAAGAGAGCATTAAACACACTGAATGTAATCATTAATTCATAGAGAAAGCAAGCTCTCCTGTTAAAGGCTGCTGTCCATATATCTTGGGACATGATATATAATCTTTTGAAAGGAACTGGAGGAAATGGGATTACACTGTATCAATAAAAATTAAATTTAGACTTAACAAAATTTGCATGAATTTTTAAAGAATATGGGCTCTAGAACAAATTGTTCAGTGGAAAGTATGCCCTGCACATATCTGAAGAATGAATGAATTGTAAACTCTTCCATTCAAAGAGATGGAATTCAAGAGAAAAGGGATGGAATTCAAGAGAAAAAGATCTTCTAATAGGCCAGTCCCTTAGTGATATTGTGAAATATTTTCCCATTCCTTAGTCAAGAATTTAAATCCACACTAGCAGGCTAATACTGGTATAGTAAATAAGGGACCTTTTACCAGTATAGTCTGCCCTATAGAGGAGTCAGTATGGTTTAAAGGAAAATCTGCTACACTTCGGTCAAAAGATTTGAGTTCTGATATTGAAATTGCTTTGACCACTTTAGCCTTTTAGAGAATTATCAGTTCCCATTGTCTACATTAACAACAGAATGACACATTCTGACCATGTTAACTCCCAACATAAAATTCTTCATGGGCACCCAATACCTATAGGGCAAATTCTGAACACCTCTGTCTAGCACAAGCCTTCATTTTCTGGCTTTTGCTTACTTAACCAGCCTTCACTTATATCATTTGCCCTTCATTTCATGTCAAACAACACAACAATCTGTAGCTTCCTCTGCTTGAACACCTTTCTTTCTACATTCACTTGGCCAACTTCTCCTCAACATTCCTGTCTCAGCTTGAATGCCACTACTCTGACTTTCCTCCTGGTGCTTCTACATGTTCACTGACTGACCCTGTCTTTACCTTCACTGTGACTGTTGTATTGTAATTAGTAATACAACTAGTAATTAGTAATTTGCATGCCTACCTCCCCACTAGACTCTGCCCCACCACACCTTTTTCTTTTCTGACCATAAAAGTTACATTTTTAAAAATATATATTTTATTGATTTTTTACAGAGAGGAAGGGAGAGGGATAGAGAGTTAGAAACATCAATGAGAGAGAAACATCCATCAGCTGCCTCCTGCACACCCCCTACTGGGGATGTGCCCGCAACCAAGGTACATGCCCTTGACCAGAATCGAACCTGGGACCCTTCAGTCCACAGGCTGACGCTCTATCCACTGAGCCAAACCGGTTAGGGCAAAAGTTACATATTTTTATCATGTAAATTCAAAATGTAGAATATAAAATGGCCCTTCAAAATCCACTTCCAAACACAACTCTTGTTAATATAAGAGCAGGAACCATAAGTTCTTCCTTTGAATTTTTTTTGGATTTTCAGAACGTAGCAGTGCCTGGCACATAAGAGTGTTGAATACGTGAATCTATAAAATAAAGATGGCATAATTGGCTGTACCAGACAATTGTGTGTTGTGGTGATGAAAACATGAGGGATAAGAAATGTGAAAGTTCTCTGAACACGGGAAAGCATGATGTAAGTACATACCTGTGTGACTAACACCCCTGGACCTCATTTCATCTGACTCCAGCTACCTGGCAAATTCGGTTCCGATGATGATGATGATGATGATGGCTAACACTTTTTGAGCACTTTTCATGTCCCAGGCACTATGCTAAGTGCTTCACTTGTATGAACTCATTTAATTCTTATAACAATCTAAAAGGTAAGAGCTATTAATTTCTCAATTTTTTTTCAGATGAGGAAGCCAAGGCACAGACAGGTTATGTAACTTGTCCCCCCAAACCACAGAGGTAATAAGTGATACAGCCAGGACTTAACGCAGGGCACTCTGGGATCTGAGTACACACTCTTAACCACATCCCATTACTGTCTCCTACATCTAGCCTGAGGATGCGCCCAGATCATCACAGGAACCAGTTACTTCCCACTCTTCCATTGCTTCTTGATCCAGTCTTAGAGTCAGAAGTAACTCTACTTCTGTAATCCTCTGCTCCCTCACATATAAAATGGGGATATAAATGGTTCTCATCTCACAAAATTGCTTGTGAGAATCACCCCTAACACTGCCTCTGGCAGCAGTGCGAGATAGGGGGTCAAACCTAGAGCACAGACGTAGCAGTACCAGAAGCAAAAGGACCACACTCTGTAGAGAACAAGTAATCCTAATTCAGGAGGAGTTAAGCATCTCTTAATGAGTACATTTGTATGGCCAGATGGATGCCGAGAATCTATCAAAGACTCCATGACCAAGCAATTAGTTTAGGCCCCGTGAAGACAATGAGTATTCGTAAAATCTACACTCACTCTTTATTCATTCCGGTTTTTTTTTTTTGTTGGCCATTATGAATGGTCTCAATGATGGCAACATATACCCAATAGGACAGTCAGAAATAGAAACAAAACTCTACATGTAACAGCAGAGGTGTGTGAGTCTAGTACAATGAAGCAAAAGAAAACTACACTGGCAGGTGCTCACAGATGGTGCTCGGACCTGGAACAGCCTTCAAACTTTGTAGAAAAGCCAATCCAACTTCAAAAGGAGTTTCCAGGCAGAGTGTTGCAGCTCTGTCCAGCTAAGTGACAGTAAAATCACGCCAGGCTCGGGCCGCTGTGGGACTCATAGCCACTAAGGGTCTCCAGGGAAAGAGTACTTGATAAAATCTATAAAGATTTCATTTAGCCCTAACCGGTTTGGCTCAGTGGATAGAGTGTCGGCCAGCAGAGTGAAGGGTCCCAGGTTCGATTCCAGTCAAGGGCATGTACCTTGGTTGTGGGCACATCCCCAGTAGGGGGTGTGCAGGAGGCAGCTGATCGATGTTTCTCTCTCATTGATGTTTCTAACTCTCTATCCCTCTCCCTTCCGCTCTGTAAAAAATCAATTATATATATATATATATATATATATATATATATATATATATATATATATTAAAGATTTCATTTAACTCCTGGGCCAAGCTAGATTATTTGCAAAGCCCCTAAGAAAATATAGCACCTTTATTCTGTCCTAGAGAATAGAAATGAAAGCACAGGCAGCAACTTCATACATACAGACTAGTTTAATCAACAAGGCTACTGGAATCAAAGTCAACCAACCAACCAAAAACAAACAGACTCAAGCTAAATTAATGCAGTGTTGTCCCTAAGCTAGGGACTAAAGACAGAAGGTAGAAAACTGGCAAACCCGTTGTTAACTAGAACCGAAAACTAACCAGCAAGGTTTTACAAGGCCATCTTACAAACACTCTGAATGCCAGAGAAGAGAATAAGCCTGAATGTACACAATAGCACGATGAGTCACCAGGGGGCCTTGAACTGGCACTGAGGAACATTTCTCCAGCACAGCGATATTAATAACTTCAGTTATTACCTAGTGGTATTGAGTCTAGAAAACAGGCTCAGGGAAAGCGTCCGCAGAATTAAAAAAAAAAAAAAAAAAAAGAAAGAAAAAGAAAAATCAAGGCATAACATCTGCAGAGGTGACTCACCCTCTGAAATATTTTGTGAAAGTATATGCAGAGAAACTTAGGAAGACCTGAGTCCCATGCTCATAACTAAAATTAGCCATGTATTTTATGCCTCTGTGCCTTTGCACATGTTCCTTCTGCCATTGCATCTTCTGTTGCTCTTTTCTCCAGTCTGTCAGGTAAACAATTTTACTTTCAAAATACAGGCATCATCTTTTCTCAACCTGTGCCTGAAAGCAAAATGAATCATTTCCTCATTCCTCCTACTTTTGTATTCTGTGCATATTATCTCCGCATCATCTACTACAGTGCCCAGCCCAATAGATATTTATCTCAGCTCATCAACTGAGTGGCCCAGAAGAAGAGGGCTTTGTGTCTTGTAGGAGTGGTGTATCAGAAACTGTGAGTGGGGGAGTGGTGGTTTGCATGATTGGCATATTGAATATTATGACAGATTTAGAGCCATGAGAATCTATGTGAGCCATGAGATTTTTCTGTTTATTAAAAGAGAACTCCAATTTTGTTTTTTAAGTATATTTTTTATTGATTTCAGAGAGGAAGGGAGAGAGAAAGAGAGAGAGAGAGAGAGAGAGAGAGAGAGAGAGAAACATCAATGATGAGAGAGAATCATTGATTGGCTGCCTCCTGTACGTCCCCTATTGGGGATTGAACCCGAAACCTGGGCATGTGCCTTGACTGGGAATTGAACTGTGGGCCCACTGGTTCATAGGTCGATGCTCAACCACTGAGCCATGCAGGCTGGGCTGGTTTGTTGTTGTTTTAATGAGAAAGAATGGTTTAGTAGGGAGACAAATATGTAAACAAAAATGTGCAAATTGAGCCCTAACCGGTTTGGCTCAGTGGATAGAGCGTCGGCCTGCGGACTGAAAGGTCCCAGGTTCGATTCCAGTCAAGGGCATGTACCTTGGTTGTGGGCACATCCCCAGTAGGAGGTGTGCAGGAGGCAGCTGATCGATGTTTCTAACTCTCTACCCCTCTCCCTTCTTCTCTGTAAAAAAATCAATAAAATATATTTTTTTAAATGTGCAAATTGTTACAAAAGTATACACAAGATTAATGAGTAGTATAAAGCAACGGGAGAATTAATTCCCCAGGTGGGGATCAGAAAAGCTTCACAGAGGAAATGATTGGTTGATCTAAGTCTTATGGACAAAGAAGTTCACCAAAGAAACAGCCAGGCAGAGGAACAACCTTACCAAAGCATGGAAATTGTATAACATTATGAATATTACTCTGTGCTTACTCTACTCTCAGATACTGTTCTAAGAGCTTTTACATGCATTAGCCCATCTAATGTTGTCAACAATATTTAAAAGCGTATGCAATGTTATCAGTTAGGTACCACTGCTTGCAAGAGACCTATAATAACAGTGGCTTAAACAGAGTAATTTTTTTCTTTCTCCACAAAACCTCAGGGTCCCAGACTCCTTTTAGCCAAGTTCTCTAGAACCTAGTTGTGGCCTTCATCCTCATGGTTCAGGATGTTGGCTCCAGCTCCAGCCATCACATCCACATTCCAGACAACAGGAGAGGAGACATAGGGAACTCAATAACTCATCTTATGTAGGTTCTTACAAGTTTCCACATACATCTCATTACCCCAACACAATCTTATAACAATAAACAATTGTAAAATACTCTAGGAAACACAGCGTCTTCATTCTGGGCATCACTTCCCCACCTAAAATGTGGGGGTTCTAGAACTATGAAAAAGGAGAACGGGAGATAATTTGCAGTTTCTGTCACATATCCTCATCTCCATTTTTCAGATAATGAAACTGATGCAGACTGGTTGCATTCTTTTCATGGTGCATTCAGGGATTTCAAGTAATTTCTTTAGGCTGATGAGTTAGACGTAGAGTGAAAGAATCGAAGGGTAATGGGCTATAAAATGGTATGATTTTAATTCTGACTACATGATCAAAAAAGCTAATGGAAATGGAACTCCCATTTGACCCAGTAATCCCACTCCTGGGAATATATCCTAAGAAACTGGGAACACCAATAAGAAAGGATATATGCACCCCTATGTTCATAGCAGCACAATTTACAATAGCTAAGATCTGGAAACAGCCTAGGTGCCCATCAGCAGATGACTGGATCAGAAAACTATGGTACATCTACACAATGGAATATGACGCTGCCATAAAAAAGAAGGAATTCTTACCATTTGCAGCAACCTGGATGGAATTGGAGAACATTATGTTAAGTGAAAAAAGCCAGTCAATGAAAGAAAAATACCACATGATCTCACTCATTTATGGATAATAAAGAACATTATAAACTTGAACAAAAAGATAGATACAGAGGCAGTAAAGCATCAAACAGTCTGTCAAATTACAGCAGGAAGGTTAGGGAGAGGTGGGAAAGATAAGAGATCAATCAAAGGACTTGTATGCATGCATATAAGCATAACCAATGGACGCAAAACTCTGGGGGGTGAGGGCATATATGGGAGTGGGGGGGGCAATGGTAAGATATGTACACATATAATACCTTAATAAAAAAAACTGGAAAAAAAAAAGCTAATGGGAACTAAAATGCATAAAACCCAGGTAGCACTAAAGTGCAGAAGACATAATGTATAAGTAACCTCAAAGCTAAATAAGTGAGAGTTGGTTGCGGATCTGAGAGATGGATTTACTAATGGGTCAGTAATTTAACAGTAAATTGGTTCAATATGACATTGCTGATTGCAGTGGCAGAAGTGTCCCCAAAAGGACAACAGAAGTCATGGGACACATTTTTCAGTTTCTCCTTTAAATTTTTATCAATGTCTACCTTTCCTCTAAACAATATTCCAATAAAGGTAGAATAGTTTGCATCTAATGCATACTGATTAAAGTAAAATAATGTAAGTTAATTATTACCTCACAAATATTTATTGATTCAACATTAAAATGAAAAATATCTTTTCATTTTTAATTTTTTCCATATTTACATTTTTAAAAAAATATTTTTATTGATTTCAGAGAGGAAGGAGAGAGAGAAAGAAACATCAATGATGAGAGAGAATCATTGATCGGCTGCCTTCTGCATGCTCCCCATTGGGGCGAGCCCACAACCTGGGACCCGGGCATGTGCCCTGATCGTGACCTCCTGGTTTATAGGTCAATGCTCAACCACTGAGCCACGCCGGCCGGGCAAAATGAAATATATTTTGAAGTAACATATACACATAACTGAAATCAAGTAGTACCTGTAGAACAACTATTCATCAACCCAACCTACTTTTTGTACCCTTCTCTGAACCCATGTGCTCCAGGGGAGCGTATGTTATCTTCAGCCCCACAGGCAGTGAATCATGATTGGGCCAGTTGGTAGAGATCACATTTTTCTTGCTCATGACTATTTTAGGCAGAGTCACAGGCAAAGAAACAGTCCCTTTTCCATTGGACTTTGGTGAGTGCGAATATGATCACTGGCTGATTGCAGTCATCTTGTGAACTTGAAGCTGACAAGATAAAGACTGGCAGAGCAGAAAACTGGCAAGAATTTGCATTCTTGTTAACAATCAAACCCTAGAAACGCTTCCTAACTTCTGTGAGGTAATATGTTCCTCATTTGGTTAATTTGAATTGAGCTATTATTTGCAGCCAAAGTATCCTGATATTCTACCACAAGGTTTGTATTCTACCAAAGGGTCAAAGAACAATAAAAACAGCAGTCCCCCATCCTCCTCCTCTTCTGCCTTTCTATCTTCTGGTAGGGGGTGGGGTGGGAGGGGGGAGGACCACTTTGAACTCTTAGCTGTTTTGCCAGGTGATTTACTTAGATGCTTTTAAATAACATGCTTATACTGCTATGTTCTTGATTCATCCATAGAAAGAATGCTGACTTTCTACTATGGAAGACGAAAATTAAGCATTTGCACAACCTTTCCTTTCCCTGCTTGCAATATAGTTTTACGTTTGATAAAATACATACTGTGCTTACATTTCTTATACGATTCTTTACCCCTTGGAGTTAAAATTATTCCCCACCCCCTTTCCTTTGCATGTTTCTATTATTAGTTCTCATGAACCCCTGTGCTCTATCAAAATGACTTTTTCTTATTGAAATGTTTGTCATGTCTTCTCTTTCTCTCCTCCCTCTCTCCTCCTCTTTTATTCTAAACCCACTCCCATTGCCTTCTTCCCCCATACCAGGCAACAACTCTATGGTGATTAATATGTATAATTGCACATTCTTGCAAAAAAAAATCTTGTATATTTTAAATTTATATAAATGGCTTTCCCCACACATGCATTCTGTTTGTTTTCATTGGGCACTGTATTTTCATGATCAAGCCATATGGTTAAAATGGACCTCTGTGGCTTTTAAGTAACTACCGCAGAATACTGAATTGTGTACATCCACCACATTTTTACCTAACCTATCTCCCATGCATGGATATCCAGGCTATCTCCAACTCCATAACATCATAATGCCCAATAATGCCCTGCACATGCCTGGGGTTGCAGGCTTGCTCCTCAGTGTGGGGCATGCAGGAGGCAACTGATCAATGATTCTCTCACATCATTGATGTTTCTGTCTCTCTCTCCCTCTCCCTTCCTCTCTGAAATCAGTAAGAATATATATATTTTTAAAAAGCTGCATAAAAAGTTTGACATTTTGTATGTCTGCAATGTTTTTAACTTCATACTTGAGGACACTTTGACCAGTCACAGAATTATAGATTGGAAAAGCAAATACCTCCCAAAATCCCAATCTCCAGTTCAGCCAATGAGTTTGATGAGCAATGAATACTGTGATAAAAAAATTTAGTCCAAATAAATTCAGTTCCAGAATTTGAGAGAAAGTAGCAAGGGATGTTTCAAAATCTATAATAAAAGTATAATATACTAATTAGACTGGACGTCCTTCTGGAAGAAGCAGGGGCTACGAGGGAAGCCCGGGTCCCGGGTGCCAGAGAGAAGCCAGTGCTGACAGCAGGGGGAAGGAAGGCCTACTCTCACATGATTTTCGTTAATCGGGCCTCTAGTTTATTATAATTTACTTGCTTAATGAGTTTGCAGAGGGTAATAAGTTCAGGTAGCAGGAATTTGTCCTCAGAACTTAAAAGGCCTTGATCCATCATTGCCATCCTGATTTGCTAATAAGGTACCTAACATCATTCTTGTTCCTAGGCGATTGTTTTTCCCCCCCTCTTTAAAAACTTTCAAGGTTTTCTCTTCATTTTTACAGTTCTGAAACTTCACAGTGCTATGCCTTGGTGTGGGTTTTTTCATTCATTACACTTGACACTCTGAAGAGCGAAATTCTGGAATAGCCTCTGGTATTACTTCATCCCTTCCCCTTTTAAAGCTTATTGTTTTGACTTGTTTTGGTTAATTCTCACCCAAGGATATTTTCCCATTGAATTGGCATCAACTGCTTGTCTCCTACACAAGTAATCCAGGTACATGCCCTTGGCTGGAAACTGACCAACACGCTAACCACTGAGATACACCAGTGAGGGCTAAAAACGTTTTTAGTTTTGTAAAACTGCTAGTCTAGTATTAGACACCTATATTTATTTTCTGTGGTTTTATCTTTTCTTTCACTTTCTGTCTCTGAGCTCTACTTTCAGAGATATTTCTTCACTTGCACCTCCTAACTCTATTACTTTTGAATTTTAAGTATTTGTAAAAGCTTTACTGTTCTGATACTCCCGTTGTTTTATAAATGCAATTTCTCCCAAAGTCTTTTTAACCAGCTTTTCCCACTTATAATATAGTCAGCATTACCTCATACTAGAGGCCCGGTGCACGAAATTCATGCCCGAGTAGGGTCCCTAGGCCTGGCCATCAGGGCCAATCTGTGGGGTGATCAGCAGGACGATCGGGGCCCCCCACTCGCACCTGCCTTGGCTGGCCTGGTGCCACCAGTTCACCAGCCCCGCCTCCCACTACCGCCACCGGTCACCTCCCTCTGCGGGAAAATCGGGGGCCCCTACTCACACCCACCTTGACTGGCCTGGCGCTGCCCACTCACCGGCCCACCCCTGCCACCACTGCCAGTCAGGGCCTGTGGGCAGCTCCTGCATTGAGCATCTGCCCCCTGGTGGTCAGTGCGCATCATAGCGACCGGTTGTTCTGCCATTCGGTCAATTTGCATTATTAGGGGTTTATATAGATATTATGAGTAAATATCTTGAAAACATAGTTTCTCACTGTTACATAGAGCTCCATCAAAAGATAAAGTATTTTGCCCAGCTGGCATGGCTCAGTGGTTGAGTGTTGACCTATGAACCAGGAGGTCAGTTTGATTCTCAGTCAGGGCACATGCCCAGGTTGTGGGCTCAATCCCTAGTAGGGGCATGCAAGAGGCAGTCAATCAGTGATTCTCTCTCATCACTGATGTTTCTATCTCTCTCTCCCTTCCCCTTCCTCTCTGAAATCAATTTAAAAAATATTTTTTAAAAATCAAGTATTTTAGCAGCATGAGGCATTATCAATTCTGTTTTCAATGTTTGGCCTAGAAGTAGTGGGAAGAATGAGTTGAAAGAGACTAAAGACAAAATCAGTAATCTATGTGAGAAATGAAAGTCTTACCTTAAGGTAAAGGCAAAAGGACAGCTGACTGCCCTGGCTAGTTGAGGGTCGTCCCATGCACCAAGAGGTCACCGGTTCAATTCCTAATCAGGACACACCCAGATTGAAGGCTTGATCCCCAGTGGTGTGTGTGTGTGGGGGGGGGGGGGGGGGGGGGAGAGGGGTACAGGAGGCAGCCAATGTTTTTCTCTCTCCCTGTCCTTTCCTCTCTCTTGCAAGTCAATAAAAACATTAAAAAATAAAAAAATAAAAAAGACAGCAGACAGATTTTAGGAGGTAGGATGGCACAGAACTGGTTAGGAGAAAAGGGAAAAATCCAGAATTACCCTCAGGGTTATAGCTTGGACAACAGCAGAAATAACTGCTTTTCTCAAAAAAAGAATGATAAATTTTGAATATGTTTAATAGGGACTTACCTATTATTGTTCAGTCTCAAGCTAGATCATAGCCTAAATATAAACTGCATTATTCCATAGAAAAACAAAAATTTCCCCCAGTATTACTGTCTCAGAAATAAGTAACATTTAAAGAGAAATATAAAAGGTTCTAAAGTAACATTTGTTTTTTAATATATTTTTATTGATTTCAGAGAGGAAGGGAGGAGAGATAAATAGAAACATCAATGATGAGAGAGACTCATTGATCGGCTGCCTCTTGAATGCCCCACACTAGGGATGGAGCCTATAACCAGGCATGTGCCCTGATCAGGAATTGAACCATGACCTCCTGGTTCATAGATCAACGCTCAACCACTGAGCCAGGCAACATTTTTATTTTTCATGACAATATTTTTAATGTAAAAGATAAAATATTTAAAAAATACTGTTGCAAATAATTTAACCTAAAATATATTTTTATTTTTAATTAAGCATAAGAAGAAATAGCAAACCTTTATAGAAATTAACTTTATAATTAAGATTCTTTCATCAGCAGCAAACAAAAATTCATGTTTAAAATTATGAATGAAACACTATGGAAAAATTTTATCACAAAATATTAGGGTATTTTGAAATAAAAAGCCATTCTGCTATCATACTTTCATTTTTGTATATTCACTTTGAGTCTCAAAATGAATTTTACAAAATAATTTCATCAGTGAAATACCTGCCACTGTTTAACCTACAATATTTAAATACAGATGCAAATATTTACTAAGCATTTTCATTAAATAGATATCAAATCACTTTATTTCTATTTAGACTCATTAGAATATTTATATATAAATACTCCAAGGTAACCTTTGTGTATTAGGCAAGTAGGAGCTACTCAAATGAAGAAACGTCTCATTTGTTTTGTAAATAATAAAGATTATTTAAAATGTAAAAAATTGAGCTTAAAAAAACATAGCCCAAACTACCTGTTTTTTAAAGTCACACCAGCCATCTACTTCTAAAAAATACTTATCAAAGCTATTTTTTAAAACCCAACATTTACTAACTCAACAGATGGGTTTTAGAAATGAGGAAAGTAATTTTACTTTCAATTCACTGATTATATAGTCAACTGGTGCCTTTAAAAAATAATTTTAGAATATGTGAAGATTAAATTAAACCAATCTCAACATTTTCCAGGACTGTTTGCTAACTGGCTTTTTACATATGAACTTTAAACATGTCTTCCACAGGTAGTATACAAAAATAATTATTTGCAACTATAAAGTCTAACAAGTAAACTCTCAATGTAGTTTCATTGCTTTTTCCTTCTCTTGTAAGAATCGTTACTGTGAGTTCGAACTCGCTGGTACACAGAGGATGCTATTTTCATGTTGTCTTTCTTTGTAAATTTCTTCTCTATTGCTCCTGGTTTCCAAAGTAACAACTGTGCATCTTCTCCTCCAGTCAGCAAAGAATCATCCTGCATATTCCAAAAGAACGAACGGACTGTAGCAGCATGCCCTCCCTGAAGGCTGGTCACATGGCTCAATCCTGATGTAGTACAGCTCATTAAGTGAATAATTCCTGTGTTTGTTCCTCCAACAATAAATAATTTGTCCATTTTTTCATGATAGAGGCCACCAATCAAATAGTCTAAAATACCTCCTTTCATATTAATTACTTCTCTGACATCCTGGACGTTCAAACGTGTAATTGGTTCATCAGTATCCAGATGATTAAGATCCCACCAACAAAACCCTTCATCATGTGTCATGCAGTATATCTGTTTATAATCTTTCCCAGACCAACCAATATAGCTAACTGATGAAACTGAGTTACAAGTTGTAACCAGTGCATCTTCTTCATTATCGGCACTAATGTCAAATACATTTACCAGGCCATCTGTAGAACCTGAGACTACCATGTTGGGATTGCTGGGATGGAAACATACTTGAGTGATATCATCACTATGTGTTTCTGAGTATGCACCAAGTGGGTCTTTAGTAGTAGACAAATCTTGAGAATTCATTCTTGCATCCCAAAATACCAACAATGCATCATCATCAACTTTTTCTGTACCAGCACAAATGACATGATCATTACAGCTGATATCAAAACTGATAAAAATATTGGAAGCATAACCCTTGAAAAGCTGGACAGGCTTTTCACTGGCTAATCGAGCATCCCAACATTTTACTGTGCTATCGGTACACGACGAATATACAATGTCACAAGAATTTGCAAATTTGACGCCATTAAGATGTCCAGGATGTCCACTAAATTCTTGTACTATGTTTAACCTTTCTTTATCATATATTCTGATTAACCCATTAGAACATAAAACAGCAACCAAGCTTCCTTTTTCTGCTGGTACAGTCTTGGATGTGTCTATGTCAAGCAGATAAGTAGGCTCTTCAGTTCCTGAGGAACGTTTAACAATGTTCAGATTAGCAAATTGCTCTTCAATCTTCTCCATATCAGGAGTGGCATCTAAGGGTAGTAAATATCTGTAATAAAAATATAAAAATTAAAATTAAATCCACAGCTTCTCTAAAATTGTTAATTAAATCAAGAACATTTCCTTCTGAAGGCTGACATAAACAAATAAAATCTATTTTAATATTGTAATAATTTCCCTACCATGATGTAACTAAAAATAAGTTACCTCCTTCTAATTCTCTCTTGAACACCAAATCTACTACATATACTTTATGCCAGTAAGAGAATTTACAAACATGTACATACACTGCTGAGTAATTGGTTTTTAGCTCAAACCCACCTATTGGTCCTATTCATAATCCTCAGCATTAGTCAGGATCTCCACTTTGGATTCATCTACACCTGGTCCCAGCTGCCTTATACAACTTTAGAACCTAAACATACATGTGTAGGCAGAAAAATGGTCCCCCCAAAGAGATCCATACCTTAATCCCTGGAACTTGTAACTATGTTAGGTTACATGGCAAAAGGGAATTGAACCTAGCCAGTGTGGCTCAGTCAACCCATGAACCAAGAGGTCATGGGCTCAATTCCTAGGCACATGGCCCAGGTTGTGGGCTCAACTCCCATTAGGGGTCATGCAGGAAGCAGCCAACTGATGCTTCTCTCATTGATGTTTTTCTCTCTCTATCCTTTTCCCTTCCTCTCTCACTAAAAATCAATAAAAACAGCTCTAGCTGATTTGGCTTAGTGGATAGCGCATCGGCCCTCAGACTAAAGGGTCCTGGGTTCGATTCCAGTCAAGGAGCTATACCTCGGTTGCAGCCTCGATTGGGGTGCATGCGGGAGGCAATCAATGTGTCTCTCTCATATTGATGTTTCTCTCTGTCCCTCCTGCTCCCTTCCACTCTCACTAGGAAACAATGGAAAAATATCCTCAGATGAGGATTAATAACAACAAAATCAATAAAAAAAATATTTTTTTAAAAAAGGGGGAATTGAGGTTGCAGATGGAATTAAGGTTACTAATTGGTTGACTTTAAAAGGGAGAGATTAGCTCTGGCCAGGGTGGCCCAGTTGGTAGGGCTTGTCCTGTGCACCAAAAGGTTGCAGTTAAGATTCTGGTCAGGGCACATGCCTGGGTTGCAAGCTTGATCCCCAGGAGAGGGTGTGCAGGAGGCAGCTGATCAAAGTTTCTCCTGTCTCTCTCCCTTTCCCCCTCTCTCTAAAACTCAATTAAAAAAAAAAAATCTCCCTTTAAAAAAATAAATAAAAGGGGGAGATTATTCTGGATTATCTTGGTGGGCCCAATGTCATCAATCACCTTTAAGTCCATGGAGCAGAAGGTAGAATCAGAGGGAGATGTTACTATGGGAGAAAGGCACAGAGAGATACTTTGCAGGGAGAAAGGCACAGAGAGATATATTGCAAAGGAGGTCAATAAGTGGGTAAATGTTAATATGAGATTATTTTTTTAAACCCACAATTCTTTGCTACTGCTTCCATTTGATCTCTGCATATGGAAAATCAGACTGATGGGAATTTTAAACAATAAGACAGTTTAATGTGGCCTTTAAGCTAATAGTAATTTATAGGACTATGCCTATGAACTGTTATTCCCAAGCAGGACAGTAGTACTAGACTCCTTCCCTTCATTTTGTTGCCTGGAAAGTGTTTCACATTGAAACAATCCTGCAAGGTTTTAATTCAAAGGATTCGGTGATTGATGAGGCAGGACCTCAGACAGAATGGCACAGCAAACTAGCACTTCAGGAATGTAGCAATGTTAACAATCACAATGGTTGTCCACGTGATACACTGTTTAAATGAAGTACAGTACAAAAAGAAAGAGAGAAAAAAAGAAATAAACAAATAAGATATCAGAGGTAAGGAGAGTATATTCTTCCACAGATACATTTTAATCTCTTATGGGGAAACATGAAAACTTCTAGCTTATGTTTAAACACATCAGTATGCAAGTAAGTAATATTTGAACTAAAACTTCCAAGGCTATATAGTTATTGCTTAATTTTAATACTAGTGAATCATTCAAAAATGATGAATACACTTTTACTTCTATGTATAGCCCTCATCTGAGTTTTATTTGCATGATCCACTTCCCAGTGTGCAAGAGAAGCCATAGGCTGTCTTTTCTTCTCACTACACTCTCACGGGGTAACCTCATTCATATTCATGTTTTCAAGTGCCACCTATATGCCAATGATCTCATCTCTCTATTTACAAATCCTATTTACAAATCTCTACTAGCCATTCATTTCTCCTTGAACGTGTCCCTCTACACCGCAAAATAAACTCATTATTTATGCTCCCTCTACCCCCCCCACCCCCCCGCCAAGCCTTCCCTTAACAACACAAACAAACAAAAAAGTAAACTTCTCAATTTTTTCCATTTTGGTAAATTTCCAAATCCTACTTATGGCTAAAGGTTGCTTAGAGAAGTATTAGGTTAAATCTGTGTCTGTGGATCAAAAAAATATTGACAACTTCATATGGTTCAACCTAACAAACACATATGCAGAGAGCAAATAAGAGTAACCATAATTTTAATCTTTTCTTTGTTAGATGTATAAAAAAAAGCTTAATTAGCATTCTAGATCTCAATAGATTAGTGAGAGACGAGGACATGGAGAGTGCCTTTCTTCTATCAACACACATACACACACAAATTAAAAAGGATGCAAAAAGATATGGACAGAAAAGAGTACTAAAGCAGAGTAAGAGAGGAGAAATGAAGATAATCTCAAAGAGAAAAGAGAAAGGAATGAATAAAAAAGAAAGGGGTATTACTGCCACTACCTCCTTAATCATATGTGGGTGAAACACTGCAGTTCTTACTGTCCCAACACAGCGATGAGACAATGAGAAGAGGTCCAGATAAAGGAAGTTTAGTGAAGTATAAAGCTATGATAGTTTGCTCGGCTAAAAGAAATTTTTCTTCATTAAAATAAATTCCTTGTCCTTGAGTTAAGAGAATGTAGCAAGCAATCATAACCAATTTAAATATGAACCCAATTGTTCTGAGAATGGAGGCAGAAAAATTATCTCATCTTGACCCACCTAGTGCAGATCAGGACATAGCAGAACCACAAGCAGTGCCCCGGCACTGAGCCACTACTGCTGCTGTGGTTCTTACTGGGATACACAATTCCCATGTCTGAATATAAGACAGGTGTAAGATGTTAGAAAGACACCCCAAAAAAACACCTTAGGATAACCTTCAAGAGGGTGAGAATACAGTATTAAATTCCTGGTGAACCGCCATCTTGCAATACACTAGATGGAAATTGCTAACTAAACTTTTATCTGAATAACTGTCCTTATATAATTAAAAGTTGATTACCTAATAACAAGTTCCTAAACATAATTATGAATTCCTCTTGTGGCTTTGGCCTTAAAAAGATTTGTTATTTTTTATCAATCAAAATGTTATTTTACTTCCTATTAAAATAAACCCAGTAAAATATTCTTTCTGCATATAAAGTACATCCTAAACACATCTAGCTGCAACTAGGTATTGCTCTTATTGCTGAACTGGCTAAGTTTGAATATGAAATCTGAAGGACAGCCTAGCTTAAACAATTCCATAATGAATAAGGAAGTAGCTTTTCCCCCCACATAAACAAGGGACAAAAAAGTATTAAAAGAAAATAACATACACTTTACACCTATTTAGAAACTACTGATTACAAAAGGCACAATACTAAAAGACTTCTACATATCTATGTAATAAAACCGGAAAATGCAAATCGACCAAACAGCCGAACAGCAGAACGACCATCAGGACAACCACACTATGACACACACTGGCACCAGGCCAGCCAAGGCGGGTGCGATACGATCGGTTGGGGGGCCCTGCCATTGCCCCATGATGGCCCCGCAGAGGGAGGCCCAGGCCACCCTCCACAGGGCAATTGATCGGGGGGCTCCATGAAACCGGGGAACCGGGATTGTGTGGCGGCGGACATGGGCAGCGCCAGGCCAAGGCGGGTGCGGGCAGGGGCCGGGGCTGCGAAGCCGGCAGCTGGGGGAAGGAAGGCCTACGCTTGCACAAATTTCGTGCATCGGGCCTCTAGTTATTTTATAAAATCAGAAATGAGCAGTATTCTTAGAAACAGGTATATTTCTATTTCTCAGGCATGAATGTTCAACATACTTGAAAGAGTTGACAGCATAAGCATCATATACAATTATATTTTTTAACTATTGAGACAATTTATTAGACTTGGGCCAAAAACCTAATTCCCCACAGCTAAAACTTAATATTGCCCATTGACCATAAGAAACTAGTTATGATGACTGTGAAAGGCAGAGGTCCAGCAAATGTCCCAAATGTAGGGAGATGGTTAATGGGAAAAGACATTCAGGGATGGGTTCTAATAACTTCACAATCTGCTCTTATAATTCAACTATAATAATGCTACCACATCTATCAAATTGGGCTAGGATAATTGAGCCTCACAGAGAAGAAAATAACCATAATTGGAGTTCAACAAATGCTAGGCTATATGCTAGAAACTTACACTTAATTTTTTATCCTAATCATTTAACCCTATGAGATAGGTATTATTATCCCCATTTTAGAGAAGAAATTGCAGTTCAGAGAAACTGGGTAACTTGCCATTGATCTCATAACTACTAATGGGAGGACACAGGGGAATCTGGTTTGAAACCCAAGCTGTAACTTCAAAACCTGTAAAGCTGTGTCCATTCCAATACCATGCTATTGCTCTTCTATATAAGTACTATAAAGTATTAGTGTCAACTTTAATTAAGGTATATGCATATTAGGCTTGGAGAGGAGGAATTATGTTAATTCTACATATAAGCAGAGAAGAGAGCAGGATGATTGGAAAAACAAACACCAACCTAGAAAAATGTTGCCATAAGGAATCATCACTCTATTTTCTTGTGCCCCACTTTTCTTTCTTTTAAACTTTTTATTACAGAATTTGTATGGAGCACAGAATAGTAAAACAAACCCCCATTTTCCATCACCCTGTATGAACAATTATATTCCGAAAGACAGGAAGTCAGTTAAACATCCCATTTTTATTTTATTTATTTATTTATTTATTTATTTATTTATTTTTTAAACATCCCATTTTAAAAAATATTTTATTGATTTCAGAGAGGATAAGGGAGAGGAAGGGGAGGGTGGGAGGGAGGGAGGGAGGGAGGGAGAGAGAGAGAGAGAGAGAGAGCGAGAGAGAGAGAAACATCAATGATTGGTTGCCTCCTGCACACCCCCTACTGGGGATCGAGCCTGAAACCTGGGCATGTACCCTTGAACAGAATCGAACTCGGGACCCTTCAGTCTGTAGGCAGATGCTCTATCCACTGAGTCAAACCAGCTAAGGCTATATCACTTTTTTTTTTTGAAGGGCAATTAAGAAACTCTAGTGGACAGTGTGATGAAACCCCTCCATTTCATTTCCCTCTCCCCACTCTTTGTGGCATCGACAAAATTTTAGGACTTTGACCCCAGTTCCTAGGGCAGATCCTGATTAGCCAAAACCAATCACAGTAATTCCATCTCTTGTAACCAGTAATTTGGTTTAGAAACCTTACATTTTTGCTAATCCATGTATGTATTCCCTTCCCAACTACAATTTGTTCAGATGTAGAACACTAATTCTAAAGTGGACCCAATCCAACTGATGGAAAGAACCTTTATCCCATGGTTATGAGATTCCACATTTTCTGACTATTTAAGTCATTTTGCAGCATAGTTTTTGTTAATGCAACCAGAATCACCCTAACTAATTAGGGATAATCAAATAAAGTCCTTGGGTATATAATCAAGTACTGACTTAATATAAGAGGCTCCTACAAAGAAAAATTTAGAGAGCATACTTTAAAAAGCCAAATTTTATTCACATTAAAGAGGGACTTTAATTTTTTGTTTCCTTTAGAACTTATATCCTCTCCTCCCCACTTTTTTAGTTGTTTTTGTTCCAAAATAAAAGAAAAATGATACACAAAGGAATTTTCAGAAAACTATAAAAATCTATGCTCAGTAATAATTGTAGAATTTCCTGATTCTAAAGACATCAACAACATCAACAAAAAAACCACTGAAATGATATAATATTTTAAAACTTAATCTGAAACTCCATCTAGTAAGTTTCTGGATATTTTTAAAAATGCATTTATAGTTTTAAAAATTGAAAACAGTCACATGGTTCAAAGTTCAAAAGGTTTCAAAACCAATGTCTTGGAACATTTCTGTCCTCAAGTCCCTTTCCTCTCACAGGAGGCAACAAACGAATGCTTTCAGAGACTGTCAAATTGGAAGCAATGCACTTAAGTATCTTCAGCTTATCAAAAATACTGCCAATTTAGTACAATAAAAAACGCAATAGGACCCTGACCTGTGTGGATCAGTTGGTTGGCCGTCATCTCATGTACTAAAAGGTTGCCTGTTCAATTCCAGGTCAGGGCATATGCCTGGGTTTCGGCTTGCAGGCTTGATCCCCAGTAGGGGGTGTGCAGGAAGCAGCTAATTGGTGTCTTGTTCTTACAGCAATGTTTCTCTCTGACTCTCCCCCCTCCCTCTAAAAGAGTCAATTAAAAAATCTTTAAAAAATAAAAAAGGCAATAGGTTTAAGAAACACCCCAATTTCAATCCCTTGTTCTACCACAAACTAGCAAAGTCAACATTGTACAAATTGCCTAACCTCCCTAAGCCTGTTTTCTCATCTTTAAAATATATTTTATTGATTTTTTACAGAGAGGAAGAGAGAGGGATAGAGAGTTAGAAACATTGATGAGAGAGAAACATCGCTCAGCTGCCTCCTGCACGCCCCCTACTGGGGATGTGTCCGCAACCAAGGTACATGCCCTTGATTGGAACCGAACCTGGGACCCTTGAGTCCGCAGGCCGACGCTCTATCCACTGAGCCAAACCAGTCAGGGCTGTTTTCTCATCTTTAAAGTGGGAATAAAAATTAACACGATACTGAGTGCTTATTATGACAAAATGCTATGTGCTAAATAAATGCTGGTGATGTGGGTGAAAAACTTATTTGCTGTCAAGAAGATGGGAGTTAGACCAGTAAACAATTATAATATAGGGTGACAGACACAAGGACAGAGGTAATCAGAGTATAATACAGGAATATAGAACAGAATTATGTAGAGGGCATAATTCTTGGCATAAAAAAAGTAAGCAACAAATATTAACTTCCTTTCTAATGAGTTTTCATTCAATTTGCGTTATTTAATTTCATATTCCTGTTCTTAAAACTACAATTCTTGCCTGGCCAGTGTGGCTTAGTGGTTGAGCATGGACCTATGAACCAGGAGGTCATGGTTCGATTCTCAGTCAGGGCACATGCCCGGGTTGCGGGTAGATCCCCAGTGTGAGGTATGCAGGAGGCAGCTGATGGATGATTCTCTTTCATCATTGATATTTCTCTCTCTCTCTCCCATTCCCTTCCTCTCTGAAATCAATAAAAACATATTAAAAAATTAGGGGTAGACTAAGTTACCGGTATAAGAAGCATATTTCAAACTTTTTTTAAAAAAAGGGGGAGTAGGGTGTTTAGCAGAGCACCTGGAAGCAGTAGCTACTAATGTCTATTGTCATGTGCTAGTGGCAAAGTTAGTGGCAAATTTGAAAAATCTAATGGTAGCCAGAAAAGCTCCATACTGAATATTAAAGAAGCTTATTACTTATCAAGCATATCTAAAGTCAGCTTATCGGAAACGAAACTGCATGGGTAAAACTTAGGAATCTGGTTATCAGTATTTCAGGGAAGAATGAAATAGGAACAGTCACTCATATGCATTACCAGTATGTCCTAAAAGAAGCACCACCTTGGGATTAAAAGCATGTACTAGCTTAACTTCAGCAAAACATGTCTCAGAAAAGTTCTATATCAAAAATTCAGATAAATTTGTGTGTGCTTTAAACTAACCAGAATTGGCTTTTAAACAATTTGCCAAAAAACCCCACAAACCACTTGTTTTTAATTTGGGGAAAAGTGCTGAATATTTAGTGGAAGGTATGCTAACCTGACATCTGCTACAACTTCAATGTAATTTTAAATATCATATTCACTAATGACTGAGTCTTAATGTGTTTGTAAATTAATCCTGTTTAGTGAGTCTGAATATGCTCTTCTTATTCACATGAATGTTCAAGAAACTGGTTTCAGCAACATATGGCATCTCATGCATTAAATACACTAAAATTCTTACAAAAAGCACAGTTTTCAAAGTGCAGGAATCTGTTACCAAGGAAAATGGGGGTGGGGGTTTGGAGGGAATGACACACCTTTTTATATGGTATGATATTATCTTCCATGCAAAACTCACCCTTTATTTTTTATTTTAAAATATGCATTTTTATTGATTTCAAAAAGAAAGGGAATGGGAGAGAGAGAGAAAAACATCAATGAGAGAGAATCATTGATTGGCTGCTTCCTGCATGCCCCCTACTGGGGTTTGAACCCGAAAACCCAAAAACCCGGCAAAGGGCCCTGACCAGGAATCGAACCGTGACCTCCAGGTTCATAGGTTGACGCTCAACCACTGAGCCACGCTGACTGGACAAAAACTCACCCTTTAAATTAAGTCTATGAATACCCAGCTTCTTTCAACAAGAACAATGATCTGCCTTTGCCTTTCCATAACAACCAGCTGGTTAAGCAAACACAGAGAAACCACACTTCCCCAGTCACCAGATGCTTAATTTCAAAGTCAGTAACAATGTGGAATAATCCAATTCTTGAATTGGTAATGTTTACTACTAATTCTTTTTCTAATTCTTAGCAGACCCTTTTGAAAATTAAGCAAATGCTCTCTTTAATAACTGCAAAAAGAAAAGGGGTGGGGGATAAAAAGAACCATGGCCTACCTTAGCCAGATTGGCTCAGTGGATAGAGCATCAGACTGAGAACCGAAGGATCACGGGTTCGATTCTGGTCAAGTATGTAGAGAGCACAATTCTTGGCATAAAGAAAATAAGCAACAAATATTAACTTCCTTTCTACCTGTTGTAGGCTCCTCCTTACCCAGGGCCCTGGTTGGGGCACACATAGAAGGCAACCAATCGATGTGTTTCTCTCACATCGATATTTCTCTGTCTTTCCCTCTCTCTGAAAATCAATGGAAAAATATCCTCAGGTGAGTATTAAAAAACAAACAAACAAAAAGAACCATGGCCTAAAACAGAATGATGTAGCATTATGAAAGAAACAATCCCTTGAATACTGTGTTATAGTTAGAAATTGATAAGTAATGTCAACATTAAATCTACTCAAAATTCCTAAAGATGTACCTTATTCAATAATTCAACAACAAGTCTCAAAGGGCTGATGTAACAGGCCTAAAACACACTAGATTGAGCAAAGAACAAAAGCAAAATCCCTGCCCTCAAGGAGGGCAGTGGGAGGACAGAGGAATAGTCAGTGATTTGTGTTATAAAAATAATATAGGGTAAGGCAAGAAAAATAAAGCTAGAAAGGATTTTTAGATTTGATCATTAAAGGAAACCTCTCCCATGAGGTGACATTTGAGCTGAGACCAGAATGAAAAGAGGGAGCAAGGTATTGGACTCTTGAGGGCCAAGAGCCTCCTGGCAGAGAGAAACAGCAAGTTAAGTCAGAGAAAGAAAGTGGTGTAGGAAATAAAGTAGCTGGAGGCAGATAAGAGCTTTGTGGGCCATGATAAGAACTTTAAATTTCATTCTTAAGCGAGAAAGAAAACCACTGCAGGTTGAGAGCAGGTGAGAACTCTTTAATAAAGATACTCCTCTGGCGCTGCCTGGAGAACAGACCTTAGTACAAGAGCGAAAGTAGTGAGAAGAGGTTTGTGCAAAGTTCTAGGCAAGAGATATGAGAGTGGGAAGAAGTTGATGGATTCATGCCACAACTCTGAAAGAGAAATAAACTGAATTTTCTGATTAGACTGCAAGTGGGGTATAAGAAAAGGTGTCAAAGATGATCCTTAAGTTTCTGGCCTGAGGAACAAGGCAAATATACCGTTGGCATGTTACTTTTAGGATACTTACAAGCTTTTAAGATAAATGCAAGATGATTAATTAGATAGACAATTATCCAATTGCTTAAATAGCCTTTGATAAACCGTGTTATGTTAATAATACACTGGACTTCTACACAGCAATAAAACATATTACTGGTACATGCAACAATATGGATGAATCTTAGAACTGTTTAGTGACAGAAGCCTGAAACAAAAGAGTACTACATGATTTTATTTATACAAAGTTAAAGAACAGGCAAAATAAATCTATAATGATAGAAATCAGAATACTGGTTATCTTTTGGGGGGGATATGGACTGGGAAAGAGAACTGTTGGTGGTGATTATGCATAGATATCTACATTTCCAAAAAAAACCCCCACCAAAAACCAAACCATCATGGAGGAGAATGAGGCTCTGCCTTAACATGATTCTCACACTGTGTAAAAAGCATCAACAGTTTACTACTGGAAGAGGAAGAAGAGCAGGACGAAAACGCCTCTATTTGGCACAGACAAGGAGGGCCTGCTAAAAGTTGACAGTGGAGGAGAAACAATGAAAATCCTTCAACATCCCAGGCCCAATATAAGCACAAGATATTGACAGCCCACTGCTGAGGAATTTCAAGTCTATAGTGTACAGAAGGTAACTATAGCAACAAGTAAACCAAAATCAGCTTCCTTAAGTGATTAGACTGTTCCATATCCAATATCAACAGTCTGACAGAGGCAGAGAGGTGGCCATTTCCAGGGATAAATATTATTTACCTCAGTCTCTACTATTATTCTACACTTGATGTCCAGAATTCAGTTTTAAAAAAGAGACACCCACACACACAAGCAAGAAAAACACAACTAACTGTCAAAATGAGTCAATGAACACAACAGACCCAGAGATAACTGAGATGATGGACTTTAAAATAACTATGAATTGGCTAAGCCAAAACAAAAATTAAGCTAAAACAAAACAACAAATGTTAGCAAGAATGTAAAGAAATTGGAATCTTATACAATGCTGGGGGTAATATAAAATGTAGCAGCCCCTGAGAGAAACAGTTTGGCAGTTTCTCATAAAGTTAAACATACTCATGCAAAAATCTGTACACTAATGTTCAGAACAGCATTACTCATAACAGCAAAAAAGTTAAAACAACTCAAAAGTACTTTAACTAATAAATGGATAAACAATATATGGTAGATATGCAGATAAGGGAATATAATTTGCCATAAAAAAGGAATGAAGTCAAAGGCAGGGGTGGGGCAATATCTGTAATAGTGTCAACAAAAGAAAAAGAAGGAAATAAAGTACTATTACATACTACAAGATGGATGAAACCTGAATTTTGTGTGTGAAAGCCACCACCCTTGTGACCCCTTGGCAGACGATCGCCTACAGCACTTGAAGTCTCCATTGCGGTGTAGCCCAATGCAATCTTGAACAAGGGATCGGATATAACTTCATTTTCATCATGCTAATTTTTAAAAAGATATTTTTATTGATTTTAGAAAGAGAGAAAGGGAGAGGGAGAGATAGAAACATCGATGTTGACAGATCGGCTGCCTCCTACATGCCCCCTGCTGGGGATCAAGCCCAAAACCTGGGCATGTACCCTGACCTGGAATCAAATCGGCCACATCTTAATTCATGAATTGCCACTCAACCACTGAGCAACACCAGCTGGGAATCACGACCATTTTTAATTTATACTAAAACTTAGAATATACGAAAGGAGTCCTAACCGGTTTGGCTCAGTGGATGGAGCGTCGGCCTGCGGACTGAAAGGTCCCAGGTTCGATTTCGGTCAAGGGCATGTACCTTGTTTGCGGGCACATCCCCAGTAGGGGATGTGCAGGAGGCAGCTGATCGATGTTTCTCTCTCATCAATGTTTCTAACTCTCTATCCCTGTCCCTTCCTCTGTAAAAAATCAATAGAAATATATTAAAAAAAAAAAAAAGGAATATACGAAAGGAGGCAGCAGTTCAGAAGTGAAGAGGGTATTAACACAATTTTTAGTGGAGGTTCCCATGGTGACAGTTTTTTTTTTCCCTCAGAAAAACTTCACCTGCTTTATTTTTAGTAATACATTTCTGTGGACAAAAAAAAAAAAAAAAAAATCCTTAAAAAATAATTGACCGTGTAAGGCAAAAATAGTAATCACATATTGAGGGGTTATTAAAAGTAAAATATATGACAGAAATAGAGGATGGGAGGGAGGAAATAGAAAATGTTGCAAGGTTTCTTACAACATAAATGACATCATCTTATTTGAAGATAGACTTTGACAAGTTAAAGAAGTATATTGTAACCTATATGAACCACAAAAATGTGTGGGGGTTTTTTCTCACCTGAGAATATGCTTTATTGATTTGAGAGAGAGAGAGAGGAAGGAAGGAAGGAAGGAAGGAAGGAAGGAAGGAAGGAAGGAAGGAAGGAAGGAAGGAAGGAAGGAAGGAAGGAGGAGAAATATCGATGTGAGAAACACCAATCAGTTGGGGACAGAACCCACAACCTAGGGTTTTTATTTTAGGATTGTTTTTTAGATGAGGAAATTAAGGATTAGAAAAGTAGGTATTTCGTGGTTAAGAAATACCTATTTAGATGAGGAAATTAAGGATTAGAAAAGTAGGTATTTCTCGTTTAAGAAATACCTATTTAGAAAATGGGTATACAGTCAGACTGCTAGGGTTAAAATCCTGGCTTTGATAGCTATGTTTCAGCTTTCTATTCTTTTTCTTAAATATATTTTTATTGATTTGTATTTGCTTGTTTTTGTTCTGTTAATCCTCACCAGAGGATATTTTTCCATTGATTTTGTTTTTAGAGAGTGGAGGGGGACAGAGACAGAGACAGAGACACATCAATGTGAGAGAGACACATCGATTGGTTGCCTCTCTCACGCGCCCTGACCGCGGCGGGGATGGAGCCTGCAACCGAGGTACATACGTGTCCTTGACTGGAATTGAACCCAGGATCCTTCAGTCCACTAAGCCAAACTGGCTAGGGAATGTTTTTACTGATTTTTAGAGAGAGATAGAAACATTGCTGAGAGATGAGAAACACTGATCAGCTGCCTCCTGCATGCCCCCTGACCAGAATAGAACCAGAGAACTCTTGGTGCATGGGTCAAAGCTCAATCACTGAGTCACATTGGCCGGGCTCAGCTTCTCTCTCTCTCTCTCTTTTTTTTTTTTTTAATAATTCTTTATTGTTGAAAGTATTACACATGTCCCTCTTTTTTCCCCCATTGACCTCCTCCAGCCCACTCCTCCACCCCCACCCCACATCCTCACTGCCTCATATATGCATGGCCTCATCTGTGTCCATGGGCTATGAATATATGCACACAAGGTCATTGGTTGATTACCTCCCACCCACCCACATTCCCCAGCCTTCCCTCCAAGATACGGCACTCTGTCCCATGCTGCCACATCTCTGGATCCACTCCATTCATCAGTTTATTTTTATTTAGATTCCACATATGAGATCATGTGATACTTATCTTTCCCTGACTGACTTATTTCACTTAGCATGATACTCTCCAGGTCTCTCCATGCTGTCTCCAAGGTAAGAGATTCTTCTTTTTTACTGCTGCATAGTATTCCATGGTAAATATGTACCACAGCGTTTTTATCCACTCACCTACTGATGGGCACTTGGGCTGTTTCCAGATCTTAGCTATTGTAGTGTGCCGCTATGAACATAGAGGTGCATACATTCTTTCTGATTGGTGTTTCGGGTTTCTTAGGATATATTCCTAGAAGTGGGATCACTGGGTCAAATGGCAGTTCCATATTTAATTTTTTGAGGAAAGTCCATGCTGCATTCCATAATGGCTGTATCAGTATGCATTCTCACCAGCAGTGTATTAGGGTTCCCTTTTCTCCACATCCTCGCCAGCACTTGTCATTTGTTGATGGTAGCCATTCTGACAGGTGTGAGGTGATACCTCACTGTCGTTTTAATTTGCATCTCTCTGATGATCAGTAACTTTGGGCATTTTTTCGTATGTCTCTTGGCCACCTGTATGTCCACTTTGGAGAAGTGTCTATTTAGGTCCTTTGCCTATTTGTAATTGGATTGTTTGTCTCCCTTCTGTTAAATTGTATGAGTTCCTTATGTTTTGGATATTAACCCTTTATCAGATGTATCATTGCCAAATATGTTCTCTCATACAGTGAGCTCCTTTATGTTTTGTTAATGGCTTCTTTTGTTGTGCAAAAGCTTATTTTGATGTAGTCCCATTTGTTTACTTTCTCCTTAGTTTCCTTTGCCCTAGGACAGTGGTCGGCAAACTCATTAGTCAACAGAGCCAAATATCAACAGTACAACAATTGAAATTTCTTTTGAGAGCCAAATTTTTTAAACTTAAACTTCTTCTAACGCCACTTCTTCAAAATAGACTCGCCCAGGCAGTGGTATTTTGTGAAAGAGCCACACTCAAGGGGCCAAAGAGCCGCCTGTGGCTCACGAGCCGCAGTTTGCCGACCACGGCCCTAGGAGATGTATCCATAAACATATTGCTATGAGAGATGCCTGAGGTTTTGCTGCCTATGATTTCTTCTAGGATTCTTATGGTTTCCCGACTTACATTTAAGTCTTTTATCCATGTTGAGTTTATTCTTGTGTATGGTGTAAGTTGGTGGTCTAGTTTCATTTTTTTGCATGTATCTGTCCAATTTTCCCAACACCACTTATTGAAAAGACTGTCATTTTTTTAATGTTACATGCAATAAACTTTAATATTTTAAGAAAAATGATTTTAAATATATTACATGCAATAAATATTAATATTTCAAGAAAAAATATTTTAAATGTATTACAAAAACTGTACTAACAAAGTATAATATCACAAAAGTTGTAGGAAATATTAAAAATCTGCAAGTAACAGGATGAAGAGACTGTCTTGACTCCATTTTATGCTCTTGCCTCTTTGTCAAATATTAATTGAGCATAATGGCTTGGGTTGATTTCTGGGATCTCTGTTCTGTTCCATTGATCTATATGCCTATTCTTGTGCCAGTACCAGGCTGTTCTGATTACGGTGGCTTTGTAGTATAACTTGAAATCTGGTATTGTAATTCCTCCAACTTTATTTTTCTTTCTCAAGATTGCCGCAGCTATTTGGGGTCCTTTTTGATTCCATATAAATTTTTGGAGTATTTGTTCTAGATCCGAAATAGGCTGTTGGTATTTTAATAGGGATTGCATTGAATCTGTAGCTTGCCTTGGGTAGTATGGACATTTTAATGATGTTGATTCTAATTCTACCAACCCATCAGCTTCCCATTCTTTTCTTTCTTTCTTTTTTTTTTAATTGATTTCAGAGAGGAAGGGAGAGGGAGAGAGAGATAGAAACATCAATGATGAGAGAGAACCATTGATTGGCTGCCTCCTGCACACCCCACACTGGGGATCGAGCCCACAACCCAGGCATGTGCCCCTGACCAGAATCGAACCCAGGACCCTTCAGTCCACAGGTTGATGCTCTATCCACTATGCAAAACCAGCCAGAGAAGCTTCCCAGTCTTAAAGCAGGGGATAACAATTCCAACCTCACAGAGTTGTTATAATGAATAAGTTAATTACTACATGTTAAATGCTCAGAATGATGCCTGACACACACACACACACACACACACACACACACACACACACACACACAAAGACAAGTGTCAGCACAGAGAATTTCAAAGAAATACATTAGCATCCTATACAATAAAAGCCCAATATGCTAAGTGTCTGACTGTTTCACCAGTCACTATGATGTGCACTGACCACCAGGGGGCAGACACTCCAACCGGTAAGTTAGTTTGCTGCTGGGGCGCGGCTGATCAAGACTGGGCGAGGTAAGCTGGACGCGCTCTGGATCCCTCCCGTGGTCCCTCCCGACACCAATCATGCACTCGTGGGGTCCCCTCAGCCTGGCCTTTGCCCTCTCGCAATCCGGGACTCCTCAGGGGATATTGGAGAGCCAGTTTCGGCCCTTTCCCCACAGGCCAGGCCGAGGGACCCCACCAGTGCATGAATCTGTGCACCAGGCCTCTAGTCAAATAATAAACTTGTAGAATAAACTATTAGGTATAAAATCTAATGTATATCTATAATACACCTATATACCCCATACTGTTCACCATAACAGAGAAATATATAAACACTAAAGGCCTGGTGCACAAAATTCGTGCACTCGGGGCGGGGGGGGGGGTTCCCTTTGCACGGCCTGTGTCCTCTCGCAGTCCAGGAGCCCTCGGAGGATGTGCTCCCGCCACTTCCACTGCGCTCGCCAGCTGTGAGCCCAGCTTCTGGCTGAGCAGCGCTCCCCCTGTGGGAGCGAACTAACCACCAGGGGGCAGCTCCTGCATTGAGCGTCTGCCCCCTGGTGGTCAGTGCCATCATAGCAACTGGTCGTTCCGCCGTTCAGTAGATTTGCATATTAGCCTTTTATTATATAGGATTATATTGTCACCAAACACAAAGATGCTTTAACATATAAATAATTCCATTTCCATTGTTAACCAGGCACTGAAATAAGATTAAGGACAAAATGAGGCTTCCCGACATTGGACAGCTTATAAAAATGTCAACATATCTCTTATATAGTAAGGCAATATTTTATATTTTTAAATTTGATAGTTGGACACTTTCTCTTACATTTTGAAGTAGATTTACTACTTAATACTCCAAACTAGGTGAATATCCAAAAGGGGTCTGCTGAAATAGAGATCAAAACAGTGAGAAAACCCTTAAACATAAATTTTTGTAGCTTTATACTCATGTAAAGATACAGCAGGACACACCAGCTCTTTCAACCACTCTGTGCCATACTGTGGGAAGATCAGAATCTAGTTAAGTTCTATACTCATTTCCTTTCTTCTGAACACAGTGAAAGATCCTGACATCAGAGAAATAACCAAGAAAAGTCATAATTTTTTAACCATCCTGCAAAAGATATTAAGAGAAATTTTTTTTTTACATTTTATAGAGCTGATGTAAAGGATAAAAAGAACTAGAAATAACATACTGTCGATTGTAACTTTACTAACATATGGAAATGCTTAGCTTAGACTTAAGCTGCCTAGCCCTTGGCATTGATTACTACTGCCATCTAGCAACAGGTCCAAAAATTAGAACACAAAAAAAAATCATCCAAGACTACAAAGTCTCTAAACAGAAAGATGCTTTAACTTAGTAATTATTAAAGCTTCTGCTAGTCACCATAAATTAGATTAAATTACATTTTGCTTAGTTGTTCTTTTCCTTTCTCTATGTGAACACATAGATTTTACCAACTCTGATCTTTCTCCAAAATTACAATCCCATATTTCTGTTTCCCTAGATCCCTACCTTTGAACATATTGCCAAATCTTCAAATTAAATATGCCCAAAACATAACTCAAATATCTATATTCTTCATCTCTTTTAACTACGCAATATTCTCAATCATCTAGATGCAAAATCTCAGAATCATCTATTATTAAAGGGAGGCAAAAAACAAGATTCAATTAAGCTAATAAATCCCACCTTGAAAATCACCCTTCACAGCTCTCTCCTCACTGTTTGCTCTGCCATTATTCTCCAGTTTCTCATTACCGCTCATCTGCAACTACAGTAGCCTCCTACATGTCTGACACAGAGCAAAACAGGAAACACTTAATCTAAAATCTGATTCCTGGACAATGATGGGAAGTATATGAGAAAGTCTTATTTCCCGAAGGAAAAATATCATATAAAAGAGTTTTGTTCTTAGAAACTACCTTCATGTTGTAAAAAATGCTAACATTTGCATAACATTAAATGGAAAACAAAAGCAAATATATGATTTCACAAATAGTTCTTAAGTATGAATAGTTCTTAAACGAAATGTTTAATTTTTATAAAGTACATACATTCTTTTGTTGTTTCTGCACATGCTGCAGATATTTGAAATGTGAATTACACATTTTATTGCAAACCCAGACTTTTCAATGTATTTTTTATAATTTTAAAAAGGATTTTGTATTGATTTTTAGAGAGAGGAAGGGAGAGGGAAAGAAATATCGATGTGAGAGTGAAATACCCATCAGCTGCCTCTTGCATACCCCCTACCAGGGGATCGGGCTTACATTCGGGCATGTGCCCTGACTAGGAATCCAAGTGGCTACCTTTTGGTGCAGGGGATGCCACGCAATCAAGTCACACCAGCTAGGGCCAGACTGTTCAATATATTTCCCCGAATAGAAGTACAAAAAGCGTTGCTTTTCTCTCCAAGAATTCTACATCATTTTCCTGAGTTATCTAGATTCTAACAATGCTTCAAGATCTAGCTCAAATGCTACTAGCACTATAAAATTTTTCTTAACCCAGCCTAGTTTCTACTTCCCTTGAATGTCAAAATATTGTCTGTTATTCATACAGCAATAATAATATACTAAATGTATTGAAGTATTTTTATCAAGTTATGTTTTACATACTTATATTTGTTTATCCCCACTGAAGAGTATACACTTCTTAAGGACAGAAGCCATGTTCTCCAATTCTCTACAACCAATCTATTACTGGCCTACCTTATGAAATCCTACTTCCTGTGAGGAGTGTAAACACACAAAACAAACTCAACAGAGGAAGACAAAAAGACAAAGATAAGGAACTACACAGATATGTACAATAATGTCAAAGACAGAACACACACACACCCCGCCCAAGCCTTAGAAGCAAAAGTCCCTTTTCTGGAGCTTCAATAAACACCTGCTGGTTTGAATGTAATTTAATAGCTAGTTCTATATATCCAAATTCCAGAATTAAACAATATGTTCAAAATGGTCTTCCTTCAGAAAATACTTTATAGGATCAAATTATCTAAAATTTCCTGCAAATAATGCAGTTAATACTATGTGCCTTATATGATATAAACCATGTTTTTGATGCTAAAAAAAGAGATACATCCACATTTTAATCATTTAAGATTTTAAAAAATAACCCAATGATTCATAAATTGTATTCTTTGTATTTTTAGAATAGCTCAGGGGATTTGTGTGATTCTCAACCTCCTTTCTTAGTTCCTAAAAAAAAAAAACACCCTTCACTTTATTTTTACAATCTCAGAAAAAAGGAGGAAAAGTATGGAGAAAATAAAATAGCTTCATAAAAATAATTAGTTTTACATTAAATACAAATTAATGATAGGCTAATAAGATCACAACTTAAAAAAACACACACTAACCACTATAAAAATTTAGCTTCAATATCTATTCTTTTCTTGGAAAGAGATGCCTGTAATGCATGCTAGCAACTTTAGGTCTGAGTGATAGGGGGTCTAAAGGAAGGACTCATGAAGAAAGGGAAGGGCAGCCCGGCCAGCGTGGCTCAGTGGTTGAGCATCGAACTATGAACCCAAAGGTCACAGTTCGATTCCTGGTCAAGGCATATGCCCGGGTTGTGAGCTTGATCCCCAATGTGGGGTATGCAGGAGGCAGCCAATCAATGATTCTCTCTCATTATTGATGTTTCTCTCTCTGAAATCAACAAAAAAATATATTTTTTTTAAAAGGGAAGGGCAGAATCAGAACCAAAAATAAAAAAGGTAGTTTAACAAAAATAGCCAAAAACTGGAAACACAATGGGAAATGAAGGAACCTGTATCTGGGATGAACCTAATCAATATGCATAAGCTGAACAGGTGTTACTTTAGAAAAGGTGGCAGTGCTTTTAAAGGAAAAGATCAGCACTAGAAGTGAGGAGCACTTAATTTTTTTTTTTTTTTTTTTTTGCCCGTGACCTTTGGTAAATCATAGATCCAACTTGAATCTTGGTTTACACACATTTTCACTTTTTGGCCCCTTGAGTGTGGCTCTTCCACAAAATACCACGGCCTGGGCGAGTCTATTTTGAAGAAGTGGCGTTAGAAGAAGTTTAAGTTTAAAAAATTTGGCTCTCAAAAGAAATTTCAATTGTTGTACTGTTGATATTTGGCTCTGTTGACTAATGAAGAAGTGAGCAAAATATAAAAAGTTTACCAGTAAATACTCTTCTCAAATTGTCAGGCTTACCCTGCTTGCCATTTTTACAAACCCACTAATCTGATCAAGAACTCTCATTTTAAGAATAAAACCACACATTTTTTTAAAGTTAATGCAACAAGCCTAATGCATTTTCACTTTTATTGTTTTTTTGTGTGTGCACCAATGACATAACAATAATTAAGATACACTGAATTCTTGCTATATGCCAGGCATTATTCTAAATGTTTTATATGCATTATATTCCATTTAACGTTCTGGACAGGCCTATAAAATAGGTACCTTTACTTCCCCCATTTTATAATTAGGAAATGGAAGCTTAAAAAAGGCAGGTGATTTGTCAAAGGTCACTAAACTCACAAATGCAAAGCAGAAACTAGAACTCAAATATGATTCAAGAACCACTCTCTTAAATGTTTTCTTACACTGACTCTAAAATGGACATGGTTTACAAAGCATTTTAAAATAACCAAATGTAAAATGGTGTTATAATTCTTTTAAGTGTTTACTTATTTAATTTTTAAATATTTCAACTGACTTTTAGAGAAAGAGGTAGAGGGAGAAAAACATCTATGTGAGAGTAAAACATGGATGTGCTGCCTCTTATACACCCCCTACCTGGCATGGAGCAGGCAATTTGGGCATGTGCCCCAACTGGGAATCGAACTGGCAACCTTTTGGTGCATGGGACAACACCCAACCAACTGAGCCACACTGGCCAGGGCAATTTTTATTTATTGATTGACTTTAGAGAGGAAGAGGAAGAGAGAAACATTTATTTTGTTGTTCCACTTATTTATGTATTCGGTGGTTGATTCTTGTATGTGCTCTGACCAGGGATTGAACCTGCAACTTTGGCGTATCAGGACAAAATCTAACCAACTAAGCTGGTAACCAACGTACCAGGGCAGGGGGGTACATATTATAATTCTTATTTGCACTAACTGAAATGAATCATCACCAATCAACCAACCAAGCAAAATAGAGTTAAAATATGTAAAACAGCCCTAACCAGTTTGGCTCAGTGAATAGAGCGTCAGCCTGCGGACTGAAGGGTCCCAGGTTTGATTCCAGTCAAGGGCATGCACCTGGGTTGCGGGCACATCCCCTGTAGGAAGTGTGCAGGAGACAGCTGATCGATGTTTCTCTTTCATCGATGTTTCTAACTCTCTAATCCTCTCCCTTCCTCTCTGTAAAAAATCAATAAAATATATTTTAAAAATGTATTAAAAATATGTAAAACATACACATGTGGATTTTTTAAAAGATTATGGCAATATCAATGATATAAAGTCCAGTACAAATTTTGGTTGCCTGTGTAAAGTTTTTATAGGCTTAGAGATTTAAAATAAGATCAGCTATAAGATACAATAAGTTTAAAATATAAGTCATCACCTAGAGCTTTTTCTCTTCTAGCTATTATTTCACATTAAAACCTGATGAATAAAATCAACAAGAATTTATTTCATAGTGTTTGTCAGGAACTGTTTTCACATATCACAAATATTTTCTCATTTAATTCTCATAACATCCTATGAAGTATTTATAATTATCCCATTCACAAATGGAAAACTGAAGCACAGAATGGTTATGTGTAAACAGCTAAAGATCATAGAGCTAGTAACTGGAGCCAGTACTCAATTCAGGCAGTTTAGTTTAAGAATCTGCTCTTATCTACTAGCTCTGCTACATTTCAAGGAATGGTGAAATTAAAAAAACAACGAACAATAAAAAGTAGTAATAACCAGGATAGCTGCCCACAAAAAGAATGGAGATAAGGCCCCGGCCCGTAGGCTAAGTGGTTAGAGTGCAAGGGTATCCACTGAAGGGTCTGAAGGGTCGACAGGTGCAATTCCAGGTCAAGGTTATGAACTTGGGTTGCAGGTTCAATCCCCAGCCCATTGGAGTGCACGAAGGAGGCAATCAATGTCTCTCACATCAATGTTTCTCTCTTCTCCCTCCTCTCTTTCACTCCTAAAAATCGATGGGGAAAAAAATATATCCTCCTGAGGATTAACCAAAAAGAAAAAAGAATAGAGGTAAGGAATCACTTATCTTAGTATACATACTAGCACTAAAAACACATAAAAGAGATATCTTACTCTACAGGAATTTGAAAAGCAGAAACAGTCATATGTAGTTAACATTAGTAATTTATATTCAAATTTATTTCTTATTTGATCCTAGTAACTCTAGGAAGTCGACAAGGCTGGTATTGATTTCAATTCTACACTTGAAGCAGCTGAGGCCGAAAGGGTGACTCCCCCAAAGGTTATTAAGTGGCTCCTACTTCGATGTCTTTCTTCGATTAACAACCAATCCATCTACTTGTAGGTGTGCTGTATTCTGAAATAACTTCAAGTTAGGACCCATTTTAGTTTTATGTTCATGGAAATCAAAAGCCACACTCAAATTTAAGTTGTCCAAGACAAGCTGACTAGTCTAGAGAATACGCGGACTAGTCATTTAGCATGAGTGTATTTTCGCGAGAAAATGAGAACAGTAAAAGCATCTCTTCAGAAGTGCTATGTGGATTAACGAGATCCATACCCGCAAAGTGCTCAACAGTGTGCATGATGATCTCAGAGTTCGTTCTACGCCTTTTCCCAAGTAAACACTTGCTATCCGAGCACGAAAATGAACAAGCCAAAGGAGGTGAGTAGGAAAGAATCCGAGGGGACAAGGGAGGAGCAGGGGAAAAACAGGTTCACCGCCGCCCGTTATCTTTCCTTGAACACTTGGCGAAAGATGCTACGTTTTTTTCTGCTGTTGTTCATCCTTACCGGAGGGTATTTTTTCCATTGATTTTTCAGAGAGGGAGTGGGGGGAGAAGGGAGAGGGAAAGAGAAAGGAACATCGATCACATCGATTAGTTGCCTCCCACACGTGCCCCACGAGCCTGCAACCCAAGTACGGGCCCTTAACCAGAATCGAACCGGAGCCCCTTCAGTCCTAGGCCGATGCTCCCGTCACTGAGCCAAACCGGCTAGGCCTAGGGCAAGGCGCAACACTTTTAATGAATGACCCAAAGAAAGTGCTGGCGGCGGCAGAGGCCCTAGGGTCGGGTCTGCGCGGGTTGGACCGAAGCTCGGACCGCGGCCCCAGAAGCCCCAACGCGTGGTCCTTCCTCCCGGCTCCTCCCCACTACCCTCAGCGCTAGACTTCAGCCGTTCAGCCGCCATCGGCCGAGAGAGCTGCCCAGCCCGGCCACTCGCCCAGCCCGGCCCTACGAAATGTACCTCGGCTACCAGATCACAAGTGGCGCGGCAGAGAACACGAGCTCGGTCCCGGTGCAGAGCAGACAACCGGAACTCCACCCTCTCTACCTCTCTGATTGGGCAAACACGCCACGGAAAACGAAGAGGATTGGTCAGCAACAGGGAGGCGGGCCATAGTGCAGGGAAGCGAAAGAGGCGGGGAGGCGCGAGCAATTGCCGGGAGCCGGCCTCTCTTCGGATTGGCCGAAAGCAGGACGCCTGCGCCGGTGGGGAGCCAGTGGACGCAGATCGCCGCCCACCACCGCCGCTACGTTAGGTGACGTCACCAGAAGTTTCAGCCACTCATTGGTGGTGATAAAGGGTGAGCCTCCTGGCCGCGCGGCCAATAAAGGGCAAGATTCAAGCGGGTTCCGCCTCTTCCGCTGGGGACTGGGTTCTTCCGTTGACGCTAGGCCCCGTGAGTTCCTTCCTGGGTTGGATGCTGGGACTCCCACCGGGCCAATGTTGGGGAGGGAACTTGTTATAACGTCTCAGAAGTTTCTACTGCAGGTGAGACATACTTAGCAAGAATACACTCAGGACTTCTAAGTATGACTCAAAGGAACCAGTCTTTTACTCCCTCTTTGGCGTGGTTGTGCCATTGGCTGAAAAAGTTACCAACTTGAAGGTCGCTCCACCTCCCCCGCAGGGAACTGATTTGTAGTCCCCAACGCGCAAGTCCTGTATCTTGAAATGTGGTTGTTGCTACTGAGTCCTTATTAACACCTCTGCTGACGTCCTGATGTGTTGCGATATGTGTTTTTTTTTTATCCTTTCATTCACCAGCACCATCAAAGCCAAAAGACACCTGGTTAAACTGAAAGGACTTCATGTATATGTTTGTGAAAGAAATATTAGTGTTTCAGACACTTGACTACTCAGCTTGGTGCTCTGCTAGTTGTTCGTAATTACCGTACTGGGGTGAATAGTAACATGTCTGGTTTGTAAAATTTTTACTGTGACGACGAACGGTCTTTGATTTTGATTAGTGTATATTGAGAATATTTGAAAAGTACCCTTGCCCTAGCCGGTTTGGCTCAGTGGATAGAGCGTCGGCCTGCGGACTGAAGGGTCCTAGATTCGATTCCAGTTAAGGGCACATGCCTGGGATGCAGGCTCAATCCCCAGTAGAGGGCATGCAGGAGGCAGCCAACCAATGATTCTCACTCATCATTGATATTTCTCTCTCTCTCTCCCTCTATGAAAAAAAAATATTTTTTAAAAAGTACCCTAAATTTAGCAATTGTACATACTTTGAGATAAATGCAAGATGACTCTAGAGATACAGGAAGAGAATTACAACCCCTCTTTGTATTTACTTTTTAATCTCAACATTTTTCCATGTCTGTGTTTTAAAAACTGTATACGTGATATAGCAGTATAAACCTTTTGGTATATATATATACATACTAGAGGCCCTGTGCACGAAATTTGTGCAGGGGAGGTTGTCCCTCAGCCCAGCCTGCACCCTCTACAATCTGGGACCCCTTGATGGATGTCCAACTGCCCATTTAGGCCCAGTGGGGTCGGGCCTAAACGGGCAGTCGGACATCCCTCTCACAATCCAGGACTGCTGGCTCCCAACTGCTCGCTTGCCTGCCTGCCTGATTGCCCCTAACCGTTTCTGCCTGCCAGCCTGATCAACGCCTAACTGCTCCACTCCCGGCCCGATTGCCCCTAACTGCCCTCCCCTGCCAGCCTGGTCGCCCCTAACTGCCCTCCCCTGCTGGCCTGGTAACCCCTAACTGCCCTCCCTTGCCAGCCTGATCTCCCCTAACTGCCCTCCCCTGCAGGCCTGGTCCCCCCAACTGCCCTCCCCTGCAGGCCTGCTCACTCCCAACTGCCCTCCTCTGCCAGCCTGGTCACTCCTAACTGCCCTCCCCTACTGGCCAGCTTGTGGCAGCCATCTTTCACCACATGGGGGCAGCCATTTGTGTTGGAGTGATGGTCAATTTGCATATTACTCTTTTATTAGATAGGATACTTGTTGAAGTCAGTAAAACATTTTATTCAATGGGGACTATGGTGGGGTTTTGTAATATGGGAGGAAAAAATGGGCTCAACATTGAATACAATAAGAAAGGTGGGAATTTCTAGTCAAGTAGTTGGTTGTGGGTGGTCTGTGGATGGAAATTTACTAAGAGGAAACATCAGAGAGTAAGGAGAATTATTGTTAGATCTACTCAAAGGATTCTTACTGAAAGCAGGCTAGGATAAGAGATATGCCTGGAGGATAATGTAGGGCTGTGGTCAGCAAACTGCGGCTCGTGAGCCACATGCGGCTCTTTGGCCCCTTGAGTGTGGCTCTTCCACAAAATACCACGGCCTGGGAGAGTCTATTTTGAACAAGTGGCGTTAGAAGAAGTTTAAGTTTAAAAAATTTTGCTCAAAAGAAATTTCAATCGTTGTACTGTTGATATTTGGCTCTGTTGACTAATGAGTTTGCCGACCACTGATGTAGGGTAAGGAACCCAATCAGATATTGAGGGAGAGGAATTCTAGTTAAAATGACGTAGCAGGATTATTACTGGAACTGGACACTACAAGGACGGACATAGGAGCCCAAGGTCGGGCCTACTCAAAAAGCTAACGCATGTGTATACTGCCCTTCCCCCCCACCACACACACACACACACACTCACTCCTATATATAAAAATCTATTTGCATTTGCTATTATTAAAATACAAATATTTGTATTTGTTATTATTAAAATATAAAGTCCAAATTGTACATAATACTACTTGAAATACTCATGCTCAATCACTGTATCAGGGCTCAACCAGAGTGTCAATAAAAGGAACATTTAAACCTGTAGAGAATTTTTATAAGTTTATTTGAGCCAAACTGACAATTTCCAGGAAGCAAAATCTCAACAGATTGAGAAAAGCTCCAGAAAATGGCAATTTTACTAGTTATTTTATACATCAGAATCAAAGGGGAAGATATAAGGGAGTTACATGAAATCCACTGATGGTAGGGAGGCAGGAGAAAGCAAAGCAGGGAAATCTCAGGGATTGGATAAAAAGTAAAACAAATAGACACAGACTTCTTTTACATTTGTGGTTACAGGAGAGTTAGTTAACAACAGGATAACAATAGCAATGAGGGGTTTTGTGGTCTATGCCCTGGTGCAGTGGGGGGTCCGAGAAAAAAAAGGAAATTACCCTGACATTCCAAAGATGTTATTGTAGATGCCAAAGACAGTTGGCTCAGTTAAGGTAAAGATTTACCTCTGTCAGGGAAGATACCAGCCTAGGACTTTACTACCCACCATGACTCGCTTTTAGTTAGAGTTTTAATTTCAGACCATCCTAAGTGGTTACTGTAGGTCTCTGAGTTTGTAAGGCCTCCCCTGAGCTTGTCAAGATTAGTATGTGGCCCCTTTTTTTGTATACAAGAGATTCTGAGGCAATATACATTAAGGAATTTTTGCAAGGAATTGACTTACACAGTTGTGGGGGCTGACTAGGGATCAAGCCTGAATATAGCAGGTTGTCAGAAAAGGCAGGCTGTGCCACGCGTCCAGCATGGGCAGGTTCGAGTCTTTATTTTATAGTCAGAGCACACAAAGCAAAACAAGGGTAGTGGTCAACATGTTTACAATGTTCTTGTGAGTTTCACCTTGTTTTTGCAGCACTTGCTGCACCTCCCACAGCCCATTAGCTGCCTAGGAAGCAACTCCTTTATTTAAAGTCTATTGATTATGAACGTTAATCACATCTACAAAAGACTTTCACAATAACACATAGATGAAGAACTTCAGACTATTTGAGAGTGGGGTTTCAGGCTTAGAAGTCGTTCCAAGGAACAATATTTGATACAGTCTTGTATGTATCAAATACATACAAGAGTGGGTTAGAATAAGTTATACAGGATGTACAAATCAATCCCATTTTCCAGCCTGCCTCTTAACTCCCTGCTTCATTTGGCTGGCTAGTCCTTGAGACCTTGGCCTAACAGCCTGAATTTGAAGCTTCTGGCTCCATTCCTAAGCACCATACTCCTTTGCCCAACTATTGAATCCCAAAACCCCGTTAATATTTCCCAATACCTAAGGCCCACACTTAGACATGCATACTTCTATGTAAGGAGGACTTTCTGGCACGTTATCAGCTTTGGAGCTTTTGAAAATGTCAACAGGACTGCCCTTGAAGCCAAAAGTGTGGGGTGGTGAGGACATCCTGTGACAGGTGCCTGCTGGTTTATACCAGTCACTATGCCAAATTGTGGTGTGTGTGTGTGTGTGTGTGTGTGTGTGTGTGTGTGTGTGTGTGTTTTCAATATAGTGGTGATATTTTAACTCCTTCTGTTTTAAGATGGACTTTACTATTACCCCTTTTAGTTTAGCACATGAAAGTTGGGGAATAGGCAGAACTAGTACTGAAACTGATAGTGATGTTAAAAAAACAAAAACAAAACCACACCAATTATCTCCAGAAAACCTCTTCACAGAGCTGATCAAATGTGGCTGGCAATTAGTTTAAGCTGTATGTTCTCTTCCTGCCACTTTGAATTTAAAAAGAATGAGCGAACAGTAACGTAGCTACTTTAAATGGAATTAAGAGAAGAGAAAAAGGCCTGAGTATTTGGTAAACTAGTCTCTGGGTCTTTTATTTAAACAGAGAAGTATGGTTAGGACCAAAAGGAGCAGCTTGGGATCTTGATAATTACTGTGAAAATAAATTCACTCATTTCTTAAATAAGATATAAAAGTGTCTGTTTGTACACACATGTGAAGTTGATTCAGGGCATATGCTACAAAATTGGCTCTAAATGGACAAGCTGTATGTTATTGAATTGCTAAGGCAAATGCTACTACAAATTTCCACCGTCTTTTTTTTCTCCTCGATACTTGCACCAATTTCGTCCTGATTCTACCTCCCAGATTGTACTTACTTTTAAAAACTGTTCAGTATGGAAAAGTTCCCTCAGACACAAATATAGAAAAAACTGTATCATGGACTCTTATGTGTATGACCCTATCACCCAACTTCAACTGATTGCTAAACTTATATCTATACTTGCACCCACTATCTCTTATTTGATTATTTATAAGCCAATTACAGATGTCATTTCATTTGTAAATACTATTCTGTGTATCTCTAAATGATAGGACTTTTTCTCCAAAAAAATAATCACAATAGGCAGACATTTTAATAAGGACTGTTACTCAAAATTAGGAGTGTGGTTTTGAGCAAATTATTTAATCTCTATAATCCTCATATTGCTTATCAGGTGACAATATCTACTTTCAGGAATTTTTTGAAAATTAACTGTAAATAAAATACCTAGCACAGGGCTTGCCACATTGTAGGCATTCAGGAATTATTAGTTCAAGTTCTAACCTTTGATCAACTAATGCCCCTTGCTCTGAGAGATTATAGGAAGGGTGTGTGAGAAGAAACAAGTCATCTTTTATGTCAAAAAGCAGTTTAGACAGCTCCATTTTGGACTGCGTAACTTGGCAGCCACCATGTTGGCCGCATGGCTTACAGTTCCCCTGGGGGCTGCCATCTTGAAACAGCAAAGGCCAACCCCTCCCTTTGAATTAGCCAATCACAAAAGACTGTGTGCCTGAGCTCCAATCAAGAGTGAGGGACAGGTCACATGTGTCAGCGATTATAAAGCTGAGCAGACTGCCTGCTCAGTGTGCACGTGCTTCCAGACCATGTGTGCGCACTCTTCTACGTAGAAGTAAAGATATTTGCCTTGCTGCCTGGCTCCCAAGTATGCTTTGTGTTCTACAGGACCCCTGAATTTAGGGGCTCACCTTATTTCGAACATGTGACAAAAAAGATGTTTGCTGAGCCTTTTAATTGTTGAAAATGATCCTTGAAAAAAAAGGGGGAAATAATGAAATGATAGCACCAGGAATTTACAATAACCAGGAAATGGAATCAAGGAAGTTTAAGTCAAGTATATCAAAGTTATACAAAGTAGAGTAGAGGCCAATATTAAAAGAGAATCTATGTGAACTTATGTGCAACACAGACTATTTGACTAATCTAATATCCTTAGGGATTTTCTTTTTTTTCATGTAATCTCCAACAGATGTGGCAGTATAATACAAAATCATTTATCTGAGCTGTAAAAGAAATATGAAAGCCTTCTGTTTTCTTTTGTAGTAGTTCTAGAACTGTTAGCCACCAGACTCAAATACCAATGGTATCCCTACTCACTCTGGTTTTTTTAGATTTACATATTGCTTGACTCTCTCATCTCCTATCCTACAAAAATAGTTATAGGAGGTTAAATTTAATTTTCTAAGCATTATAGTAAATACGAGGTGGGGGTAAAGTAGGTTTGCAGTTGTGAATACATGAAACAGAGTTTATTCTTGTATTAGTATTTAATAATTTTTATATTGTGTTACATATGAACAACTGTAAACCTACTTTTGCCCCACCCTATAAATTTTCTTAGCAGAATACACAATAAAGATGGATCTACTTGCCTGGCCGGCATGGCTCAGTGGTTGAGCACTGGCCTGTGAACCAGGAGGTCACGGTTCAATTCCCAGTCAGGGCACAGCCTGGGTTGTGGGCTCGATCCCCAGTTTGGGGCATGCAGGAGGCAGCCGATCAATAGTTCTTTCTCATCATTGATGTTTCTACCTCTTTCTCCCTCTCCCTTCCTGTCTGGGAAAAAAAAAAAAAGATGAATCTGCTCTTGATTGCCAGCATCTTATTATCTGAGCAATAATATCACATTGCAACAGAGCCATGTTTTCTTTCACTTTAAAAAGTACATTATGGTAATGAAGGAGATAAAATAGTCTCAGTGAGAGTTGACATCTTGAATAAATTTTGTAATCAGGTGATTGCTCTTAGACTAATAAGGGAAAAATTGGAAGATAAAATGAACATTAAGTAGATTTAAGTCTCAGTCATGAATACATTATTTTAATTAATTAGCATTTTTCACCCTTAAATTCCAATATTGAAAACCAATACATGATAGTTTTTGGTTTGAACTATAAAATTTGCTACTTTTGATAATCATTTCTTACTTAAACTTGTGAGATGTAATTTCTCCCATAAATCTTCCATATTTAAAAAATAACATTTGAAAAAATTTACCTGACAACTACTTAGAACAGCATGAACACTTAAAAGAAGAAAACTGTTTCTTTCAAAAAGCAAGATCATAAATACCAAGTATAAATAGGATAAATTTTACCCTTTGCCCCCACCTCTATGAGAATGCTCTGGGTAGGAGAAAAACAAATCTCTTTTCTCCAAATAGTGGCTTTGACTGCCTATTTGATGGGCTAAGACAGTGGTTCTCAACCTTCCTAATGCCGCGACCCTTTAATACAGTTCCTCATGTTGTGGTGACCCCCAACCATAAAGTTATTTTCGTTGCTACTTCCTAACTGTAATTTTGCTACTGTTAATGAATCGTAATGTAAATATCTGTGTTTTCCGATGGTCTTAGGCTCTACAGCAGCGGTTCCCACAGGTTGAGAACCGCTAGCAGGGTCGCAGCATTAGGAAGGTTGAGAGCCACTGGGCTAAGATAAGGAGAAGCAACATTTCAGTTTTACTGGGCCTTTGAATAGACAGATGGTAGCTTAGAGGTAGATGATTCTGTAACATGAAATGGTTACTGTTTTGGTTATTTCTTACGCACAAGGAGGCATGAATAGGAAACTGGAGGATAAAAAAATGAGATACAGAAACCACTCTGAAAAAAGTAACAAAATACTACATATATTTACATTAAAAATGTGTTTTATTTAGAAAATATTTTTCCTTAAAAAATTGGTTCATTCATTCAACAAATATTTTTCCATTTTAAAATATATATTTTATTGTTGATAGTATTACATGTATCTCCTATTTAACAAATATTTCTGATCATCCATTATGTGTCTGGTATATTTTAGGTCCTGGAGATGATACCATTGTAATTTTTTTTTAATTTAATAAATCTTTATTGTTCAGATTATTACAATTGTCCCTCTGATACCGTTGTAATTTAACGTAGTTATGAGTAACTGGAAAGGAGCAAAGGGAAGGCCAAATATTACAGGCATGCTATTCGTGCAGCTTTGCCAGAAAGCTGCAGTTTAGACACATGCCCAGTAAGGTCTGGGTGAAATAGGGAAAATATTTGACTGTCAGTCCTTCCTGGGGATAGGTAATTGGCCACAGGAGCCGTGACCACTGCAAGCATGGGAAGATTTGAGATACTTAATCCCCTAAACTAGGAATGGGGAACTTCGGGCCCACAGCCCCCAAAGGCCATATAAGGCTCACGAAATTATTTGGTCTGGCCCTGCCAAGGCATTAGGAGTAAGTTGAGTTAATTGAATATAGCAGGCTAACTTTTTAAAAAATATATTTTTTTATTGATTTCAGAGAGGAAGGGAAAGAGAGAGAGAAACATGAATGATAAGAGAGAATCACAGATCAACCACTGAGCCACACTGGCTAGGCACACTTTATTTTTAAGTTGATAACTTTGTATGGCCCATGAACGATGTTATAAATATCCAAACGGCCCTTGGCAGAAAAAAGGTTTCCCACCCTTGTTGTAAAAATAGTTCGCTCTCTTCCCGGTTTGTGCTCATGTTCTCTTCACTCCTGGCTTGTGGAGTTCTCAGGCTCCTGCACTTGCCCACACACAATGGACTAATGGACTGCAACCAGCCTGATGCTACCAGACCCAGCTCCACCATGGAACAGAAATTCTGGACGTTGGCTTTGCTTCTAGCTCTACTGAATCCCCAGCTGTACACCTTCCGGGACTGGATTAAGGGAAACGGGACTTTAGAGATGCAGAGATATAATTCCACGCAAATAGAAATCACTCATCCTCCCTTGCGAGTCTCAGAAAATTCTTTTTCTCCAGATATGGTAAGGAATTCACTCTGAGCACTCAGTAGGGAAAAGGATAACAGAGATATAATGTTAAAACAAAGTCCCTGCCCTCATGCAGCTTACTTTCTACTTAGCAGACAGACAATATTGGTCATTTATATTAAAAAGAATATAAAGAGTCGTGCTTGCATGGCTCAGTGGTTGAGCATCAACCTATGAACTAGGAGTTCATGGTTTGGTTCCTGGTTAGGGCTGGGGTTGGGGACTTGATCCCCAGTGTGGGGCATGCAGGAGACAGCCAATTAATGACTTTCATCATTGATGTTTCTATCTCTCCCTCTCCTTTCGTCTCTGAAATCAACAAAATATGTACATATTTAAAAAGAGTGATGCTTTAAAAATATATAATTAAAAAGGTTTTTTTAAGTATGTAAAGTAATTTTAGCTAATGATAAGTACTATACAGAGTGGAATATTAAAAATATTTGACACTAGGCCTGGCTGGTGTGGCTCAGTTGATTGAGCGTCATCCCATAATCCAGGAGGTCACAGTTTGATTCCCTGTCAGGGGACGTACGAGAATCAACCAACGAATGCATGAATAAGTGGAACGATAAATCTCTTCCTCATTAATAAATTTAAAAAAGAAAATAGGCCAGTCTTAGCTTTGTTGTGACTGGTGTTATGCCTTTAGTTGTTGAATCATGGGAAGGTCTTAGAGATGCTGGGGCAATAAGAGCAGGGAATGGACTCAGGATCTGGGACAGCAGTTACTTACCAGCATAGAAGTAGGGTATTTCAATATTATAGCAATTGATGTAGCCATGCTAAAATACATAGACTGAAAATTGGCTCTGGTGCTGTGAAGAAAAATAAAGCAGGCTAAGAGAGTGGAGAATGATAGAATAATAAGTTTATATTCTTTCTGAGAAGTATTTGTATGTGTGTGCCTGTGTATGTATGTGTGCACACATGCATATAGATATTTTATACAACACTTATCTCTTGGATGACCAGAGATCATCTGTTTACTCCACACTGATGGAGAGACTTCAGTGGGGACAAGAGGACAAGAAGTAGAAACGACAAAGCCAGCTTTAGACTCTTTTGATAAGGCATCCATTGTGTTGTTGTGGGCTGAATAACTAATATTTTAGGACATACGTTACAATGAGTTATTGTTTCCCATAAATTGAACTGGTGTGTGTGTGTGTGTGTGTGTGAGTGTGTGTGTGTGTGTGTGTGTGTGTGTGTGTATGTATGGGAGAGAGGGAGAAAGAGAAAGAGAAATATCCTAATACAAGACAAAAACCTTCTGGGTGAGAGTTTGTGTGTATATTTTAAGGGGAGTAGAGTTTATGAGAAGGAAATCCTAGAAATCTCAGGAGTACCTTCTTTCTGAGGTCAATCTCTGTCCATGAACTTGATCATATGTCCTCTGAGGTATTGAATCATCAATTGCATCCTCACTTTATTTTTAATTTCTTCCTCAATGCTATCTTTTCCTTCTTCCTACAAATATACGTCTCTTCTACTCTGTAAAGAACGTTCCTTGACCCTGACTACACATTGATTTATTCCATTTTCTATAATACCTTACATTCTGCCTCTTTTTCATCATTACCTTCATTCTTCAATCTCCTAGAATATAGCTTTAGTCTCTAAGCTTCCATAAAACCTTTTTTCTCAAAGATCACAAGTCAACTTTTAATTGCCAAATGCAAAGGCTTTCTCTATTTATTTTTTTTAATTTATTAATTTCGGCTTTCTCTATTTTTGTCTGACAGGACCTACCTGCTTTGGAAAACATTGACTCCGCCCCTCCCTCCCCTTCTTGAAACCAAACACCACTGCCCTTCGGTTCTCTTTTATCCCAGTCTTCTTCCAGCCCCTTTGCCTCCTTTTGAATGTAAATGCTTCCAAATCTCCACAAAAAATTGTCTCCACCTTCGGTGCTCCTGAGTGGCTTCACTATCCCAGTCAACCACACTGAAAGCCTGGACATAATTGGACCCTCTTCATTAAGTCATGTGTTGGTAAACATTTTCATGTACCCTTGCTTTCCCCACTACAACCACCCCAACTCAGCCACTCATGATTTACTTGGACTTTACAATAGCTTTAAACCAACTTGGTTTGCCTCCATTTTTTCCCTTCTCCAGCCTCTTCTCTATAAACTCACCAATATTTTATCTTTAAAAAGATAAGAACTCCTTAACTCTCCTACTTAGAACTTTGGTGGACTTTTGATTTTAAAAGGTAGAGTAACACAGAGTTTCTCTCTGCTTCCTCCCATTTTCTAAAATTATAAAGGAACGGGAAAAGTTAACCCAGAAGAACCAAGCAAATAAGAGAGAAAAAATGAGATTTTAATAGATTTATAAGAAGATGAAAATTGAATGGAAGAGTGTTAATTGATTTAGCAGGGTGGAGGAAGTAACAATTTAAGGAACAAAAATCAGAAATGTTAATGAAAACAAGTTAATGAGTTCTGAAGACCCCTCAGAGGCTCAGTACTTATAGGCACCAGAGGCCGCTAGATGGCTTTAGACATGGGACCAAAAGTCTGGCCATAGACTCCCATCCCACACACTCTCAGCTTTGAAAATGGACAGACAGCCAAGTCCCAGACATTGGAGGAAACCTCCAACATAAAGCAAGTAGGACCTGGAGAAAATAGGGTTGAAGTAGGGAAAACTAATTTTTATTATACTCACAAAGAGAAGAGTTTGCACAAAGAACAGGTATTTGTGTGTATTATATTTAACATCTACACTAATAAAAGAGAAATATGCAAATTGACCATATCTCTGTGCGCCCACCAGCCAAATCAGGAGTATGCAAATTAACCCAACAAAGATGGTGGGTTAATTTGCATACGCAGGCATGGAGCGGCAGGGTGGGGCAGGACGCCTGCTATGAGGGGGAGGTCAGGAGGCAGAGGGAGCTACAGGAGCAGCGCTCTGGCCAGAGCGGAGAAGACCGAAGGCTCCGGCTGGAGTGAAGATGGAAGGCGGCGGCCAGAGCGAAGGCCTGGGTACCGAGTGCCAGAAGAAAACCAGTGCCGGCAGTCAGGGGAAGGAAGGCCTATTGCACGAATCTTCGTGCAACGGGCCTCTAGTATTTATATAACAAGCTTTCTCATTAACATATATACTAATTACATGTGTAATATATGTCAGTTAACAAGGAAGAGCTTGATATGCAGATTCTATATTAAGAAAGAGCTCTTTGGAAATGCAAAAAAAATCACAGAAAGTAGAATAAAAAGCAAAGAATGGAAAATAGAAGAAAAAACATTTTATAAAGAGAATTAATTCAGAAGGTTCAGTTGATACAAGGTCTGGAATAAGGAGAGAGAAAATGGAGGAAAGGCATTTATCAAAGAAATAATACAAAAATGTCCCTAGAGCCCAGCCAACGTGGCTCAGTGGTTGAGCGTTGACCTATGAACCAGGAGGTCACAGTTCAAGTCCTGGTCAGGGCACATGCCAAGGTTGCGGGCTCGATCCCTGTGTGGGGTGTGCAGGAGGAAGCTTATTAATGATTCTCTCTCATTAGTGATGTTTCTATCTCTTCCTCTCTGAAATCAATAAAAAATATATATGTATATTTTAAAATGTCCATAGCCCTAGCTGGTTTGGCTCAGTGGATAGAATGTTGGCCTGTGGACAACTCAAAGGGTCCCGGGTTCGATTCCAGTCAAGGGCACATACCTCAGTTGCAGGCTCCTTCCTGGCCCAGGCCCTGGTCAGGGCTCATGCAGGAGGCAACCAATAGATGTGTTTCTCTCACATCAATGTTTTTGTCTTTCTCTCTCTCTTCCACTCTCCCTAAAAATCAATGGAAAAATATTGGGTGAGGATTAACAACAACAAAAAACACAAAACAAAAAAATGTCCCTAGAAGAAGACATGAGTCTCCATTGCATCCCTTAAGCAATACATGAGAACACATACTGAAGGTACATTATTGTGAAATGTCAGTATCCTAGACCCAAAAAGCATTCACAATAATGAGGAGGGGGGGCATGGAAAATGAAGTCCTCATACCCTATAGTGGGAAGTCAATATCTGAAAAAATAACCCTATAAAACATTTAGAAATATGGCTGTAAAGTCAGGTAAACAGAAGAGTTGAGGACATTTGCCTGGTGAACAGCACTACGGGCAGGGCAGGGAACAACTGTTCTTAATTGTAGGCTTTTTAATTATTTTTTATATTCCTCACCCAAGGATATTTTTTTCATTATTTTATAGAGAGAGTGAAAGGGAGGGAGGGAGGGGAAGAGAGAGAGACACACACACAGACAGACAGAGACATCTATGTGAGAGAGACACATAGATTGGTTTCCTCCCACACATACCCCGACGGGGGCTGCAGATTGAACCTGCAACCCAGGTATGTGCCGGGAATTGAACTCACTACCCTTAGGTGCGCGGGCCAATGCTCTAACCACCGAGCAACACTGGCCAGAGTTTAATGGTAACTTTGGGGAGGGGGAAGTAAGTACTATTAACAGAAAACCCTTCTAGCTTCCCTGTTGCCTACATAATAAGCCTTAAATCTCTGCAGCATGCTCTTTAACCCTTTGCACTCGGATGTTGAGTGTGACTCGACACGATTAGCAGTAGAATAAAGGAATCGAAAAAAGCAAGCGAGTGCAAAGGGTTAAAATCAGGCCTCACCCTGCCTTCTTATCTATCATCCTTCTCTCCCCAACCTGACACATCCTGCATGCCGATCACTCATTCATTTAAGAACAAGTATTGAGACCCTGGCCCAGTAGCTCAGTTGGTTAGAGCATCCTTGATATGTCAAGGTTGCAGGTTCATCTGGTCAGGGCACATACAATAATCAACCAGTGAATACATAAATAAGTAAAATAACAAATCTCTCTCTCTCTAAAAAAAAATCAATTAAAAAAGAACAAGTGTTAAGCACCTACTGTGAACTAGTGAGTATAAGACATCTTTCCATACTCATTAGCTCACAGTAGGTGCTCAAATGGTAGAAACAGATGCATAAAAAATTAACACACCAGTGAATTTGATGTGTAAGTGAAAATATGGACAATGACCTATTCTTTGGGAATCCAAAAAAGAGAGCAACATGTTGCCCAAGTTTGTCTTTCACTCCTAACGTCATACCCTTGATAATGCTTGTTTGTGGTGCGTTTGGTTTTTGTGTGTGTGTGTGTGTGTGTGTGTGTGTGTGTGTGTGTGTGTGTGTATACAGAAGGACAACATGAAACTTTCTCTTACTAGATCTGCCGCCTCCCAGAAACAAAGGCTTTTGTTTCCTTGCTCGCCACTTTGCCCATTATGCTCTGATCAATTTCAGTCAAAAAGCATTCATTATTAGATAATTATTAAGAACTACAGCTCTGCCCTAGACAGTTTGGCTCAGTGGAAAGAGCATTGACCTGCAGACTGAAGGATCCTGGGTTCGATTCCGGTCAAGGGCACATTGATGTTTCTCTATCTCCCTTCTTCTCTGAAATCAATAAAAATATATTTAAAAAAAAACAAAACTCCAGCTCTGGAGTCAAGAGGATGCTGGCACTTGCTAGATATGTGACAGAGCAGGCTATGTATCTACTTAACATCCAGTTGCTTCATTTCTGATATGGACAATAGGACTACTGGTATAATAGGGTTTGTTTGAAGATTATGTGAAATAATGTATTTAAAATGCTTGAAACATAGTATTATTAGGGTCATGTCATTCTCCCCATTGGATACATTCCTGAGCTGGACAGGGAGTATGTTTGATTCTATCTCTTTAAAAATATATATATTTTTATTGATTTCAGAGAGGAATGGAGAGGGATAGAAATATCAATGAGGACAGAGAATCATTGATTGGCTGCCTCCTGCACGCTCCCTACTGGGGATCGAACCTGCAACCCGGGCATGTGCTCTGATCAGGAATCGAACTGTGACCTCCTGACACCAGCTGGGCTGATTTGACCTTTTGACTTTCTGTCACAAATGTTTAACCCAGAGCTTGACACCTACCAAGTACATGTTTGCTATGATGAGGAGGGAAGAAAGAGACTCTGGAACCTTACTGGAGACTGTGGGACCTGAACTGGGGTTAAAGGCTGGATAACATCTAGCCAGGTCATAGGAGTGGCCAGTACAAAAAGTGTATCATTGGGAAAGAGCATGTGAGGCAGTCAGCCTTTCTATAGAGAGGGCCTGTGCTGGGTTAATGGGAGATAAGGCTGGTAGGTGGGATAACATTGTAAGAATGAACACAGGCAGAGATGTTTATATCTGAGGTGATAAGCAAGGGCTCTGTGGGTTCTTGAGCAAGAATACTATGAAAATACCAATACTTGAGGAAGGTTAATAAGTTAGCAGGATGCAAGACTGAATTCCTGGCCTATTTCCTTCCCACACTCTACACACCCGGTGAGTCACCACACTTTGGATGGAGCTAAGTGAAGAGCATGCATCTGAGAAGTTTTAGCAATGAAAGGAAAACAAGAGATGAGTCAGTGGCTAGTTCTAAAGAGCAGCAGAGTCAAGCAAAGATAAATTTGAAAATGCGAGCAGATTTAGAATTAAACTGTGATAAATACAGAGAGTCCCCTCTCTTTTAGAGGGAATAATACAGGTACACATATATATCTCCATGTACATGAAGAAACATGATAATGCTGGGAGAGAGAAGATGAATGAAGGAGAGAGCATTTTAGAACTGTGGTTTTAAAACTTTTGGGTCTTAGTACCTCTCTTCACTCTTAAAAATTATTGAGGACACCAAAGAGCTTTTGTTTATGTGCATTATGTCTGTCTATTCTTACCTACTTGAAGTTGAAACAAAATTTTAAAATATTTTAAGTAACAATATTAAGCCCATTACATGTTAACAGAAAAATATATTTTATGAAAAATGTGTTTTCCAAAACCAACAAAAATAAATGGTAAGAAGAGTTGCTCTATTTTTTAAAAATATTTTTTTATTGATCTCAGAGAGGAAGGGACAGGAAGAGAGAAATAGAAACATCAGTGATGAGAGAGAATCATTAATAGGCTGCCTCCTACATGCCCCCTACTGGGGATGGAGCCCACAACTCGGGGGTGGGGGGAGGGCCAGGAACCGAACCCTGACCTCCTGGTTCATGGGTCAACTCAGTCACTGAGCAACACCAGCTGGGCTTATTTGATATATTTTTTAATATATATATATTAGAGGCCCAGTGCACGAATTTGTGCACCAGTGGGGTCCCTTGGCCTGGCCTGTGGTATCGGGCCAAAACCGGCTCTCTGACATCCCCTGATGGGTCCTGGATTGCAAGAGGGTGCAGGCCAGGCCAAGGGACCCCATGGTGCACACTTGGCCAGGGAGGGATGCAGGAGGACTCCACGGCATGTCCAGCCTGTCTCGCTCAGTCCAGATGGGCCAGACCTCAGCAGCAAGCTAACCTACCTGTTGACTGTCCCCTGGTGGTCAGTGCACAACATAGCAAGCAGTTGAGCGGCCTTAGCATATCATTAGCTTATTACACTTTGATTGGTTGAATGGCGGACTGGACGACCAGACACTTAGCATATTAGGCTTTTATTATATAGGATTTTTTATTGATGTCAGAGAGGAAGGGCGAGAGAGAGAGAGATAGAAACATCAATGATGAGAGAGAATAATTGATTAGCTGCCTCCTGCATGCCCACACTGAGGATATAGCCTGCAACCTGGACATGTGCCTTTGGCTGGAATCGAACCCAGGACCCTTCAGTCCATAGGCCAATGCTATAACCACTGAGCCAAATCAGCTAGGGCTTATTTGATTTTTTTTTTTAGAGAGAGAGAGAGAAACATTGATTGGCTACCTCCCCTATGAGCCCTGACCAGGGATTGAACCGTAACCTTTTTGGTATATGGGAGGACTCTCTAAAAAAATGAGCCACCTGGCCAAGGCAAGACCACAAAGCTTTGTCTCATCCACTCCACTTCACATAACTGCATACAAATACATATACAAGGATGGTCACTATATCATTGTAATTTTTTAAAACCTAGCAATGTATCTTAGTTGTACAAATAGAATACTAGTTAAATGATACTACAAGAATATAATAATATTCAGGCATTAAAATTAGGTAGATCTTTCATACACTTTTGTTGTTAATTCTTTGCCGAGGTTATTTCTTTTCATTGATTTTTAGAGAGAGTGGAAGGGAGAGAGAAACATTTATGTGAGAGAGTGCAGAGGCAATTGATTGGCTGCCTCTCTCAGGAGCCCTGACAGGGCTTGGGATTGAACCTGCAACCCAGGACTTGCCCTTGACTGGGAATTGAACCTGAGACCCTTTGTTGCTCGTGCTGATGCTCCAAGCAGCGAGCCACACTGGCCAGGGCTCATATATATTTTTAAATAAAAAATGAAATGTACAGCCCTAACCGGTTTGGCTCAGTGGATAGAGCGTCGGCCTTCGGACTGAAGGGACCCAGGTTCGATTCCTGTCAAGGGCATATACCTTGGTTGCGGGCACATCCCCAGTAGGGGGTGTGCAGGAGGCAGCTGATGGATGTTTCTCTCTCATCGATGTTTCTAACTCTACCCCTCTCCCTTCCTCTCTGTAAAAAATCAATAAAATATATTTAAAAAAATGAAATGTACAGAACCATATATATAGCTCATTTTATTTAAGTTAAAAAAATATATATGCTAATGTATACATTTAAAAAAAGTCTACAGAATAATTAATCAACAGGTTACCTCAGAATTATTTAACTGAAGAAAGGAGACTATTTTCATATTTAGATTTTAATTTTTATGTAACTAAGCAAATTTTATTAATTTACTAGAAGCCTGGTGCACGAAATTCGTGCACGGCGGGGGGTTGTCCCTCAACCCAGTCTGTACCCTCTCCAATCTGGGACTCCTGGAGGGATGTCCGACTGCCCGTTTAGGCCCGATCCTTGTGGGATCGGGCCTAAACGGGCAGTCGGACATCCCTCTCACAATCCAGGACCGCTGGCTCCCAACTGCTTGCCTGCCTGCCTTCCTGATTGCCCCTAACCGCTTCTGCCTGCCAGCCTGATCACCCCCTAACCACTCCTCTGCCAGCCTGGTTGATGCTTAACTGCTCCCCTGCCAGCCTGTTTGCCCCCAACTTCCCTCCTCTGCCAGCCTGGTCACCCCTAACTGCCCTCTCCTGCAGGGTTGATCACCTCCAATTGCCCTCCCTTGCAAGCCTGGTCCCTCTCAACTGCCCTCCCTTGCAGGCCGGGTGCCTCCCAACTGCCCTCCCCTGCTGGCCATCTTGTAGTGGCCATCTTGTGTCCACATGGGGGCAGGATCTTTGACCACATGGGGGCAGCTATATTGTGTGTTGCAGTGATGATCAATCTGTATATTACTCTTTTATTAGATAAGATAGAGGCCTGGTGCACGGGTGGGGGCCAGCTGGTTTGCCCTGAAGGGTGTCCCGGATCAGGGTGGGGTTCCCTTGGGGCGTGGGGTGGCCTGAGCGAGGGGCCTGTGGTGGTTTGCAGGCGGGCCACGCCCCCTGGCAACCTAAACGGAGGCCCTGGTATCTGGGATTTATTTTCCTTCTACAATTGAAACTTTGTAGCCTGGAGCAGAGCCAAGCCTGCTGTTCCCTCCGGGGCGGCAGCCATCTCTGTGGCAGTTAATTCACCTTCTACAATTGAAACTTTGTTGCCTTAAGCGGGTGGGCCCGGCCAGGATGTGCTTTAAAGCTTTGCTTCCCCTGTTGCCGCCGGCAACCCTGGCCTGCTCTCTCAAGCTCCATTCTGTTGCCATTTGTTTGAATTTGTTTACCTTCTATAATTGAAACTTTGTAGCTTGAGTGGAGGCTTAGGCCTGCAACAGCTATGGAAAGCTTGGCTTGCTCTGTTACCTGGGAAACCTTGCTCTCTGTGGCTGTAGCCATCTTGGATTGGGGTTAATTTGCATACTCGCCCTGATTGGCTGGTGGGTGTGGCTTGGCTGGTGGGCGTGGCTTATGTAGCGGAGTGATGGTTAATTTGCATATTACCATTTTATTAGAGAAGATGATAAAATTTTAAAAACATGAATCCACTGAAATGGCCACATAAAATGGCTACATTAAAATATGTACCCAATCAGAAGTCTTTGCTACAATCCCCTTTTAGGAAAAAGCAGTCTTTAAGCTCGGGGAACAGGGTCTCTGTACAGACAGCACTGCCACATGAAAATTTGCTGTTCCAGATTTTGACTGTAAGGGGAGATTAGACTTTCCATTGTTTTTGTTTTGTTTAAAGTGTAATTAAAAAGTCATGGCAAATTCTATTTGTAAACTTAAAAAAGGTGTTCAAATAGTTCATCTCAAAGTATTCTGGTTAATTTCTATTAACTGACATGTAGCTATAAATCAATACACTTTAAAGTATAGATAATATTAAAATTTACAAGTTAACTCACTGATCTCCAGTTTATTGTACATAAAAGACATCAATAAAGTTTATTTTATTTTATTTTAAATTTACAACTTACTGCTGATTAGTTTTAGGACTTCTCTATTAAGGACAGTGAAAGGAAGTTGTTAATGTTATTTCCTGAGTTTGCAAAACTCCAACATATTGTTGAATAGCTGCAGAGAAACAGAGAAGTGCTTTCTCTGGAAAAAAACAACTACTGTTCCACATTTCTGTGGTTACACATATTACTCAATTTTGAAATGTAAATGTAATTTTTATTCTAGTGAGAGCATTCTTCATTAGATAAAAATATTGAGATTACTATTTTAGAAATACTATATGCAGAAATAGGACAGAATCTTTTTAAGAAATGTCAACCTATATCACCAGAATTTATACTGAACACTTATTTGAAAGATTAATATTGAAAACCTTGAAAAAGGTAGCATTGTAGGTTAAGGTCCTACCAGTATTACTAATGACACATTGGTAGGTATATAATATTGGAAATTACCAATAAAACATTAGTCATGCTCTCTTTTGAACACAGCAGAGGGAGCTGTGTGTTAAATCTGGCCACAAAGATTCATTTCCAATCTGGTTATAATACATTTTAGCCCTTTAAAGTTTTAACTGGTAGTTAATTATTAGCAGTTGGTAAGTCTTCATCCTTTTATTATTGATTTATTTCAGACCTAGTAAAACATTCCTCACCTCTGCTCAGTTCTTAAGCAGGTGACATTCTTTATTTTAGTCTTAAGCTCTAGTAGCAGAAAAGTTATGTTAATTCTTTGCCGAGGTTATTTCTTTTCTTTCTAGCTGTTTTATACCTTTGTAATTATATGTTAACTTGTGGGAACCCCCCCCCCCCCCACAATAGGAATGTCTTCAAAGTACAACAGGTTCAGGATTTTAAGGAATGCCGCAGAGCAGAAAATAAAATGCTAATTAAAAAATCTGGATAAATTTAGGTGGAAGTCAAATTTCAGTTTGTTCGACTTACTCTGGAAGAAATAGTTTATTAAATACACTGAGATGAAGACCTTAAATAATGGCAGGCTGAAAGGCAGAACTAAACAAGATAAGCATGCTTTCTAGATGAAGGGATCTTTTTAAGGGATCTGATTATTTTGAAATGCAGTATAATATGTATGTAACAGCATTGTAACAGATGTATAAATAAACTTGTTGGAGGGAAATGGGGGGGGGGGTTTGCAGGATACATGTTACAAATGGGTAGTGAGGCAAAAATTCAAAAAAATTCGTCACAAAAATGTCAAAAATTACTGTATGCAGTTTTGATGTGTTAGGAGTTGGCTCTGGTTGTCTGAGCCTTCTGAGTTCAAGCCATGGGGAGTTTGGGAGAGATTATCTCACTTGTAGGGATTGCTGGTTCCCAAATGAGTAATCATCTTTCCTCCAGCTCAGAGCTTTCTTAATAGACATAGCTGACCAATAGACCACAATACACTTAAAATACTTAGTTAGCTCTAATCCCTTGAACTAGTTTGACGATACAGAATCTAGGTACTCTAAGTCATGCAGACCAAGTAGATTAGTAATTTAATAACTATGTGGCTTATTTAATGAGAAAGTGATATTATACTACAATAACTCGAGTATGCATCCAAACCACTTGGTGAGCTTGTTCAACAAATTGCCAGGGACCCACCCTCAAGTTTTTGATTCAGTAAGTCTGAGACAGGGTTCGGGGGTTTGGCATTTCTAACACTTTCTCAAGTGATGCTGACACTACTGGTCAAGGAACTTCATAGAGAAAGAGAGAATCACTGCTCCAGGTAGTTTGTAATCCCCTTGATGTGGTTCCCTAATGTTTTCACTTTGTTTGACAGATGTGAGAGAAATGGTACTAAATGGCCAGATTAAGGGTACTAAAAGTTATTGCTTAAGATCAGGTGCTATCGTCATTTGATGGACACTGTTCACTTTAGCTTTTATACTCTTCCTGATTCAGATGCAGTCTAATACTAGATTTAACTAGATTTTTAAAAACTGTATATAATAAAATCAGTTCTAACATGTACTATCTCCCAATTTCACAAATCTATAAATCTCAGGAATGTACTTACTGCTTCATTCCCCAATTTCTTTTTCCGCCTAAACTCATTGTTCTCTGCTGCCCCTACTATACATATTATTGAAACTGCTCTTTTAAAGGTTAACATGAAACCCATGGCTTTTCTCTACCCTCATCCTGAATCCTTCCACTAGCATTTCACACTGTTGAACTCTTTGTTCTTTTGGAAACTTTAGGTCCCTTTCATTGGCTTCTTATCTTCCAGCTCCTCTCCCCTTTGCCCTTGGACAGACATTACTTGATAGTAGCACTTCTATCAACAGAATTTGAATGATTCTTCACAATGTAGCCCTTCAGGAAAACATTCTTAGGTGATAGGTGATGAAACATTGGTTGTAAAGACTAAACTCTCCAGAAGCAATCATAACTATTTCCATGGCTTTAGATTTCACTGGATCAAGCCTGGTCTGAAGCCTCCTACTGCTGGATACTCCATCAAATGAGGGAATTCATTCTTTTTACTTTTAAAAAACAGTTTGACTAATGTTCTCATCATGTACTTCAAGCTCTATATTGTGTTCACGTATTTGTTTGAATACATGGAGGTTGCTGCTTACATGTTTTATTTGGGGAATTAGTAATAATAAACTCTAAAGACTACTTGCCTAAAATATGTTAATTAGTTCTTATGCCTCTTTTGTAATTCATTTGCCAGTTGTTACTTTGTAAGATATTCTTGGGTTTGAACTGATAAAACATTGACAATTTGTTGGAATTCATATTTGAGAATTAGTTATACAGTCTTATCAATATTACTATTTTGGATTTAAAATATCTATAATATCCAGAGGAACATATTCTGCAATTGAATTAACTTAGGTATAGTATATAGTACTCACAAGGAATAAAACATTGTTTCATTTTAGCAAAAAACTTAGAGGAACAGTTATAAAGGGAAAGAGTAAGGAACACAAGAAATTATTGACTCATGGACACAGACAACAGTATGGTGATTGCAAGAGTGGGGAGTAGTGGGGTGAGGTAGAAGAAGATGGATAAATGGTGATGGAAGGAGACTTGAATTAGGGTGGTAAACACACAGGAAAATATACACATGATGCATTATAGAATTGTATATCTGAAACCTATACAATTTTATTAACCAATGTCACCCCAATAAATTCAATAAAAAAGAATATTAGCAGATCTGCTCTTATAACAATTGCTACTAATTTTCTTAAATTATACATTTTCTTTATTTCAATATATCAACATTTTTATTTTAAGTATAATAATATGAATAGCAGTAAATACCCATTTAAAATGATAGTTACAAAATGATAGTTCAGTATGGGACTATTTAACATTCTAGTATAGGTTGCTGAGGATGTGTATAGGCAAGGAGCCAACAGAGATGAATAAGATGATGAGATGAAAGATTGAATGAAAAATTATTTGCAGAGGTAATTTTAAGGATCTTGTTCTAGCTTCTTATAATCCCATGGTGATTTCTGAGATATAAGAGAATTTTAAATATAACTGGACTGGGACAGAGAATACATTCTGGATGACAAAGTAACAACTTCCTCTTTCAATCTGAACTATCAAAACCAACAAACTTATTTTATGTTTAAAAATTAGTTTGTATATAAGGGCTCTTTAAATATCTGTGGGAAAGGAAATAAAAATGACATCAGGGAAGAAAACAGGATATAGTCTTATTTATTTATCTCTTGTTAGCTCCCTGCCCTTTGCAATCACAGCAATTACAAAAAAAGACACAAGAATCTTCCAAGTAGCATTGTTATAGCAAAAAGTTAGCAGCAATCTGCAAGTTCATTAATGGGGTAATGGTTAAGTAAACTGTATTGTACCATGCAGCACTATAAAAGGATAAGATAGATCCATTCAGTCATTCATAGGACAAATATTTATTGAGTCCCTACTAATTCTAGGTGCTAGGAGTAAGCAGAGAACATGATAAATATAGTCCATGCTCTCATGGAGCTTCCATGCTAGTGGGGAAAGAATATATAAGCAAACAAATAAACCAGAAAATTTCAATGCTGTGAACAAAACACAACAGGATAGTGGATAGAGCGTCGGTCTGCGGACTGAAAGGTCCCAGGTTTGATTCCGGTCAAGGGCATGTACATGGGTTGCGGGCACAGCCCCGGTAGGGGGTGTGCAGGAGGCAGCTGGTCGATGTTTCTAGCTCTCTATCCCTCTCCCTTCCTCTCTGTAAAAAATCAATAAAATATATTAAAAAAAACAACAACAACAGGATAATTTGATGAAGAAAAACATATAGGCTATAGGGGTTCCATTAGATAAGATGACCAGGGAAAGCTTCATTGAGATCTGAATAATGAGGGTAAGCCATCCATAGGAAGAGCTAGAGAGAAGTGTTCCAGGCAAGGAAGTTGGCAAAGACTTTGATGCTTGAATTAGAGAAATAGGCCATTATGACAGGAATGGAGTTTAAAGGCAAAGAAGTAGCTAGAGGCCAGTTTACATAAGCCCTTGATGACATTATGATGGTGTTTAGATTTAATTTCAACTACAATGGGAATACACTGTATTTAAATATCACAGTTTTGAAAAATCTGATTTACATTTTTAAATGTCTGTGTGTGGAGAATGAACCATTGGATGAATAAGGAAGTCAGTGTGGAAGCAAGATCAGTATGCTGTAGGATAGTGGGCTAGGCAAGAATTGATACTGCTGCTGCTGCTTTAGGGCTGGGTGGAATAAAGTGGAGGTGTTCAAATTATTCTTTGAAGGTAAATGGATTACTTCGTAAAAGGTAAGAAAGGTGGAAGAATGACAACTAGATTTTTAGATCGAAAAATTGAGGGGGTGATAGTACCACTTACTGAGATGAGTAGGACTAGGTTAGGAACACATTTAGTAGAGAAAATCGAGTCCTGCTTTGTACATGTTAAATTCAAAGTGGAAAGGTCAAATAGACATTGGGATATATGAATCTGAAGCTTGGATAGGGAGAAGATTGAAGTGGAGTTGTCCAGGAACTGGTTGAAAGTATCTAGGGAAAGAATGTAGGTAAAGAGGGTAAAATAGTTCAGGAATGAACTTTTAGGCATTTCAACATCAGGGAGTTGGCAGAGGAGGAGTAGCCAGCAAAGGAGACTGGGAAGAAAACGTGATATAAAAGAAGATAAAAGAAAGTGTCTCATGATGAAAAGGGTGTGGACTGTGAGGAATGCTGCTGAGAATTCAGGAAGATAACACAGAAGATGACACTGGATTTTATAACATGGAGGTTGTTGCTTACCTGGATAAGAGAATTTCAATGAAGTAGTGAGGATGGAGGTCAGATCAGAATGAGTTGAAGAGAAAGTAAAAGAAGAGGACAGAAGAAAGTATCACAAACAGAAAACAAGATGGCAGAAAAAGCCCAATGTACCAGTAACTCCAATAAATGTAAATAAATCAGATTCACAGATGAAGGGAGACACCAAAACTTTCAGATTTTATTAAAAACACTAAATATGAGTGTATGTTCTTTAAGAAAGAGATCTATAATAATAAAAGCATACTATGCAAATCGACCAAACGACTGAACAGCAGAATGACCATCCAGACGACCGTCTGGATGACCAGGCTATGGCACACACTGGCACCAGGCCAGCCAAGGCGGGTGAGATGCGATTGGTTGGAGGCCCCTCCACCACCCCACAATTGCCCCGCAGAGGGAGGCCCAGGCCAGCCAAGTGATAGTACCCCTTGCCTGTCACCTGCAAAGGGAGGCGACCGGTGGTGGGGGAGGGAGGGCAGCGCCACACAGATGGCAAGCAATGGCAGTGGCCGGGGGAAGGAAAGCCCCAATAGACCCTGATTGCTGGCCAAGCCTAGGGACCCTAACCGAGGGGTCCTGGATTGTGAGAGGCCCAGGCCAGGCTGAGGGACACCCCTTCCCCCGTGCATGAATTTCATGCACTGGGCCTCTAGTCTTAAATAAGACCACACAAAATTTAAGAGAAAAAGAAGAATATGTCATGTTGATAAAAGGAATTATCCATCAAGATAATATGACATTCATGCATATAATATGTACATGCACCTGACACCATATTTTTGAATTATGTGAAGGAAAAACTGACCAAGTTACAGAGAAAATAAGATATCTTCATAATCATGATGGTAGAAGTTAAGAAACTTCTCTAAGAAATGAATAGATCAAAAATCACCAAAATAGACTACTTAGCTAGACTGATTTGAAAACAAGATAACAAGCTTAATCAAATAACTATATAGAGACCTTTTTCTCTGAAGATTTTCTTTCAACAACACATGTAATATTTTTAAAACTGACCACATATTAAGTTACAAGAGAAATGACAATGAAATCCAAAGGTAATGTAGAGGCCGAATTTTGTGTTTACACTTTAATAAAAGCAGAAGTCAACAGCACAAACACCTTGAAAACTCTCTATAAATTTGAAAACAAAACAATACTTGAACATAATACATTGTATAAATAGAAAATTAGAAAATATGAAATATTTAGAATTAATGCAAATAAAAGCACTGATACTGAAACTTGGGAGTGAAGCAAAAAGTTTCCTTGAGAAAAAGGTGTAAACTTAAATGAATTTTATTAGAAAACAAAAATGATTTAAAGCAAATTTGCTAGAAATTAAATTTTAAAAGATATAAACCGTAAGAAAATAATAGAAGAAATTAATGAAATAGAAAACAAAACACATTTAAAAAACTGATAAATTATTCTTTGAAAAAACTACTAAAATATAAAAACTTCTGAAAATACTGATCAGTACCAAGAGAAACAAAGTAGAAATCAACCCTATTAGGCAAAAATAATAGAAATAACTACACCTAGAGCCCACTATCAGTTACTATTATAACTTCTACCAGAGGCTCTAGTCAAAACACAAAGACAAGAGAAAGAAATAAGAGGCACATCGTTTTAAAAGAAAAAGTCAAGCCCAGCTGGGTCTGGCTCAGCAGTTGAGCATCAACACAGGAAGGAGGAGGTCACCAGTTTGATCCCAGGTCAGGGTATATGCCCAGATTGCAGGCTCGATCCCCAGTGCGGGGCATGCAGGAGGTATGATGATTCTCTCTCATCGTTAATGTTTTTATCTCTCCCTCTCCCTTCCTCTCTAAAATCAATAAAAATATATTAAAAATAAATAAAAGAGTTAAATGGCCATTATTTGCAGTTGATATCATTCACGTAGAAAAAAAATGATCAGTACTACAATGGAGGTAGTATGGCAGTATTACTATGCAAAGGTGGTGAAAATTAAATCAATATATAAAAGTTTGTGGCTTTATTTTACACCATAAATAGCCAATGGAAAAAAAAATTTTAAAGATAGCACTGACATATAAAAAAAACACTATAAAAAAGCCTTAAGAATATGCCCTGACTGGTTTGGCTCAGTGGATAGAGCATTGGCCTGCAGACTGAAGGGTCCCAGGTTCGATTCTGGTCAAGGGCATGTACCTTGGTTGTGGGCACATCTCCAGTAGGGGGTGTGCAGGAGGCAGCTGATAGATGTTTCTCTCTCATCGATGTTTCAAACTCTCTATTCCTCTCCCTTCCTCTCTGTAAAAAATTAATAAAATATATTTTAAAAAACTAAGAATAAATATGATAAAAATGGCTTACGGTCTTTGGGAAAAGTAACTGTTGAGGACATAAAGAAGAGCTGATGAAATAGATACTATGCATATAGATGAGACAATGCAATCTTTTAAAGCTGTGATTCCTCCCAAATTATTTTAGATATTAATGTAACAACAGTGTAGGGTAAGAAACTTAATAACTAGATTCTGAAATTCATATGAGAAAATAAAACTGTGAAATGTCTAAGACAATTTTGAAGAATAATGGAGAAAATTTATTAGCTATCAAGAATTAAATGAATTAATGTAAAGATTATAGTATTGTAATGTATTAATGTAAAAAGTGTAGTGTACTAATGTTAAAAGTAGAGGAGACAAAGATATCAATGAAACAAAATAAAGTGCCTAAAAATTGATCCATGCAAATACAGGAACTTAGTCTGTGATGTAAGTAACATCACAAGTAAGTGATTCTTCAATAAATGATATTTAGATAATTGAGTAAAAATGGTATTAAGATAAAAAGTAGATCCCATCAGTGGGGGAAAAAGGAGTCATGTAATACTTTAATCAATAAAGAATAAAAAATTTAAAAAAAGTAAGTCCCACATTACACACACAAAATTCAGATAGAGTAACTGTATACAGATGGGAGAAAAAACAACCCAAATTCTATAAATATTAGAAGAAAATATGGGGACATATTTTTATGAACACAAGGTAAGGAAGGCTTTTATATATAAAACTTTAAAATTTTTATGAACACAAGGTAAGGAAGGCTTTTATATATAAAACTATAAAGCAAAAGATAAGTTTACTGTATTAGAAAAAAGTCCATGCTGAAACCGGTTTGGCTCAGTGGATAGAGCATCGGTCTGCGGACTGGAAGGTCCCGGGTTCGATTCTGGTTGAGGGCATGTACATTGGTTGCAGGCACATCCCCGGTAGGGGGCGTGCAGGAGGCAGCTGGTCGATGTTTCTCTCTCATCGATGTTTCTAGCTCTCTATCCCTCTCCCTTCCTCTCTGTGAAAAATCAATAAAATATATATTAAAAAGAAAAAGAAAAAAGTCCATACTGCAAAGGATATGACAAACAAGGTTAAAAGGCAAATGACAGAATGGCAGAAGATACTTGCAATTTATATTGATAAAGAATAAAGGACTCCTGTCCTAGCCGGTTTTCTTAGTGGTTAGAGATTTGACCTGCAGACTGAAGGATGGAGGGTTCGATTCCTGTCAAGGGTATGGTATGTACCTTGATTGCTGGTTCATCCTCAGTCCTGTCCATGTGGAAGGCAACCATCGATGTGTCTCTCTCACATCAATGTTTCTCTCTCTCTGTCTCTACTCCTCCCTTCCACTCTCTCTAAAAATCAGTGGAGCCCTAACTGGTTTGGCTCAGTGGATAGAGCATTGGCCTGCGAACTGAGGGGTCCCAGGTTTGATTCTGGTCAAGGGCATGTACCTTGGTTGCAGGCACATTCCCAGTGGGAGGTGTGCAGGAGGCAGCTGATCGATGTTTCTCTCTCATCGATGTTTCTAACTCTATCCCTCTCCTTTCCTCTCTGTGAAAAATCAATAAAATACATTTTTTTAAAATTAAAAATCAGTGGAAAAAATATCTTTGGGAGAGGATTAACTAAGAAACAAACAAACAAAAAAAAAGAATAAAGGACTCCTGAAATTGATTTTTAAAAGACAATTTAATAGCAAAATGGGCAAAACACATGAGTAGGCAAGCCACAAAAGGAAACTCAAATGGCTAAGAGAGGGAAAGTGTTCAGTTGCACTAAGGAGTAGAGATACAAATAAAAATGAGATCCTATTTCATATTTTAGCCGTAAGATGGCCAAAAATAGGATGTGTTGGTTATGATAGGAAGCAAAAAGCACTATTATTGGGAGTGTAAATGGTACACTTCTTTTGGAGAGCAATTTGGTGATATCTACTAAAATTATAAATGTGCATGACTCATAACCCAATAATTCCACTTTGGATATGTACGCAAGAGAAACTCTTGCATAATTCCACAGGGAAATTGGCACAAAGTATTTATAGAACCTTTTATTTTTAGCTTTTGTTTTTAAAAAATGTACAATTCTATGGGGTTTACTCACACAGTTGTGTGAGCATCACCACTATCTAATTCTATAATATTATCACCATCTACAAGAAACCCCATACCCATTAGCAGCTCTTCCCCAATCTCTCCCACCACGCCAGTATAATTCATCTATTTTCTGTCTCTACAGATCTGCCTTATCTGAACATTCCATATTATGAAATCATACAGTATGTAGTCTTTTATATCTGACTTCTTTAACTTAGCATATTTTCAAGGTCATCCATTTTGTAGCATATATCAGTGCTTAATTTATTTTTATGATTGAATAATATTCCATCTAACATTTTGGACATCCCACATTTTATTTATTCATTCATCAATTGATGGGCATTTGGGTTGTTTGCACTTTTTTGGCTATAATAAATGATGCTACTATAAAGACTTACATACAAGTTTTTGTGTGGTCATATGTTTTTAATTTATTGGTTAAATATCTAGGAGTAAAATTGCGGGTTGTAGGTTAACTCGGTTTGTATTCTGAGGAACTGCCAACTGTTTTCCAAAATAATTGCACCATTTTACATTCCCACCCACAACTTATGAGTTCCAATTTCTCTGTATACTAACACTTGTTATTGTCCATCTTTTTAAAAAAATATACTTTTATTGATTTCAGAGAGAGAAACATCAATGTTTTTTATTCAGCTTTTTTTTGTCTTTTAGTTCTGAATGAAATTCCCAAAGATTTTCTTCGCCTTTTTTTCATTTATATATCCATTTCCATTACTAGCAAGATTTGTTGAATGAATTATAACATTACTGAAGTCTTTGGTATTTTCCCTATCCTTCTGTTTGTTTTTAAACAAAGAACTATCTGTATAGGCAGTGATTTTAGTAGGTTGAATTAGGTAACACCTAGTGGTGACTTTAAACCTTGTAATTCAAACAAAAGTTATGACAAAGCCTTGTAACCTCCTGTTATGACTCTAAAGCAATGAACTCATTGCTTCTCTTTGGAAATAAGTGTAACTTTCTTAGAGGGGTGCATACTAAATTTTCATAGATAGGGCAAGATATGCTCCCTCAGTACAAGTGGATTAAAATTCTTTCTCTTTTTTTTTGATAAATTTTAGTATCATAACAACAATAGAAATATTCCCTTTGTTTTTGCACACTTGATCTAGCACAGTTCATTAAATTTTAGAGAATATCAAGTCAAACCTCTCCATTTTATATGCGAGGAACCTGTCTCATAGAAGATGGAGCTAGTGCCAGAAGTCCAGCAAATGAGCCTGGCCAGTGTGGCTCTGTGGTTGAGTGTCAACTATGAACTAGGAGGTCAGGGTTCAATTCCTGGTCAGGGCACATGCCCGATTGTGGGCTTGTCCCCAGTGTGGGGTGTGCAGGAGGCAGCCAATCAGTGATTCTCTCTCATTGATGTTCCTCTCTCTCCTTCTCCCTTCCTCTAAAATCAGTAAAAATTATGTTTGTTCATTTTAAATAAAATCCAGCAAATTGCAGTCAAAGTCAAAACAAAAATCCTGGTCTTCAGACTTCTTCATCCTTAATATACTGACTTGAGACTATTTCTTTTATCCAACATACCTGTTTTGTCATTGATTTTCTTGGAGAAGACAGAATGGGAATATGAAAGTCAATGCCAGTTTGGCACCGGCATCTTCACACAGAATGGAATTCATACACAAAAATTTTCAAGAGAAATAACAAGCAGCAGGGTCAGGATTTCAGAGAAACCACGGCCTGTAAGCCCAGCATCTGAACCAGCTTTATTATAGACTTGCAAGGGCAAAAATAATATGTAACTTATGGCAATGGATAACATTAAAGTCCCCAAAGACTTATGAAACTGTTCCATGAAAAGTCACCAGAGGTGTCTTAGAAATGCAAGTTGCAGGTGAATGGAATGGCTATACTTGCAGATCTGCAATGGCTACTAATATGTTTGAGAGCTGGTAATTACAAGGTAAATTTAAGACAATATGGTCATTACGTCTTTTAAATAGATAATAGACACGCACGCAACTCGAATAAGGAAGCAAAGACCCTTCTGGAACAATAATGTTGAATCAGAAAAATTTAGGAGGTCATTGGTGTATTGTAGATTACCTCACACATATGGAATATATTGATGGTGTCTCTGTGATTTTACTAGCAAACACTCTTCCTACACTCACCCTACAATCTTCATGCTCCAAGCAGTTGGGGTTAGTCAGATATGTGACAGGCTCTTAGTTCCATCCACAGATAAAGTCTCATTGTCTCAAGTATGGTGGGATAAATATTAAGTTGAAGAACACCAGCAGTATCCCTAGAGCATGCCTGGAAATCACCAAGTCCTCTGGGAGGCAGTCCTCTGTGTAGAACACATCAAGGTTCCCTGTAACTGGTCTTATCCTAAGACACATTTCCTCAGGGTCTGCTAGCACGTTTCTGGGTATGTCATCAGTTTGCTTTACAATGCTCCAGTGAGGTTTTGGAAGGTGGTGTTGGACATCATAAGAAGACGTAACGGCTAGGTGACCAGAAAGCTGGACCTGGGCAATTGGAGGCTCCCCACCTCCTCCCTTTTCCGGAATGTGTATTCCTCTTGCCTTCCCTGTTCCCAGCAGCTGCCCCAAGATACCTAAAACCTTGAGAGAATAAGGTATCACTGAAACCCTATGGATGGTATACATAACAACCTCAGTTAGGGGCCTCGATATAAATTTCTAAGATTTGGCAGACAGGTGCATAGATGTACTCAGCCCTCGTGAGTTCCCTTGCTTTTATACCTGCCGCCTTCAAATCTGGGGTGGCCTACCTTTCTTTGGTCTCTCCCTGCCCTCCATATATGGGGGCCAGTTTCAGATTATGGGGGCAGATGTTAACTAGACTTATTGTGGTGATCATTTCACAATATATACAAATATCAAATCAAGTTGAACATCTAAAACGAATATAAAGTTATATTTCAATATGTCTCAATTAAAAAACAAACAGTGGGCCTGGAGACCTCAAGGGAGCCTTTAAATGTTAAGTAAAAAAATTGATCCTTAAAACCTTAATATATCTTGTCTACTTTTTAATTATTAATAACATTTTAAATATAAAAATCACAGGTTATAAACTGTACAAAGTAATATTCTCCTGAACATTTATATAGCTTATTATTAAAAACAAGTTATATCCCTATATATACAGAATATTTTCTTTTCAGATTTTGTTTTAATTCTAAAGAAATTATTTTAAAACTAATTTGGATAAAAATCACATTCTATACAACAGGGAATTGTAATTACATGCAAAAACATTTCAAGAATCTAAATTATTATCCTTTAAATATTTGCATAAAAAGTGACAAAATTCTTACCAGATAATTTTAAAACAAGAAGTAACAGGAAGACTATTGCATAACTTTACTTTTTTAGATCATCAATATCTTTGAGCCTCTAAATGAATGGTGTAGAATTTTCCCCCAGAAAACTGCACATGCTGAAACCTGTCTAGGTCAGTGGTCGGCAAACTCATTAGTCAACAGAGCCAAATATCAACAGTACAATTGAAATTTCTTTTGAGAGCCGAAAACCGACTTCTGCACATGGGCCACGAAGTTTCAATTGCACTGAATGTGCGCGCCCGCACGTGGTATTTTGTGGCAGAACCACACTCAAGGGGCCAAAGAGCTGCATGTGGCTCGCGAGCCGCAGTTTGTTGACCACTGGTCTAGGTACCACAAGTATTCATTCTACATGTATTAGTTGAATGCCTACTGTCTCCCAGGGGTCCAGAATAGAGGCACAAGCTATATTTCCTCCTGGAGCTTAGAAATGAAGACAAAAAATTTAAAAATACGTAAGACAATGACAGGTGATAATATATGCTATAATGGATTTTGGTTTTGAGAACTTCTAATTTTGGACAAGGGGTAAATCTCAAATATGAAGATGGATCTATAATAATATAAGCATAATATGCTAATTAGACAGGACAGCCAAACGATCTTCCGGATGTCATTCCGGACGAAGCCACGGTGGTGGGGGCCGAGACAGAGGCAGTTAGGGGCAATTAGGCAGGCAGGCAGAGCAGTTAAGGGTGATCCGGCAGGCAGGCAGAGGGGTTAGGGGTGATTGGGCAGGCAGGCGATTGGTTAGGGGCAATCAGGCAGGCAGGGAAATCAAACCAGCCACCTTTTGGTGTACAGAGGAAGGTGTATGGGATGAGGCTCCATCCCAACCAACCAATGGAGCCACACAGGCCACGGCTGTTTCATTACTGTTTCTCAAACTGTTATCTCTTCCCTTTCTCAAAATATCTCCTCAGCAGACAAGAGCTCTCTTCAGAAAATGAATTCAACTATAAAGCTGAATTTTAAAAATTGGACCTATTGATGTCCCAATTAAATAGTTTTGTTTTTAAATCTAAACATTCTTTGTTAAAAAGAATGAAATTGCTTTGGCAATAAAGAAAATACCTTTGCTGTATAAATTGTGATTATATTTAAAATAAAAACATTTTAGTATTTATATATTCATCTTTATCAAATGTCTTAGAAAATTTGCCTTTAAATTATATTCAGATCATTGAATTCATTTTTATGCTGTCTTTGAAAGACGTTATTAAAAATTACTTGTAAAGAAAACTAGTAAGTAATTTTATAAGTCTGTAGTAGCATTGCTTTATATTAGATCTTATAATGAGTTTCTGGAAGACCTAGTTTTTGCAATTCACATATAATGGCATTTTTAAATGACAAAATGAAATATCCATGAGTTGTGGTGGGTGGATAAAAAATAAAAGGGCTATCCATATGTTTATTCTGCTTGAAAAAGTAGTTGTACCTAGTATGATTAATTCCTGAATTAATGAATTAACAGTCAACTAACTGTTAGCCACAGATTTTACTGAAACATGTTTTATACATAAATTTTTCAAAGAAATATTATGAAACTTTTTATTAAAAGTACAATATCAAAATGATCATAAATGGAGCCCAAAGTCAACTTCAACCTTAAAGAATTACTTCAAAGTCTTCTATTACTGAAAATAGTATGCTGATTTTGAATAAAATGCTTCAGCAGGAAAGCCTACTAGAATTGAAAACTCTAAATATATTTTATAAATTTCTACCGGATAATAAAGACAAATGCATAGAAGGCAAACAAAACAAAACACCCTGCAACCTGAATTTGGCTTTTATTTTTAAATATATTTAGCATGGAACTATCAAGAACAGAAAATAATAAAACACAAAGAAATGGAATATTTTCAAATACCTTTAAAGCTAGATATAAAAATTAATAAGATAGCATGGGCCCAAATTATAGGAAATAGTCCCTAAAATTTGATTCATTAAACACATTTTGAAAGAAAAGTTATTTGCATATTTTCCAACATACCAATATGTTCCCAAGTGCATTGGTTTCCTATTAATAGATAAGGGTCCCAAATTTGGTTGCTTTATTTAAAATGATCAGATTCAGTATTGGTAAAAATTACCATGTCTCTAAATTCTCAATCAGAATTATAAAAATATGAGCTTTAATAGTTATGCAGCCCAAAATAGAAACATTTTAAAGGATACTTCTGGATAATCAGACAGATATTGCACTAAAGTAATTCCATACCTGATGCTCTTTTATGGAAAGTTAATTCTCTTCTTTATGAAAAACTTACTACAAATAAACGTAATGTTAACCTAATTATAATTACACTTCAAAAATATAAAGGCACAGACAGAATAAAGAATAGTTTAATACTATACCAAATTTTCCTCTGAAAATTTGGGGGGAAAAAAGGATCTAAATACTGATACTTTTTGATTTTATAATTTACCTTAAGTAACTAATAAGTCAATATTAAAAGGTAACTGCTACACCCAATCCTTTCCAAATAATTTAGAAAAATGGTTTGTTTATATTTGAAACTTGTGCATTGTCCCATCTATAAATTTCAATTACCTTTCCATTAACTGGAAACATCTACCTGTAGTATAAACAATCAAGACAATGTACAAAAAAATATATCTTATCCCTATAACTTACAGTGCACAGAAAAATACTTACAAAAATGGAAATATTTGTCCATTTAGTTTCCCAATAAATTAGTGAGAAGATTTAGCCCATTCCACATTTCTTTCTAAACAAAGGCTAAAGAATTGAGTGTGTTTTACTTCTAGCCCTGTTAGCTTGACATATTTTAAAAATATTTGCCTGATTACATGTAAGTTAAGATTAAGTTAGCATCTTATTTTTATATCACAGTATACATGGCATTTCTTATACGGCAAACAGAAAGGCACAATTAGCAAGCAATAAAATTCAGTACCTGAATTATTAAACTGATGTTCAGAACAATTACAAATAAAGTACATTCAAGACAGTACAGAACTGGGGGGAAAAAGGAATCCAAAAACGAATTTTTCTGAAATTTGGTCCAATAAAATGCCTCCCATGTTCAACATCATGGGTAACATGATGGCAGTATAAAATGAGGCATAAATCAATATGTGGAAGCATATGAATTCTGATCTAGTAATTATGTATTAATTAGGAAATGGCTCCCATAGTAAGTAAACATTAAATATATCTGTAATAAGAACATGCCTGTATTAAGTCCAAATACACAGGCACAACTGTTTGCATATTATTATTGACTTTATAATACACCCCCCAGTTTAAAAATGTAGCTATATAATTTTATATATAACATATATTAGATACATAATAGTATATTATGTACCTTAATATATATTATATCTTGAATCCATAACAGCACAAAACTCTCCAAATATTACATGAACAGTCTAAATGAATACTAATCATTTTTTCAGTGTTGAAATAGCTCAGCTCACCTAAACAATATCTGGATGTGCAATGGTAAAATGCACGAACTCATGAATTTACTTAATTATTTAAGTTAAATTCCTGCAAAAGCCTAACTCTGATTTGGCTTTTAACTAGAATATATTTTTAGACACCAGTAACTGATACCCTTCTTTCTTATTGTAAACAATATTTCTCCATCAAGAGATACCAATAAAGGAAAATATGTAAGGAGCCACAAATGTGATAGAGAAACCAACCATTCCGTAGGTAATGTACCGATAAGGGAGTTCAACTTCCATGTGCTGTCTTGCTCTTCGAACATCATCACATGGTATATTGAAGATTTTACAGGCTAAAGGAATGGTGAGCTTTTTCATTATTATTCTGGCTAGTAGTACAAATACCATCCCTACAAGGGTACGCAACATGGCTTTTCCAAAGAGAGTCACAGTAATGGGGGGCCTAACTAAAGGTAACGTATCCAGAGGAGGATCTAACATTAGACCCATGTTATAGGTAACATGAGAGCCACATGCAATTCCAGCACCACTTCCTAGAATCTCAGCTGTGTCTCCTCGGGATGTACTCCAGGTGTCAAGAGTGAAAGAAAAGATCCCCAAGGCTAAATGAAGCCCAATGATGATTAATGGAGCATATTTGTGAGTTTGGTTGAAGTTGTCGATCAGGTCCACAAATGGATAGAAGATAGCTAAGATTAAAATGGTATATAGGAATCCAGCAATAATATCCTGGGAAAAGAGAAAAGTAGAGTTGTTTAGTATAATACTAAATTTGGCATTAAAAAGATATATATTTTCATATTTCAAATGTTAATAAATACACATTTTAAAAAATATGTCACTTTGTCAAAGTAAACTTTACTAACTGCATATAATGGGTACTAAAAACTGTTTTAATGATAATAAAAAAGACATATTAAAAGAATTATGTTTTCATAGTTCTACCCTTTCATAAATTAATTTACAATGTAAGTTAAAAGTATATATAGCCTGGCCGGCGTGGCTCAGTGGTTGAGTGTTGACCTATGAACCAGGAGGTCATGGTTTGATTCCCAGTCAGGGCACATGCCTGGGTTGCGGGCTTGATCCCCAGTGTAGGGTATCCAGGAGGCATAATTCTCTCTCATCACTGATGTTTCTTTTTCTTTCTATCTCTGTCCAGCTCCCTCTCCCTCTCGAAATCAATAATAATATATTTTGTAAAAGTATATATATGTAAGTATTTATAAATTTAAGTAAACCCATATATACTACACAGAAATTCATACTCAAATCCTGAACAATTTATATGATTAAATTATGTAGTTTTGATTTCTAGAAGAATATACCTATTTTTCAAAGATACCATTTTCATTTTCATGCATTTAAACTTAAAATCCAGTGTGATTCAAATAGTCAGAAAGGAAAGAGAGATGTGGTATGAGGTCAAAGAGATAAGCAGAGGCCAAATCATGTCGTGCACTGCAGACTCGGTAAGAAGTTTAATTTTTATTTCAAAAGTGATAGGGAGCCATTGAAAGATTCCAAAGTAGGAGTGCAACAATTGGACTGCTGTGCAGAGAAGGAATCATAGAGGAAAAGTATGGGATGGACAGGAGACACTGGTGGGAGGCTACGGCAGTGGTTCACTCTAGAAACGGTTCGTATCTACATGAGGAGAAGTACACAGATGGGTTTAGTAAACTATTTTAGCATTAGAGCTGACAACTTCAACTTGGTGATAGATTGAATGTGGGAGAGAAGCAAAAGAGAAAGGGCTGAAAGATGACTCCTAGTTTTAGGTATGAACAATCTGAGTAGGTGAAAGAGGAAATGAAGCTACTATTAAAAGAACTTGTGTTTCTGAATCATTCTTGACATGAACAAAACTATTTTGGAATTTCTTCCTTAAATTTCTAGGAATTTCTTCCTTAAATTTCTAGGATCTACTCTCTCTCACTGAAAAATTTATCAAGAGTTGCTTATGTTGCCTGACCGGTTTGGCTCAGTGGATAGAGGGTCGGCCTGCGGACTCAAGGGTCCCAGATTTGATGCCGGTCAAGGGCATGTACCTTGGTTGCAGGCACATCCCTAGAGGGGGGTGTGCAGGAGGCAGATGATTGATGTTTCTCTCTCATCGATGTTTCTAATTCCCTATCCCTCTCCCTTCCTCTCTGTAAAAAATCAATAAAATATATTTTAAAAAAAAAGAGTTAAAAGCTGGTTTGGCTCAATGGATAGAGCATCGGCCTGTGGACCAAAGGGTCCCAAGTTTGATTCCAGTCAAGGGCACATGCCCAGTTGAGGGCTCAATCCCCAGTAGGGGGTGTGCAGGAGGCAGCCGAACAACCATTCTCTCTCATCATTGATGTTTCTATCTCTCCCTTCCTTCCTCTCTGAAATCAATAAAAATATATTTTAAAAAAAGGAGTTGCTTATGTTCACTGCCTCTACTTCCTCACTTCCTATTTTTTTCTAAACTCATCACTGCACTGAAACCACTCTTTTCAACTAGTTTTCAGAGTACTTGCTTAATGTTTTTGTCTTATAATTTTTATTATGTAATATTTGGTACATAGAAAAAGATATGTATAGCACACATAAACTTATATATAATTAATATTTATGAAATCACTGCCCCCCCCAAATATAATATTACCAGTTCTTTGAAATACTGGTATGCTATCTCCCAATTCTATCACTGCATCTTCCCCAGAGTCCATTATAAATCAGTGTTTTGGCTGAATAAACATTTTTTTAAACTGTTTTACCACATATCTTCAAACAAAATGTTATCTGGTTTTGCTTCTTTCTGAGCTTTATAAAAATGTTATCATATAGTATGCAGTGTCTTTTGATTTGCTTTTTACTCTACACATTATTAAGATTCATTCATTGTACGTAATTGTAGATCATTCACTTTCACAACTGTAGTATTTTTCTGTGTGATTATACAATTTACCCATTTTCCCACTAATGGTCATTTACATTGTTTTCAGGTTTTGGATTAGTTAATTGGTTATGGCTGAACTTAAATGCTTTCTGAATTGGTATGTATTCTTAAGCCAACCAGGAATATTACAAGTAATACTACTATCTTTCTTTTGATGTTCTCTGGTGTGGGTCTGCAAGAGTTTCTCCAGGACATATGCCTAGGAATAGAATGGCAGAATCTTAGGTTAAGTGCATGTTCAATTTTACAAGAAAATAAAAAATTTTCCAAAGTGTTTATGGTATATACCCCAGGAGTCATTGCATTTTTCTGATTATTATTATTTTTCATAAGTTTATGGGCTAGTCCTTTTTTTTCTTTCCCTTATTCAATGATGAGAGAGAATCATTGATCAGCTGCCTCCTGCATGCAAACCAGGTAAGTGCCCAGACCAGAAATTGACCTGTGGCCTTCTGGTTCATTTGTCGGCACTCAACAACTGAGCCACACTGCTGGGCTCCTTTTTTTTTTTTTTAATACTAGTATGTTGTTATTGATTTCAGAGAAAGAAGAAGGGAGAGATAGAAACATCAATAATGAGAGAGAATTATTGGCCGTCTCCTACACTCCCCACACTTGGGGATTGAGCCTGCAACTTGTGCATGTACCCTGACTAGAAATGGGACCATGACCTCCTGGTACATAGGTCGACACTCAACCACGGAGCCACAACGGCTGGGCTATTCCTTTTCTATGCAATGTATATTTGTGTCTTTTGGGCAACTGTTCTTTTGGACTGTCTTCTTGCTGATTTACATGATTTCTTTATATAGTCTTCCTGATCATAAAAGAATGTTATTCAAAAAATCTGTTTGGCCCTAGCTGGTTTGGCTCAGTGGATAGAGCGTTGGCCTGCAGCCTGGAGGGTCCAGGGTTCGATTCCAGTCAAGGGCACATGCTCGGGTTGTGGGCTCGATCCCCAGTAGGGGGCGTGCAGGAGGCAGCCAATCAATGATTCTCTCATCATTGACGTTTCTATCTCTCTCTCCCTCTCTGAAATCAATAAAGAAATATATTTAAAAATGTTTTGTTTGCCTTTTACATTGAAGACATCAATATATCCAAAATTCCTGCCATTTTCCTCACTGTATGGTAGCAGTTCAATAAAAAATTTGGAGTGGTGGATTGGCAGTCAACAGTATAATACCTGAAACCAATGTTCTAAAAGATACTCAATTCCAAATCAGAATATTATGGAATATAAGAACAGCTACAGAAGATACAGATAATTACTAAACAGACTAAGAATTGAATATTCAACTATCATGTTTTTAGGAAATAGATTCTATTTTGTTCACCACCACCTACCAAGTAGCTTAGCATATTGTAGAAACTCAAATATTTTTTGAGTGGATAAATGAATGAATGAATACTTTATAGGAATTTATCTATTTTAACAAAATCTACTAAATTACTTATAAATGAATATCTTTACTGCTTTTCAACAATTACTACATTATATACATTAGAAAAATATTTCGATATAAAACAAGTTCTCACTGATATTTTCCTATTCTACAGTATGAGGTGAGACTTAAATTTTTTATTTATCTATAAGTGGCTCCTTTTATAGTTGGTCCAGAAAGATAAAATCAATTAACAAAATATTTTTAAAAGTATCAACTAAGGCAGTAAATACCATTGGTGTATTCAAAGTTCTTAGAAGGACATAAAAAGTATTTCATATCTAGCTTCTACCTATCATTAAGCTTCAATGTCAGATCCTATAATGAATTTATAGACTCTATTTCCTCTCATTTTGGGATTACCTTTACCATGTATATTTTAGACAAACTATTACATATCCTTTGCAATTCTGCCCAGGCATATATCTCCTCCATAAACTTTCTCCTCCTACCCCATAACAGGAACAACTTTCTTCTCTCTGCCTCCTAAGCTGCTTCTACATACCTATTACAGCAGTTACCACGTTGTTCTCCATTTCTTTCTTTTTAAAAAATATTTTATTGATTTCAGAGAGGAAGGGAGAGGGAGAGATAGATAGAAACATCAATGATGAGAGAGAATCATTGATTGGCTGCCTTCTGAATTTCCTCCACTGGGGATCAAGCCTGCAACCCAGGCATGTGCCCTGACTGGGAATTGAACTGTGACCTCCTGGTTCCTAAGTTGACAATCAAACACTGAGCCACGCTGGCCAGGTGTTCTCCATTTCTTTGCTTGTTTACTTCTCCCAGAAAACCAAAGGCTCACAACTCTTGCCTGCCCATTAAAATCACTCAGAGAACTTAAAAATATTGGTGCCTGCGCCAGTCCTCAGGGATTCTAATTTAACTGAGTTGAAGTGGGAGTGAAGCATCAATATTTTTTTCAAAGCTTCCTAGGGGTTCTATTGTGTAATTTTCAGTTGAAAATTACTGCATTATCTACTTATATTACACATTAGTATTCAGACTGTGATTTCTCAAAGGCAAAGACTTTCCTTTATTATACATATACTAGAGGCCCAGTGCATGAAATTTGGAAGAGTCCAAGGGAGCCCGAGGGGGGGGGGGTTGTCTCTCAGCCAGGCCTGCACCCTCTCCAATCAGGGACATCCCTCTCACAATCCGGGACCACTGGCTCCTAACCACTTGCCTGCCTGCCTGCCTGATTGCCCCTAACTGCTTCTGCCTGCCAGCCTGATCACCCCCTAACCACTCTCCTGCGTCCTGATGGACACCTAACCGCTCCCCTGCCGGCCTGATCTCCCCCAACTGCCCTCCCCTGCTGGCCTGATTGCCCCCAACTGCCTTCCCCTGCCAGCCTGATCACCCCCAACTGCCCTCCCCTGCCGGCCTGATTGCCCCCAACTGCCTTCCCCTGCTGGCCTGATCGCCCGCAACTGCCCTTCCCTGCTGGCCTGATCACCCCCAACTGCCCTCCCCTGCCTGCCTGATTGCCCCCAACTGCCCTCCCTTGCTGGCCTGATGGCCCCAAACTGCCCTCCCTTGCTGGCCTGATGGCCCCCAACAGCCCTCCCCTGCCGGCCTGATGGTCCCCAACTGCCCTCCCATGCCAGCCTGATCGTCCCCAATTGCGTTGGGGAGGGGGCAGCAAAAAATAGAAGACATCCCTCCCTATTGCACACGGACCCTATATACTGGCCCACCGGGCCCAGGGCGGTGGGATGCTTGGCACATTTTCGGATCCTTGCTCAGGGGTGGGAGGGGTGACTGGTGGCAGCACACGTGAGAGGGGACCTCCAGGTGGCCACTCTGGTCCTGGCTATTGGTCCTGGCACTTCCTGGTCCTCGGTTCCTTCCTGGTCCTGCCTGCAGCCCTGGTCCCCCTACCTGGCTCAGCCTCCCCTCTCTATCCTGGCCTCAGATGGCCCCCTTGGCTCCCGAGGGGAGGTTATGGCTTCTCAGAGACTCCCCAGCAGCCCTGTCGCTTGTGTTCACACAGGGGAAGGGGTACGTGTGGCAGAAGCAGCTTTATAAATGTGGGTGCAGGGGCAAGTCCTCCAGGGTCACTGGGACAGTTTGCTGATGACGCGGATCAGGGCCGTGTTCTCGTCCTTGCGCTGGTTGCCAGCCCGGAGGTTGGACAGGCCCTTCAGCTCCGCTTCCAGCTCAGCAGCCTTGTGCTCCAGGGCCCTGCACTCAAATCTCTCCAGCTCCAGGAGGGCCCGCCTCTCTGCAAAGCACTCCTGCCTCTGCATGGCGCGCTCCAGCTCCACCTTGAGCTGCGCCAGCCACAGCATGGTCTCAGACAGGGCCTCACAAAGTCTCTCGTTCTCAACGCGCAGCTCTGCGTAGAGCTTCCTGAAGCCTCCCTCAGGCTCTTCCAATTTAGGCTGGGGTTCTGGGTTGAGGGCCCGCTGCCTACGGGGGAAGGGCTGGATTCTGGACTGATGCCGCTGGATTCGCCGCCTCCGCCTCCACAGACCCTCTCCTCTCCTTGCCAACTCTGTGGTGCTCCATGGAGGCCTGTGGTCCCTGTCCCTGACTGTCAGGCACCTCTACTCTTTGGGCAGGGCCATCAGAGCTCTCAACCCCAGGGACTCGGGGCTGCCAGGAAGGAAGGGTCCAGGCTCTGTGCAGCCCACTCTTGATCAGGATGGGAGGTTGGCCGGCCCCACCCCGATTGGGCGGTTTGCTGGAGGCAGGTGGGAGCCGCCTGTGCCCGAGGGAGCCGGAGGGAGGGACCGAGAGGTCAGCAATTCGGCCCGCTCGCGAGTCAATGCCACCTGATGGCGACAGGTTGTTTGGTCGTTTCGGTCATCATGGCCCCTGGCTTTTTATATATATGGATACCCAGTGTCTAGCACACAATAAGCGGCAATAAATACTTGGTGAGCTAAATTAAGACAGTTAAAGTAACTCTTTAGAGTCATCACATTTTGCCTGACAAGAACTCTATAAGAGAAATAGATGAAACATAATTTCTTGAAATTAGGCTAAAGACATTTCAGGGAATAATAATTCTTTGTGTACTAAAACATTTATTGTAATATTTTATATTTAATTTTCACAACCATCCTGATATAACTTGCCTGGGACAATCAAATATTGCTTTGTTGCCCCAAAAATAAGTGTTAAAAGTACTTTTCTTCCCTTTCAAAAGTGTCCAAATTTGATGAAAATTTATCGTTACTGTAAATAACCAGTTTTTAAAGAAAAATAGACTAAGGCCACATAGCTAGTTATTCAATCTCCTAGATTGAAAGTGCTCAATATGTTTGTTTAAAAAAAAAAGAAAAATGTCAGTATTAGGAATTAAATATTGAGAGTAAGAGAAACTAAAATTTCAACATTCTTTAAAATATGAAGTCTTCCATAAAAACTCACTGATACACACTAGAAGAATTACTCAAGAATTCTGGTTAACTGAATTTTATTGCAATCACTCAAAAATTCTGCAAAGAACCCTACCTCTGACCATACTTTAGAATATGCAGATCTCAAATCATATGACTGTCAAACTCTATTCCTTACATTTCAGACCCCCAATTGCCAAACAATTTCACTTTATGAGGTTATGTTCCTTTGCTATCTTACCCTTCTTTCCCTACTTGAAATTAAAGGCACAGGTCTCAGGGAACCACCACAGGATTTTCACTACTAGGACGTAAGCTGTTGCTTATTTTTTATTTAAACTTCATGACTGATTCAAAATTTTAAATTATATGCTAATGTGGAAATGTTCTGAGCTTTATAATTCTCATATAGAATTAGATGTTTTAAGTAAATGATGATTGTGTATCTCCATGAATATTAAACTTAGTTTGCTACAAGACTATGTAAATCTTTATTTCAAATATATTTTTATTGATTTCCGAGAGACAGAGAGAGATAGAAACATCAATGTTGAGAGAGAACCATTGATTGGCTGCCTCCTGGTCGCCTGCTATTGGGGATCAAGCCCACAACCCTGGCATGTGCCCTTGACTGGAATAGAACCTGGGACCCTTCAGTCCACAGGCCGATGCTCTATCCACTGAGCCAAATTGGCTAGGGCTGCTTCCTTTTCTGTTTGTTTATTAATTGTTCATGATACTACCCTGGATAGTAAGGGCATGCTGAAATTCCATGCAACATAACCAGAAGTAATGCATGATAAGAGTTCAGGACATAAACACGATGGCTATCAATGGGATATTGAATGTATAACATTAAAATGTATAAGTGCTTCGAAGTATTACATCACAAAGTACGCAATAAAGAAAGTTAATGTTAAATGTAACATAAAGAACTCAAAGTAGCAAACTTTCCAAAAAGAAACTTAGTGAATAATTTAGGTATTAATTATAATTTTTATGCCCTGAAAGTTAAGTTATATGCTAACGTGGAAGTGTCTCTCTCACTTTGATGTCTCTCTCTCTCCTTCTCCGCCCCTCCTTCCCTTCCACTCTCAAAAAATCAATGGAAAAAATAACCTCGAGTGAGGATTAATAAAAAACAAAAACCAGAACCAACCAACCAAATTAAAAAAAACCAAATAGTTATTATCCAGGAACTATTACTATTAAAACGCATCACTATAAGAACGCTTAGTGTTTACTGTGTAACAAAAGTAATTTGACAAGTACTCAGTCTAGAAACTTGAAAATGGCTTGTGTTTTAAGAAATTAAATTTGAGAGCTAGGTTTGGTAACAAAGAAAAGATGGGGATAAAGAAAATCAATTTAGTGAAGTAGGTGGATATTAAAAATAAACGAAGCTGTTCTTTGTGTTGTAACAATAACAAAGCATATAGGAAATACTGAATGAATGAAGTTTTCATTATAAATTATTTAGAACACTTCTGAACTCTCCTCTTAATGTTAATGAAGATATCAGCTTAGATAGTATGGTATCTAAGCACCTATGAGCAACCTCTAGGGCACACTCTGCCTATAATTCCATACTAATTTCACAATAAACAGTGAAGATACAAACTATGATTAAGAAAATAGTTCAGCCCTAGCCGGTTTGGCTCAGTGGATAGAGCGTCGGCCTATGGACCGAAGGGTCCTGGGTTCGATTCCGGTTAAAGGCACACACCTCCTCGTGCAGGAGGCAACCAACCAATGTATTTCTCTCACATCAATATTTCTCTTCTTTCCCTCTCTCTTCCATTCTCTCTAAAAAAATCAATGGAAAAATATTTTCAGGTGAGGATTAAAAAGAAAAGAAAATAGTTTAAAATGCAGGTAATTACCAAAACATTAAAATATACAAAAAAAAAACCAACACAAAAATTGAGGAGAAAATTAGGCCCAAATGTTAAAAGAAAAGGGGTTCATTACCAATTATCAAATGAAATAACTGTGGTTATAACATAATCATAATTCACAATATTTACAAGTTATCTGTGATTTTACTTTTAAAGGAAAAGCAAAAACTTATAATATACATGAAACAATTCTTAAATACTTAAAAGTACTAAGATTATAGGAGTCATCATTTGAAAAATAATACATCAGTATTGTTTTTATTTCAGCTGTTCATGAATAGACATTATCTGGTATATAAAAAATGAACTAGCCCTGGCCGGTGTTGCTCAGTGGTTAAGCATTGACATATGAACTCGGAGGTCACAGTTTAATTCCCAGTCAGGGCACTTGCCCAGGTTGTGGGCTTGATCCCCAGTAGGGGGCATGCAGGAGGCAGTTGATCAATGATTCTCATCATTGATGTTTCTATCTCTACCTCCCTCTCCCTTTCTTTCTGAAATCAATAAAAATATATGTATTTTTTAAAAGAGCAGCATCTTTGAGATTATACATTCAATATAATCAGATTTATATTACTCATTGTATGATAATAATGAACCTAGGTATAGATAGTATTATCTAACTAGAGGCTCGGTGCACGAAAATTCATGCACTGGGGGGAGTGGGGGGGCGTTCCTCGGCTCCGCCTGCGCCCTCTCGCTGTCTAGGACCCCTCCGGGGATGTACACCTGCTGGCTTAGGCCCACTCCCTGAGAGATTGGGCCTAACCTGGCAGTTAGACATCCCTCTGGCAGCCCGGGAGCCCTTGGGGGGTGTCCACCTGCAAGCTTAGGTCCGCTCCCCACGGGGAGCAGGCCTAAGCTGGCAGTCAGACATCCTTAGCACTGCCAAGGAGGTGGGAAAGGCTCCAGCCCACTGCCGCTGCACTCAGCTGTCAGCCCGGCTTGTGGCTGAGTGGAGCTCCCTCTGTGGAAGTGCACTGACCACCAGGGGGCAGCTCCTGCGTTGAGCGTCTGCCCCTTGGTGGTCAGTGTGCATCATAGCGACCAGTGGTTCTGCCGTTAGGGTCAATTTGCATATTACCCTTTTATTATATAGGATACATTTTCCTTCAGGAAATCTCAAGGATTCATTTTTTCACTCAAAGATGCATAACCATTTCTAAGTTTTTTAGGAGTGATATTGCTAAATTTTGGTAGTAGAAGGAAATAACTAACAAGGCACAGATATAGACAATAATATTTTCTTGTGACAAATATTATGGTTGATATAAGACTGTGATACTTAGTCTCATTATAAAATTGATTGATATTAGATAGGATTATATATAAATTTACAATTTGTATTAATATAATTATAAAAAGTCAAATAGGAAAATTTTAAAAGTAAATGTTGTTAAGGACAAGAAAAATTAAATATAATTCACTAGAAATTTTTTGATTCTGTGAATTAGTTTATATATCTCCACCTTTTCTTCTGATCTTTCATTAAGGTATAATATATAACAGGTTCATAGAATGTCCTAAGAGACACCATACTAGATGCAAGGATAGAGAGAGAAAACAGTTTATTTTTTCCTGTTGCTTATTATCTGGTGGGGGTTACAGATAAAGGAAAAAGCATTTGCAGTTTAGGGTAAGTGCAATGCTAGAATTATATTCAAAAGGCTCTGAGAGAAGGGTCTTAAGAAAGGAAAGATGGGAAAGGTAATGAGACCTTTAGGAGATAAGAGCATTTTTGTGAATCTTGAACAATAGGTAGATTAGCTAGGCTAGTCTAAGAAAGATAAAGGGCATTTCATACATAGGTTATAGCAATCCTATAAGTATGGAGGTAAGAAACACCCTTTGCATTTGAGGAAATGTAAAGTCATTCAGTATGGCCTCATATTTCTGATTTGGGAGGTACACTACAAGAGACTGAACACTGCATGGAACCCTGTCAGACCTGAAAGAGAACTAATTAAGAAGCTGTTGCAGTAATTTGGTTGAGAGATGACTAAGGGAATGTCAATAGGGACAGGGAGGAAGTGAGCACATGTGACTAAAAAGAGTACATGGTCTCTGTGTTGCTGTTTTTGAAACTGAATTGCATTCTCACAGTAAAATATCTGCTGTGAGCCCTAAAGTACTGCTAGGAAAGAGAAGACACTAGAGTTTAATACATAAATACAAGTTGCACCACAATAGTTTAAGTGCATTTACTAAGTTTCTAGTAATTAACAAGTAGAGCTCTCCTTGGTTTCTGTATTCACACTGTGGTTTTGACTCAGAGTCAGGAGAGGCATAGAAGAGAATGAGAAAAATAAATAAATAAAACTGAGACGGGAAGAAGGGAGAAATGTTATCCTGAGTATAACACCTTGTTATTGTGGTTGCTGGGAATTGTTTTTATGAAGTACATGATTACTACATTAAAACTTCACAAAATCATGCTGATATTTTTGCAAAAAAAACCCCACCAGATTTACAATAACAACATTTTCTCATTTAGGTTTCACATAAGTTTACAAATAATTAAAAAGTATTAAATTGCCTGTCAATTTCAGAAAAAATAAAGCACTATAAATACAACATTTTTCTTACCAGAATGGAGTGCATTCCCATGTAAATTCTACTTAGGCAAACTAGGGAACACCAGCAGGGAATAAGAATCAGTCCATATATAAGAGGATACTAAAGGGGGAAAAAAGTAAAATGAAATAAATTAGCCTAAATGTAAACAAGCAAATTAAAAACAATCACTATACTATAAGTTCCATGAAAACAAGAACTATGTGTTTTTATTCCCCAATGTATTCCCAGCATTAACCCTTAACATGACACATAGCAGACACTCAAGAAATATTTTTGCATGAAATGAACAAGTGATGAAATCTTATGTTTCCTTACTCTTCATTGTGGGAACTGACTCATTTTTGCTTTTACAGTAAAGATTCAATCACCAGCATGCTACAGAAGAAGAAAAACAGGTAGGGGACATACTTTTAATATGGCTACAAATAAAAGCACCCCTGGAATAGTACCTGAATCTGGCCCATGTAAGGGTCTTCACTTCTCTGGACGAAGACTAAGCATTATCTCCCTCTTACTTCCATTAATAACTGCTATCTGCAATTTCTATTGACATTTCCCCGTTTTGTATTCAATATTCAACACCTTGTAATATATTTTCCACTTCTTCCCCACCACTAAAATTTCAAGTGGTAACTTTATTGAAAAAAAGTTTGATGGGCTACTGGGAGCAGTAGGCTATAAAAAGGAACAAACAACATGTAGACAAGTCTTGGTATCAATGGCACCAGTCTATAAGTTGGCTTTGACTCTCCTGGCATTAGAGGGGAGAAAGAAAGGGGGGATGGGGTAAGTTTCTAATTCTCAAGAATCTGAAGCCAAGGTGGTTCAATGAGAAGTGGTGTTTAAAATAAGCGAGTTAAGGAGGGTTGTAAGAAGAATGGTAAGGATTTAGTACATAGTTCTTTGCATGTGACATGGCCCACCACTTTCTTTATACAGCATCATACTCTCCTGGTTCCCTTTTAACCATCTATTTTCTTTTGTTTGTTTCCCACACAAGAGCACATCTTCTTGTTCCTTAAACATTGGTCTAAGTACTAGTAAGAATTCAGCCCTTACTAGTTATTTGCAGCTTCACCTTTTATTTTTTAACTTCTACTTAGCATGCTGAAGACCTATCCATTTCCCTGGGTTTAAAAACCAGACAGCCACCTCCTGCACATACTCTACCTTGAGATTTCCATGGCGCTAAACCCACAATACCTCAAGCCAAAAATCATCATTCTGCCAGCCAAACTTGTTCTTACTTTCATATTCGCTATTTCATTTGGAAACATTTAATACACATAATAATTTAAATGATAAACATGAATTATCTTTTACTTCTTCCTTACCCCTCCATTGCAACCAATAACCAAGTCTTACTGACTTTACCTTCTAAATATTTCTTGATTCTGTCATCTCTTCTCCATCCTACTTACACTGCTCTTGTTTAGATCCTCATAGTTTCTTTTCCAAGCTCTATTTTTCCAGCTATTTTCCCATATGCATGAAGAACGTGGTTAAATGGGCAAAAGGAATGTAACCATATAATGAGATAAGTGCTATAATAGGAGTATACTAAAAGCCCAGAGGGAGTCTACGGAATGGGCATTTAACTTGGTTTAAAGATGTTAACAAAGACTCCCAGATTAAATAAGATTCAAGTTATCCTGAAAGATAAGTAGGATTTAGTCTTTGGAGAGAAAGGAGTGAATACAGGGCAAAAGAGGTGGAGGGCATTACAAACATCAGGAACACCATGAGCAAAGGCTGTGTACAAGTCATTGTAGGCAGTGTCTAGCAGAATAAGCTTACATTCTTGCTGGAGAGAGGCACTACACAGTAAACATAAAATATGTACTATATAAATATATGAGTAATATATGAAAATATAAATTTTACAAATGTGGTAAGTACTATGGAGAAATAAGAGAACAGGTATTGAAGAAACATTAAACATTCATCAAATATTCCTTGTGTTCCTCCTACATTTTCAGGTTTACCTGCAGCTAGATTGGGGACCAAGTGACTAGTTTTGGCTAGTGAACTGGGAGAATGTGACTTATGCCACTTTCAATCAGTCTATGCACTCTCTTCCCTACAGATGTGACCCTGGAAAGCCACTTGCATCACAATAAGGAATGAAGAGAGATGCATCACAAGATGGGAAACCTTCCATCAGCCTGTGATTTTGGGGTTCTAAGTAGAACAAAGTTAACCCATAATGAATATGTAGCAAAAATGAGAAGAGCTAAGATTGGAGGGTTAAGCCATCTCAGAGCATAATCAAGCCTATCATAATTAAAATGGTAAGAGAAAAAGGATCAGATATTTAGGAGTACGTGTGGGGCAGGTTAAAGTAGTAAATAAAAGACTACTATGTGTGGCTCAGTGGTTGAGCATAGACCTATGAACCAGGAGGTCATGGTTCGATTCCCTGTCAGGGCACATGCCTGGATTGCAGGCTCAATCCCCAGTGGGGCATGCAGAAGGCAGCCAATGAGTCTCTCTCATCATTGATGTTTCCCTCTCTCTCTCCCTCTCCCTTCCTCTCTGAAGTCAATAAAAAAAGAAAAAAAAAAAAAGCAAAGGCAGTAAATGCAGGCTTTACTGAGAAGCTGAGACTTGAGGCAAGACTAGTTGGAGGAAAGAGAATTAGCTAAGCAGATAGATATCCAAGGGAAGAACATATACCAGGCAAGGGGATCAAATAGAACAAAGTACTTACTGAGGAAATATGACTGGCAAGGAGGCTAGTGTGGCTGGAGCAGAGAAAGCAAGCAGAAGTGAGAGAGGAGGTAATGGGGCCAGCGCAAACAGAGGCTGTTATTGTGAATTAAGTGGGGAGCTATTGCAGACTTTTGAGCAGAGCATTGTCACGATGGCTGCTATGTTGAGATTAGACAATAAGAGATCAAGGGGGGGAAACAGGGAGACCAGTTAGAAGGCTGTTGGTATAATCTAGGTGAGAGATAACCATGGCCTCTGTCTTTGTATCAGGCACTAAGGCCTGTTTAATTTTTTTGTTAATTAAAAAAACAACTCTTGCCCTAGCTGGTTTGGCTCAGTGGATAGAGTGTCGGCCTGCGGACTGAAGGGTCCCAGGTTAGATTCCGGTCAAGGACACATGCCTGGGTTGAGGGCTTGATCCCCAGTAGGGGGTGTGCAAGAGGCAGCTGATCAATGATTCTCTTTCATTGATGTTTCTATTTCTCTCTGCCTCTCCCTTCCTCTCTCAGAAATCAATAAAACCATATTTAAAAAATAAACAATTGTTCAATGAAATAAACATAAGCCTGCAGCACTAAGGAAATCAGTCTTAGAGTATCATATTCATAACTTGGGATTACCAATGATACCATAGTATTCAGTTCCTGACCTCAAACCTGGGCTGTGTAACGTTAAGTTCTAGTAGCATCTCTGCAATCCACCATAATAAACTGCAATCTGAAAATCCTTTTGAATAAACTTAGGACAAGGAATTTCCAATGCCTGTTTTAGAATAATCCTTATTAAGTACAGATTCTGTAGCTTGAAGCTTTTAAAACTAATATACACTTTCTAAAACAAAGCTTTATAGAAATATAAAAACCACTTTATACAACAGTACATCATGAATCATATTTTCTATGCAGAAACAAAACAGACCAAAAAACTTAACCAAAGTCATGTTTTCCCTCACAGTACTTTCCACACTAGTAGGCTAATGTAGAATAATATATGAGTTCAAATAGGTAAAACAAAAAGTGACCCACATACAGTCATTTAATTAACATATTAATGATAAAAATATGAAGATGGCTTGGTTGGTTGGAACATCGTCCATATACCAAAAGGTTGCAGGTTTGACTCCTGGTCTGGGCCTTTACTAGAGACAACCAACTGATAGATGTTTCTCTCTCACATAAATGCTTTTCTCTCTCTAAAAAAATCAATAAAAAAACCAGACAAACAAAAACATATCGCCCTGGCAGTTTTGCTCAATGGTTAGTGTCACATGGACCAAAGGTTCTTGGGTTCAATTCCACAACCAGGTTCAGGTGCACGTGGGAGGCAACCAATGGATGTGTCTACCTCACGGGTGATGTTTCTGTCTCTTTCTCTTTCTCCTTCTCTCTCCCCCGCCTCCACTCTCTAAAAAAAATTAATGGGAAAAATATCCTTGGGTGAGGATTAACACACACATCCTCAGGTGAGGATTTAAAAAAAATGTGAACTGAAACATTTTCAATTCAATCTATTGTTTTGACCTATTCATATCTGACGTCATTTTAGTTACTGTTTCTCTTTTGAACTCAAATCACAAAGTATCAGTTTAACAATAGAATTCATCACATAAATATTAATTACAATCATATATATTAATTATATATTACAAACCATAATAAGGAAAGTACTAATTGTTACCATTCTAGTTAATATAGCCTTATGTTAACAAAATAGGATCCACTTCTCAATTCCTATTATAGGGAAGGGATTTGTGAGGAAAGAAAAAGAAAGGCTATGTGTTATGGCTTATGTCATTTTAGAGCTGCAGGAAGACCACAGTTTCCCAGATAGTTAATTAAGATGAAGAAATTCCTGACTGCCTCTGCAAAACTGAGTGTAGACACAAAAGAAATAGTAAATCCAGTCTTCCAATCTCACTTTTTAAAAAATATATATTTTTATTATTGACTAGAGGCTTGGGGCACAAAATTCATGCGGGGGGGGTGGGCGGGGTTCCTCAGCCCAGCCTGCACCCTCTCCAATCTGGGACCCCTCAAGGGATGTCCGGCTGTCTGTTTAGGCCCGATCCCACCTAAACGGGCAGTCAGACATCCCTCTCACAATCCAGGACTGCTGGCTCCCAACTGCTCACCTGCCTGCCTTCCTGATTGCCCCTAACCTCTTCTGCCTGCCAGCCTGATCACCCCCTTAACCACTCCCCTGACAGCCTGATTGACGCCTAACTGCTCCCCTGCAGGCCTGGTCGCCCCCAACAGCCTTCACCTGCAGAACTGGTCCCCCCCAACTGCCCTCCCCTGCAGGCCTGGTCGCCCCCAACGGCCTTCACCTGCAGAACTGGTCCCCCCCAACTGCCCTCCCCTGCAGGCCTGGTCCCCCCAACTGTCCTCCCCTGCATGCCTGGGTCCCCCACAACTGCCCTCCCCTGCTGGCCATTTTGTGGCGGCCATCTTGTGTCCACATGTGGGCGGCCATCTTTGACCACATGTGGGCGGCCATCTTATGTGTTGGAGTGATGGCCAATTTGCATATTACTCTTTTATTAGATAGGATTTCAGAGAGGAAGGGGGAGGGAGAGAGAGATAGAAACCTCAATGATGAATCATTGATCAGATGCCTCCTGCATGCCCCCTCCTGGGGATCAAGCCTGAAACTCAGGCATGTGCCCTGACCGGGAATCAAACTGTGACCTCCTGGTTCATAGGTCAATGCTCAGCCACTGAGCCACACTGGCCAGGCCACTCTCACTTTCTACTTCTAGTCCTATCTAATTCAACCCTTTATTTCTGATAAATAAACAGGCTGGATTTTTTTTTAAACCCAAAGTTCAATTGTAGGCAGATGTTAAAAGAAATGAATGTGGATTTGTTCTTTATTAAAATGTTAATAGATGAAATTTTTTTTTTCTTAATTCTCACTTGAGGATATTTTTCCATTGATTTTTAGAGAGTGGAAAGGAGGGGGAGAGACTGAGAGAGACACATAGATTGGTTGCCTCCTGCACACACGTGTCCAGACCAGGGTCAGGGATCGAGCCTACAACTGAGGTATGTGCCTTGGGCTAGAATCAAACCTTGGACCCTTCAGTCCCCAGGCCAACATTCTATCTACTGAGCAAAACTGGCTAGGGCATCACTCAGTTATTTTTAATTATATTTTTCTTATAATGGAGCTAGGTACAAATTTCACTTAATTAGAGGTATGAGATGCTAAAGGTATTAATTTCACTCTCCTTGCTTTACAGATGAAGAAATAGACCCAAGACACTAAATAACATGTAATAGTGTATTCTAGTGGCCTATTCTGATGCCTTTTACAATTTATTATGCTTGTTATTTTCTACATTTTATCACACACAAATACAGTAGGTAATAATTTAAGTTTGGCAGGAGTTCCTAGTTTCTATTTTCTTTTTCTTGGAGAATGTTGACCTTTATCAGCTGAATTTATGTATCTCCTCAAATAAGGTTTTTACTTAAACTCTATCTTTAGGTCTTATAAAAAAAAGATGAAAGAAAAATGTGTAAGTCCTCACATTATTTTCAAATTAATAAAAATTTACCAAAACCAAAATAGTCCACAGGACCTCCTAAAGCTTTTAATTACATACTTTCTAATCTTTTCATTGCACAACCTACTACAGGAACACTTATCTAAACATTTCCTTCAGTTATTCAACTGAACAGTTGTATTCTTACTGATATGCTTTCCTTAACTATTTATCACACATAATCAGAGTTATTTTTTACGTTATGGCATTTTCCACTTACATTCATGGAAGTTAGTAAAAGAAGTCAATAAAATTACTTGCAATTAAAGCAATTACAAAAACTATAATAGAATTTAAAATTTTTAGAGTAACTTAAATATAGACAAAGGCAGACACCAGAAAAAATTACATTTTGAATTTGAGGAATGGATAGTGTATATGTAAATAACATTTGACAACAATAACACATTAATGATATATATGCCTTGTTCTCATACATTGTTATGTTAATGAAAATAGATGTAATCTTTCTGGAAAGCCTTTTTGTCTATACATAAAAGAGCTCTAAATGTTCTAAATGTATATACAATGACCCAGTAATCTCTCTCCTAGAATTGTATACCAGTTCTATATTACACAGAAATGTGGGCAAGGATTCATACATTA